>NC_134719.1:10923571-11230357 GCF_049634645.1 Pelodiscus sinensis
GCAGTGGTATGATACTTGGTGAAATGTATGAAGAGGATATAAACCCCTTTAGGATGACTTACAGTCAATTTCATGACACCCACCATTTTGCCAGAAGGTTTTGTTTGCAACCAGACAGTTTTCTGAAACTTCGTTACAGTTGGCTTGGATGCAGTCTTTTGGCTTGCTGGTAAAACAAAACAAAACGAAACAACAACACTGCACAGAGAACTTTTTTTCAAGGTACAGGATGAAAAATTAGATCGCCATGTCATGAGCAAACAAACAATCTTTTTTCCAGCAAAAGTACATTGGAAAGGTATTACTTATATTGGGATTTGTAAAAAGCTTGCAAGCTACCTGCCATTAAAGGACAACACCGAATCCAAGGTGAGTTTTGGGGTTTTTTTGTGTTCCAATTTTTATAGACAGGTTTGCTCATTTTGGGGAAGAAAACGTGATTAATAGAATTGATTTAAAAAACCAGCCTGTGTCAGCAATTACTAAGTTTAAAAGCACAACAAATACAGTCCACATGTCATTCTCAAGCTCACTTAATTTTTTTCTTTACATAGAAAAGGGTAACATAGTTAATAAGTTCACTTCAGAAGCCTGTTCATCTATATGAGCAAGTCACCACTTTAATTAATCTTAAAGGAAAATAAAATATTTCCATTCACATTTGTACTGAACAGCCAACTTATTTACATCCATCTATACTGAAATTTTGCTTAAGTTATTAATTTAGTTGCCTACACATGGTTCATCAGGCACAGCATTTTCATCTTATTTTTAAAAAACAAACAAACAAACAAACAAACCATGCTTTTCATGTTTAAAAGCCTGATCCTGCAAACAATTATACACATGAAGAACTTTACTCATATGAGTTGTTTCACTGACGCAAATAATTCCTTTGCAGGTGTGTTTGCAAGATTGGGCTTTAAACAGGGTAATTTCCCCAGTATAATGAATGCAACAACAGGACGAGATAAACCTAAATAAAACGCTCTGTATTTGGGTTACCATGTCTCAGAATAAAGGCATTTAAAGAGAAGACAATATTCAGAAGATAAAATGGTAAAAAACTCGAAAAAACAACCAACCAAAAAAAAACCCAGCCCAGCAACCATGGCTGATTAGCATAGCATAGCATCTTAAAAGGCCAAAATACCACATGTGTGGCATGTTACAAAAGAAGATTAAAATAAAGGGGAAAAAATCCAGAGAACCATGAAATCTCAAAACATCTGGAGTTTTATAGTAACAAGCAGGAAATAATCAAAAACATAATTGAAAAAAGTCCACTACAATACATTATGGTACAGCAAAGCTTAATAGAATTGAAGGGAGGAGAGATGAAAGCCAAAAATAAGGGGAAAGGAATAAAAGAGAGACAAGAAAAAGGCATTTATATTTTAAAGATGCCACTAAATATTTATTTCAAATTTTAATTCTGGTTCATTAAAAACTACACACCCTGTTTCCATGAGTTATTTATGTAACATGTTGAAGACTCCCCTTTCAGGAGATAATACCCATGGGAGTTTTTGCAATTCATTAACCCCTTCTGTGCAGCATAGAACTGGGGCACCTTTTGCTAATAACATTCCAGTGTGGCTAGAAGATGATGTAGGAGAAAATGCTTTTCCTATTTTAAGATGGGAAAGGAGGTAGGGAGGAGTGAGGAATGGGAGGAACAGTGAATACCAGCACTTGAAGAGTTTGACAATAATGGATTCTGGTTGCGTGCAGCCTTTAAATAAACATATTTTTTAGATTGGGTAAAATAGATTAGATTATAACCTTTTAGCACTGTATCCTCAGGTCAGTCACCACACTGTTCTCCCTCCTCGTCCATAACTTTTCCTTTAAATGGACTAATATGTTGATATTTGCATACAGTCCAGTCTACCTTTTGAAAGGCCATCAACTATTCTATATACAATCACAGAGTGTGGTAGAAACATGCCAATAGTTCATAAGAATTCACATACTGGATTGGAATTGTGATCTATGTAGTCCAGGCTCCTGTTTTTAACAATGGTTCAAACCAGATACTTCAGAGGAAGATGCAAAATAAATAAATAAATAAATCTTGTACTAGGCAAATGTGTGATAATCTGCTTGCAATGAAGGTTTTACCTGAACCCCTAGCACCAGAGCCAGCTTCAGTCTTGTAGCATTAAGTTTTAAATTCCTTCCAAACCTTTCTTCTTTTAAGCATTAACTATTATACCTCTTGCTATCCTGCCCACGGTCTGCGGCCTGATTTCTGCAAGTAACTCCATATTGGTCCTTAGCAATCATACCTCTTGTTATCCTGCCCCCGGTCTCCGGCCTGATTTCTGCAAGTAACTCCATATTGGTCCTTAGCAATCACATGCAGTATAACAGAATCCTTCCCACATCTCCTCGTGCACAGCTGGAATTGGCTACATAGTGCACTGGCAATAGGTTAAAACCTTTCCATATCAGAAAAACCTACGTTCAATTGCTGCTTAGGCCAGAAAAGAAAATAATGTTGATTATCTTAATTCAGAACCTTTGTGACATTTGATCATGATCTCGCACGTGGTGAAATTACTCGTCTCTGCCCACAGGAAGACTAGTGCTACAACCGCAAGTCTAGATTGTGGAATATGCAGGGGAGCCAACAGCCTCTGCAGACCCCTGGTGGGGGTACAGTGTGGGGGGGGGGGCAGCTCCATGCTCCTGGAAGGGGCGGAGACTCAGGGGGAAGAGACTGGGCAGCCAGCCCTCTGCACTGCATTCTCCCAGCCCTCAAAGCCACACAGAATTATGGGAGAAAGCTTATAAAATGGCTGCTATAATATTGCTGGCCACAAGCAGCAGCCCCCTCTTGATTTAGAATAGTTTCCATCATATATAAAGTTTACAGTTAGATTCAATGGCTCTGAGCACCTTCACTATACAAATTGTTCCAGCCCTCCCGAGTCTCTCAGTGTTACCAGTTCAATTACTCCCTTAATTTGTCATCACTAAATTTCCTGTAGGAAAATATGAAGTTCAGCAGCAAAATAATGCTCTACCTGTCTACAGTGCTCTTTCATGGATCTGCATTTTTACATATGGTACGACACAGTTCAGTGGTTCTCTTCAAAACAGAATCTGTTTCACAAAAGTGGATAGATTTACATTCCTGTATTAAAAGGCACTGTCCCTACCATACACTGTTCTAATTCATTTCTCTCTGCAAATAAGGGGGCTCTGTTCCCAGTCTGTGATTTCTAACATCATAAAATAAGAATAAAGTTCAGTGTTTCCCTCAAACAATCTGCAACATTTGTATATCTAAATGAACCTTCAAATACTGGCTGAATCCCTATGAGGAACAGCAGGTAGAAATTCCATGGCTAAATCTCAACATGAGACTGGGCCAGTTTCTGTTCTCTACCATTCCTTGCTGTACAGTAATAACCAATATCAAGGCAAGGTACAGCTCCTAGAGATTGCTGCTTATTTGGGGTTGGGTTTAGTCCAGGAATCATGGGGGATCTGCTGAGATGCCCTGACTTCTGCTCTGCCATTTGGCCCCACTGGGTCTTTGACAGCAGAGCGTCTGCAAGAGCCTTGCCATGGTTTTTCCTGGGGTCACCCATCAATGCGAGGCAGCAGGGAATGCAGAACGATTTGCCTCCACCTGTACTGATTTGTTCTGCCATCCTCAAATGGTGTGTGGAGGAATATCCAGAAAAAATCTCTATCACTGTTCCACTCCATCTTCACCTTCCTGCAGATATTTTTTGGTGGTGGCCAGGACAAAGTGGGAGAAACATATACTAGAGGAGGACTTCCTTCTCTTGTGGGTGGATCTAGGCTCCCTTCCCCAGGCAGGGACTTTGTCTCCTTCATTATCAATTTTAGCTTTGCTGGTTTGTATTGTGCTTTCATCAGACCCAATAAGCTAAGCAGCATGGGCCATGATCACTACCTGGATGAGATATCAATGGGATGAATCCAGAAAACATGCAGGAATGGTGCTTGGCGATTTAGTAGGTTGCACTCTTCCCACTGAGCCAAAGTTCAATCAAAACCCCTAGCATTTTCCAAGGGGCACTGGGTTATTGGACGTGCCATCTTTCAGATAAGAAGTAAAATCCAGATCCTGCCAACGTGGACTCATCAGACACACTGGTATTTTTCACAAGAGACAGGGCACTGAACACTAGTGCCCTGAGACTATGTTCTAGTTTAGGGGATTACATTCTGCCTATCTAAATTCCTTTTTAATTTCAAGTGGAGAAGCTGCGTTCTACAAACTGCGGTGAGTAGCTGTGTGCAGAACAGCTGTCATGTTCCACTACAGAGATGGATGCGTTTTCAGTGGTGAGTGAGTGATCTCTACTGCACTGTGGGATCCTTTTGGATGAAAACCTCTATAGAAATGTTCTGCTTGAATACCACTTATTATTTTCCCACAAACTATTGTTTAAAGGGTGTTTAGCAAGTCACATCACTAATTTGAAATAAACTGCATCCCACACGGACGGGTAACAATAAAACATACGGGTGAATCATATGGCTTTCAATCGGTATGTATAAAAAAAAATAAGTGCTACACATATTGCCTGAAATGTTATTGTGTGAAACCACAGCACTTAGCTCCCTACCAGCTGTGTCAACAATTCAATGTAATAAATAAATACAAATGTGAAATAACAGGGAGGATTTGGGGAAAAACTAAAAGCTACAGTTTTTTAAAAACAATCATATGTAAATGAGTACATGTAAGTGGAAGAAAGTTATTCATGTGGGAATAGTAGACCTACAAATGAAATGACCCCAGGAAATACACATACCATGGTCTTGGTACTACATAAAAGCCTGAGAGAGAAAGGGATTAGATGGATGAAAGAATTTTTAAAGGGAAAAGAGGATCCCTTATGATTTATTAGAATAATCACGTACAGGTTGAATCTCTCTAGTCCAGGACCCTTGGGACCTGACCAGTGCCGAACCAGAGAATTTACCAGACCATGGAAGGTCAATATTGTTTAGCAGCATTTCCAACACCTCCACTGCTTAGTGGGTTCTTAGAAGATATTTAGGGGTAAATCAAAGCTAAATAACAACAGAGAACACTGACAGCCAGGACTGGTGGGACTGCAGGAAACTTGGCCACACATATAAGTGGACATCCAGCTAACTGAAATCATGCTGGACCATGGATGTTGCCAGACCAAAGAGTGCCAGACTAGAGAGGTTCAAGCTATACTATTTTTAGAACATACATCTATACACTGCTAGGGTTGCCAGGTGTCCGGTTTTTGCCCTAACAGTCCGTTATTTGTGGCCCCGGTCCGGTAAAAAAAACAGAAAATACTGGGCATGTAAAATTTCTGGTATTTTCTGTTTTTCTTGGACGGAAGGCCGGTGGGGCCATTCTTCCCCTGCCATGTCTGGCGGGGGGGGGGGAGGGAGGGAGCATGAGGATTTAAAGGAACAGTGACTCTTTTTTTTTTCGTTCAACAAGTTTGGTCCCTTCCCCCCTTTTTTTTGGTTTGTTTTTTTCTCAACCAATTTTTTTCCTGCCATGTTCGGGATTTTTTGTTAAAGTATCTGGCAACCCTATCTGGACTGCAAAAGGATACTTCTAACTTTCTCTAGTGAGCTTTCATTCCAGTCAGGTTTAGCTTTAAAAAAAAAAAAAAAAAAAAAAAGGAGAATCTCTCCTAGACTTCGTTTCTCAGGTTCCTATCAGTGCATACGCCCGTGCTGTTTCCCTATTACGAACTGCCTTGCACATATGATGCAGTTCCAGAGAACCCTGCCAGATGCCATTCTTGGCATACTTGAGCAACAGCAGCCTCTATACAGGAACAATTGTGTGTGCTGAGCTCAATGTTCAAGTTTCCACGTTGAAATGCCTCACACTTTAGAACTGCCTCACACTTTACATACTACTCTTAAAAAAAACTAAAAAAGAAACTTTACAAGATAATATTTGAAGAAAACTGGAAATGGAATTCATCGGAAATAAGTTTTAAATTGAAATGTTGAACTGTAGCCCAGAAATGACAAGAAAATTAAGTGTATTTTTTTCCTGAACCCCAATAAAAAATGTCTGAAACATCCACCACAGACCACATTTCTAAAAGAAATGAAATTATGTTATTGTCATGCATGATTATTCAACTTTTAGAAGGGATCTACAAGGTTTTCCTGATACTTATACCTCCATCCCCTAACTTACCAGGAAACCACAATCACTTCTGTACCTTACATGAAGTACTTTGAAATGAAAGTGCTTCAAACTCGAGTACAAGCAGCTTTCAACATGTGCATTTAATCTGCTTAGGTTAAGAAACACCCTGTGGCCACCACACTAAAGAACTGAAAACGTAAATTGAAAAAATTATATCCATATGATTAAATATGATTCTTAAAGAGAAACATGTTGTTAAGTACTTCATTCAGAATAAAATGAAATGCAGTAAAATAGAAGCTTTTCGGAATAAATCACTGACGCACATGCTTTCTATGCAAAATTGCAGTGTTCAGCTCTGTGTGGACATCTGGAGCAAATTAGCATGATGTTGAGAATAATATAAAATTAAAACATTTAGTTTCAGCTTCTAAAATTAAATATAAAAATCAGAGAGCGATGTGCTGAGCAGCTCAGCCCATGACTAGGATAACAACAATTTGAGTGTTTTTTTAAGTTGTTTATGCCTACTATTGTACTTGTTGGAGCACTGATATTGACAGGTATGATCTGTGCAACAGCACCGGGCAGCATATTGTGTTATGAAAACCACCAGTTTTTTGTTAAAGGTGCGTATCAAGGAGGTCCAGGCCAATGACGGGCCAAGCCAGTTTGTATCAAATAAGAAGTGACCTGAAAACTCAGAGCCTTTCCATGGGCTCTTATACACTCTGAGTAACTAAGGTCAGTATTTTTCACTTTTGCATGCTGAGACACTGCACTTTCTGGCTCTTCTGGGATCAGATGCAGAAGTGTTGCAGAATCCTGATAAGCTGGTTCTTGGATGGTTTCTGGCTGATGCTGTGAGATACGTCCAAACATCCTCAGTTCCTAATAGGCCTAATCTTGCAAGTTGTTCTTGCTTAATTTCCCTGAACTCACTGGGAGCTGGGGGAGCTTTGTGCCTTATTGAATCTGGTCTAGAGAAATCAATGGGAGTTGTGGACATTCTGCACCCATCAGAACTAAATCTGGATTCTCATTTAGGCTCTTTGTTTCTTGTAAGCTCTTTGTGGCTGGGACTGTCTTTGTTTTGTGCCATATGCAGTACTGAGCCCAGCAATAACCAAATCATAAATGGCCATGTATATTGGCTAAGCCGTGCAGTCTCTGCGACAAAGGATAAATGGACACAAATCAGACACCAGGAATGGTAACACAAACCTGTAGTGGAACATTTTAACCTCCCTGGACATTCAATAAGGGATATAAAAGTAGCCATTCTTCCACAAAAGAATTTGATAACCCGTTTACAGAGGGAGACAGCTGAATTGGTGTTCATTTACAAGTTCAATGTTATCAGCATAGACTTGAATAAATATCTGAAGTGGTTAAAGCAATACAAAGGTAATTTGGGGAGAGACATGGGTCAGTTTCCTGTTTTAGAAGACTCTGTGGATAAAGACACTGAAACCAAACATTCAAAATGATAAACCTGTCAGCACCCCATCTCCCCTCTCTTGGCTAATGCCTGAGTGGAACTCTAGTCACTCTACATGAAAACAACACTTCAGAGCACTGGAGATGGGAGCTAAGGTACCTGAATGTAGAAGCAGCCAGATCTGAAAATGAGCCAGTTGAGAGGCAGTGTGGTCTAGTGGGCAAGGCACTGGATTAGAGAACAAATATTGAATGGCGGGCGCCTCAATTTAGGTGAGAAAAGTGTAACACAATCCAATGGCTGGAAGTTCAGAAGCTAGACAAATTCAGACAGTAAATAAGGCATAAACTGGTAACAGAGAGAGTAAATAACCATTGGAGCAACTTACCAAGGGTCAGGATGGATTTGCCATCACTGGCCATTTTTAAATTGTTTGTTTTTCTAATAGATCCACTCTGGGACTTATTTTGTGGAAGTTCCCTGGCTTGTATCCTAAAGGAAGTTAGGCTAGATGATCACAATGGTTCCTGCTAGCCTTGGAGTCTATGAATCGGAAACCCATCTCTGACACTAACTTGCTGCGTGGCATCGGGAAAGTCACTTCAATGTTTTGCTTCCCACCCTTCCTCTGTTCTTTTCTATTAAGACTGTATGCTCTTTTGGACAGACTGGGGTTAAGTAATACAGCACACAGGAAAGAGAACCACAGCCTCTTGAATTTGCCAGGTACAGGGTAAGTACCCAGAAGAGACTGGCGAGGGATGGTGCCTCACTCAATTGCTCCAGGGTGCTCCAGCTTTGCTGCATGCTCTACTCAGGATTTTGCCTGCTCAGTTCAACCTTTCCTTTAATTTGGAAATGGCAGGTTAGTGCTGCTTGAAAGGGTGGCGTGCCCTCCCTTTGTTCTGGGGAGTCCATGCTCTTCACTTGGACTTGTTCTAGGGCAACATGCTGCCACTTGTGGTCCTGGGGGCATTCTGCTGAGGCTCAGTGAAATTTCTCATCTGCTGGTGCAGATCAATTGAGTGCTTACTGAATTCAAATGTGTTCATCTCTAAGGTTCCTCGTTTTTTACTGAATTCAAATGACCTTTTTTTCTAGCTCACCTCCAAACTCACTGGATCTGAGTCTCCTCTACCCTGCACTTTGCAGCATTACTTAAATCTGTGCACAAAGAATACACAGTGGGTGTAAAAACATTTCCAGTTTCTGAAATGTATGACATCCACTCTGAGCTGGTGCAAATTGGTGACTCCACAAGGTGCCAGGCAATGGCGATTCAGAGCCTGACTCGCTACAGGCTTCTTTAACCAAACTGCACTTTTACTGAAAGAAACTTCGCAGAAACACTAGAACAGCGATGAATTGCAAATACTGGCCTAATCCCAACATATGTTTGCCGGAACCTTATCTCCAGATAGCTTGCTAAGCGCAATGTTCCCATGGAGTCCTGCCAATGATAGATACAATCATATAACACAGGGGCAATAATGTTTGTAAGGGGATCACTTCACCAATTTTGGTAGTGATCATGGGCCGACCCCAGAAGAGGAGGGGTCTTAGGCAGAAGGGGCAGGGCTTTGAGTGGAAGGGGCAGTTCCCTCTAAGTACTGTGTGCCCCTGGGGGGTAGGAGTGGAGACTTTGTGCACTGCCCCATGGGGTGGAGGAGCGTGCAAAGTCATGTGGTGCCCAGGGGGCACCCCCGGCCATTTCGAACAGCCTGCAGTTCTCTCTGGTGCCACACACCCCTGACAAGGGGAGATTTGGTGTGCTCCTCTGCCCCTCCCCCCCACCCCCGGGTCTCAATTGGCCTTGGAGTGGGGGCGCAACTGGGCAGGCCATGAGCCATACCAAACTGCTTAGCAGGCCGTATCTGCCCCCTGGCTGTATCTTGCCAATCTCTGATCTAACACAAACAGACACTGAATCAGTGTTGTATCCACATATCAGGAAAACAGGCTCCTTACATTAAGGCTCCTTCAAGCGGTCTTTGGGAAAATGCCAAGCTGCCCACCTGCTTCTGCATTTCCTTTAAACCGAAGGTAACTCTGTCCTTCACCTAAATTGGATGTGCATACACTTGTCCAGTGCTTTGTGGGTATAACCCCCTGCTCACGTGCTTTAAACAGCCCTCCTCACCCTCTCCTTCCAGATGATCTAGCCTGGGGGAGGGAGACACGTTTCCTTTGCAAGCAAGATGCCAGAACATGAAATATTCCTTCATGCTTCAGCTTGGAAGCTGGTGCCTTTTTGTAAGTCCCTAACGACAGAGAAACTGACGAGAAAGAAGGAGAAGGCGCAGTTGGCAAAGGTAAATGAGGGGCATGAATGTCAGACTCCAGTTGTCTTTCCTGTTCTCATGATTTATGTGCTTATGACCTCACGAACTACATACTGCGAAAGGGGTGGGCAATAATTTTTGATGAGGGCCCACTCCAAGATTTTGGAAAGTGGTTGAGGGCCGCACTCTTCCATGATATTAATAGAGGAGATGCAGGATCTGGGATGGAGGTTGGGTGCAGAAGGGAGCTTGGGGGAAGGGACTGAGGTGCAGGAGGGAGATGGGAATCTGGGAGGGAGTTGGGATGAAGCAGTCGGTTGTGATTTAGGGCAGGGGACTGGAGTGCAGAGGTTTGGGATGTGACCTAGGGTAGAAGGGGCTGGGGTGCTAGAGGCAAGCTCTGGCCAGGAGACTTACAAGCCAGAAGCCAAACCAGCCTGCCTGCCTATACAGCCAAGACTTGCAGAGTTTAAAACATTTCCCAGCCAGCCTGCCTGCCCGGACCTGTGCTTGTGTGAACAACTGAGCTGAGGAGAGGGTGTGTGGTGGTTCTTGGTTATTCAAACAGGCAGCTCCTGTTAGTCAGTTTTGGGCCAGAAACCGGCCACTGGGATTGTGTTGGGGTTGAGGGCAGCTTCTGAAGCTTTACCCCCCCCCCCCTCCAGCCCACATGAGCAGTGTGTGTGGCAAACAGGGGAGTCTGCTCCCCGCTGCCTCCCCGGGCCGGATCCGGTGGCTTGGTGGGTTGGATCCAGCCCACTGGCTGTATTTTGCCCAGATCTGTGCTATGAGATTATTAGAGCGGCACTGCTCCCTCTGGGTTGAGTTTTTCCAAAAAGACACCTGAGTGCAGAGATTCTTCTAATTAAAGCCAGTCTTTAGTATGCCGAAGCAGGGAGAGAGCGTGAGCTGTCTCTTATCCAGATTGACTTTAACATTCCCAATCAGACATGTACACCGTCGCACCCTTCTGCATCCTCAGAGAAGACACGTGTGCCTGGTTGGGAGGGGAGCGGGGCTGGGTCGGGAGGAGCTTGGCTGATTGGGGTGGGGGGACCGGCCGGCGGGAAGCAGGGCTGGCTGGAAGAGGTTTGGGGGAAGTGGAGCTGGCTGGGGGGGAACCGGCTGGCGGGAAGCAGGGCTGGCCGAGAAGGGCTGGCTAGGGGAGACTGGCCGGGGACAAGGAGCTGGCTCGTGGGGAGCAGGGCTGGCCGGGAGGGGGTCAGGAGGAGTGGGGCTAGTCAGGGGAGATCAGGGGAAGGAACCAGCAGGCAGGAAGCAGGACTGGCCGGGAAGAGGTCGGGGGGACCAGGGCTGGCTGCGGGGGGAAACTGGCCAGCGGGTAACGGGGCTGGCCAGGGGGGGGAGGGGGGAAGGAAACCGGCCGGCGGGGAGTTGGGCGGGACCAGGCGCATGCAGAGCCCGGAGTGCTGCCCATCCTGCACGTGGTCCTGGCGAGGCGCAGGGGCGAGTCCGGCCCCAGGGATTCCATCCTGCCCCTACCCCACCCCCGCTCCTCTACTGCATAGCTGCATACTGGCTAGCTGGTAGACATGCTCACGCAGTGCGTAACTATGGACTGATACTCATGATAACAATAAAACTTACTTAATTAGAAAATACTGGACATTTATATATCCGGTATTTTCTCAATTTGTTTCCCGGACAGAAAGCTCAAATACCGGACTGTCCGGTTCAAAATCGGACACCTGGCAACTCTAGGTATGAACGGCTGGCTCTAGGGCTGCATTTATAAAATCACTGTGTGCAATCAACAAGGGCCCTGTTCAGTACAATCTCTAGCCATCGTTAGGCCTTTGGAAGCTTCCAAAGGAGACAGTGAGCCTGGGAATATGATGCCGAGTCATTTTTCTGGAAGTATGTATTAAGTAAAAACATGCCCATTGTGCAGGAACTCGCTTTAGCCAATAAGGACTGTCCTTTGCACTACGAGCAAAAAGAGATGGACACTCACACAATGGCCCTTCCCACCCTCCATGAACCCAGCACCCGAGTCCTGTAAGGTAAGTACACAGGCCAAATAATCACTACTGTTCTCCAGTATTGTACCAACATTCTTCCTTTTTATTCACCTTCAGAGGCCCGTCTGGGCCTCCATGATAGAATTTCATTTAACCAACCTTAGCTACACATGGTCCTCTCCAGAGCTCATGAAAAGTCACTAGCGGAGTTGCTGTAGGGTGCACCCTTCCCTTGGGAGCCAGTGTCTCCTCCACAGCTTAACAACCTCCCACCAGACAGGTCTGAGAATCCAATTCTATACAGCCTCTTGGCTCTGACAAAGCACAGTAAGACAAGACAGGAAAAAACATGCAGAAAAAGAGAGTGAAAAAACAAGGATTATTTAATTTGAAAAGGGAAACAAATAAGAAGGAGGCATGATTAAGGTACATAAAATAATGGTCTAGAAATGGCAAACTGGGAGCATCTGTTTTCTCAATCCTGTAATACAAGAACAAGGGGACATTCAATGCATTTGAAAAGTGCCAAATTCAAAACCAGTAAAAGGAAATACTTTGTCACACAACACATAATTAGACCGTGGAACTTATTGCCACAGGAAGTCACCGAAGCCAACAATTTAGCCAGATTCAAAAAGGGGATTGGACATTTTTATGGATAACAAGAGTATCCAGAGTTATCATAAATTATAACAATGTTTTTTGGAAGAGATTGCAAACCTCCTGCTTCAGGGCTTATGCCAAACTCTAATTGTTAGAGAGCACGATGAAACCTAATGTGGGAGGCAGATTATCCCACATCTGCTGGCTCCCAGGTTTTCACACCTTCCTTTGAAGCCTCTGCCGTCAGAGACAAGTGGCTAGACTAGGTGAGCTTCAGCTTTGAGACAGTCTGGCAGTTCCTATATTCAGATATTGGTTCCTTTACCCAGCCCTTGAAGGATAGATTACATCAGGGCTGGGGAACCTACAACCCTATGGCAAGTCTCTGTGTTGTGACCAGAAGTTGAAGCCTATCCCAGTGGCCCGTAGGTGCAAGGACGATCAGGAAAGCTCCACTTCCTGCTCCCACCCCTAATGTGATCTCTGCACCTCCATTGGCCAGGAGCTGTAGGAAATGGGTGATGCAAAAGCAGCACCTGCACTGCACACTGTGCAGAGCCGCCCGGCTCCTCCACCTAAGGACCAGCGAGGAGCCAGGGAAGGCAGGGAGCCTGCCTTAGCCTTGCTGTGCTGCTGACCAGGAGCCCTCTGGGGTAAGCTTGCACCCCGAACTGTCTCCTGCAGTCCAACCACCTGCTCCAGCTTGGAACCCCCTCTTATACCCTAGTTCTCTCCCAGACCCTGCACCCTAGACCCTTGTTCCAGCCCTGATCCCCTCCTGCATCCAAACTCCCTCCCACAGCCTCCACCCCAAACTTCCTCCTGTACCGTAACCCCCAGCCTGAACCCCTCATTTCTGGCCTCCCCCCAGAGGGTAGGGGAAGCCCCGAGACTTCACACCCTCCCTCCCTCCCACAGGGCTGTGTGTGGCCCACAACTGATTTTTTCTGTGGCGCCAAGAGAAAAATGGTTCCCTACCCTCGGACTACATGATCCCATTTCAAACTACTGTGCTGCTTTAGTATGACCCTCTGTATCTGCGCATGAGTAAGTCTGTGAGTAAACCATGGGGACTGTGAGTTGGCAGGTAAATGGGAGCATAGGCAGACGAAGAGCTGAACCTGTTTTACTGAGATGTAATGGAGCATCCGCCACATGCGGCAAATCAGCTCATTAGGGTAATCAACAGCAGACAAACATGGGATGCAGTCACCAGCCTGTGTGGCAAGGATTACGAAAGAGGCAATCTGGCTAGGGAAAGACATCCTAAATTGAAGGCTGGGTCCATTCAGAGAAGCAGCCCTCCTCTCCCCCATATCTTTTCTGCCATCAACAATTCCCCTTCTACTTTGCTGATAGCCAGCATGATCTTTGACAGTGAATGCTCTTTTGGGCTCCCCTGGTGTGAGATATCGCAGTCCAGAGGAGATGCTGCTATGGATTTGGTGGACTTTCCCAGTTAAGGACTGGTTGGAGATAGCATTGACTTTGGGTTCAGTCATGGGGCAGAAAGAAGCTTTTCAAAAACAGAAAATGGAAACCACTTGGCGTAGACCAGAGGTTAGCCAGAAAGCTGACTGTACCTAAGTGGGAAGATGAGGCAGAAGAGGACAGGAGACAATGCAGAGGGCAGAGAGATGAACTTGGTTAGATTGGGCAGAGGGAGGAAACAAGACAAGGTGTGGAGGGGAAGACAATCTCAGAAGTTTCAAATAAGCATCTGAACTGTGGGATCTGAATGGAGCTCCCCCGCAAGACTTGCCCATACTCTTTGTAAGCCACTATCAGGAAACCACAACCGCACAGGACAGCCAGATATGGAAAGGAGACAAATATAGAGGACACAGTGGGGCTTATAATGCCCACTGAACGTGAAGTTCTTTGTACACTGAGGTCTAAGCCTTTAAGGACTGATGGGGGCTGAACCAACGCATGCAAAGGGTACAACATGCCAACATGTCCCCCCAAATGCTTTTTAGAAAAATGTATATATTACAGGTTGAACCTCTCTCATCCAGCATTCTCTAGTTTGGCAACATCCGTTGTCTGGCATGATTTTAGTTAGCCCGATGTCCACTTATCATGGATGTGGCCAAGTTTCCTGTGGTCCCATAAATTTTGTTTATAGCCACCCCGGGCCTGAGCGTTCCGTGCTCTAATTTACCCCTAAATGTCTGCTAAGTGGAAGAGTTGGTAATGCTTCTACACAATACTGAACTCCCCATGGCTTGGTAAATTCTCTGGTTCGGCACTGGTCAGGTCCCGAGAGTGCCGGACTAGAGAGATTCAACCTGTTTTAGTTTTAACATACCAAGCTACATGTGGTTAGCAGAAATCACATCCATGTACCTGAGTACCCAGTGCCTGTTAGAACAAAAGACCCTGGCTTTTCATGATTTCATTAGGTTCTCCATAACATTTGACATTTTTACCATGACAAATCCATGATTTTCCCTCAAAATGTACCATGTCGAAATCTAAGCCCTTAAACATAAGAGTACAGCCCGCAGGCTTTCTGGGTTAAAGCAAGCCCTGGCAAACAACAGCACTGAGGACAAACTCAACCACAAAGAATTATGCTAGCAGATTAAAATGGACATGTTGTGCACTCACCCCGCAAAGCCATTGGCACTAAACTTTGGGGAGCAACAGAGTGTGTAAAATGCCCTTTCATATATGTACAAGTGAAAAGCACTTCTGGGTTGAGTACAAATTAACACAAAAACCTGAAGATAACATCTTTCTCCCCATTGTCTGGTCATTTTGCAATCAGTTGAGACTTGTATTGTAACTCATATGCACCAGATCATGTAATCAAGTACCATGGGATGTAGGGGTCTTGTGTCTCTCTTTCTCTGAGTACTTCTCCCCTATGCTAAAATCATGTTCTTTTGAGAAGGAAGAGAGAAAAAGAGAACTATCTGTATATGTAACAGTGCTTGGGAGGACACTCTTACATACCAGTGTGCATGAGTAATTCTATCATCTCTGGTTGCCTAGACGACTGTCCCAGCCTAGCAGATGTTGACCTGGCTTTAGTTATCCATGCCTTCATCACCTCTCAGCTGGACTAAGAAACATGATATACCCAAGTGTGAAACCTTCAGTGCCTAGGAAACACCAAGTGATAGAAAACGCTGCAATGCATTCCCTGAGCGACATAAGCTACTCTGAGAACATCATGCCTGTCCTCTGCTCTCCACCTTGGCTTCCCAAAGAACTTTAAATGAAGGTCAAATTCTCAGTCTTTGTCTTCGAGGTGCTCTATGACTCGCATAGTTGTCAACCAGGAGAGTATCTACAAGATTACCTAAGGCCCCAGGATGAAGAAGCTGGGTGGATAGCTATGCCCCCCGGCAGAATGGAACCCTCTATAGCAAGGGTAAATCTTGTCTATGTTAATGATCACATTTTCTCTAGGACCAGTCTAAAGCTGTGGAACAGACTCCCCCAGAAACTGAGGACCATCAAAACCGCCACCTTCTGCCTTGAGTGTACAGCATATTTTTTTGACCTGGCCTTCTCTAACATGAATCTACAGAAACAACCCACCCAAACAAGACCTTTCACTGCACATGGTTCTCTCTGTGGGGAAAAAATGAGAGCACAAACAACACATGACGGATATGAGTCACGTTGCTTAATGCACAACTGGAAGGCACTCAATTGCCACAGTGATGGGCGTGGCACAAGACCCTACTGTAGAACAAAATAGACTAGAAAAACACGTTCTGCAAGATTAGTGCAAGGAATCATTCAGACCCTGGATTCCACCAAGAAGTTTGTCAGAGTAGAAGATTTACCCGGGTCCCTCATGGCGGTTGTGGGGTGTGAGAATGAGGGTTGGGGAGAGGCTCTGGGGAGGCGGTCCCATGCAACGGGGCTTTCTCTCTCTCTCCCCCCCCCCAACTAGAGGGGCCTTCTCTCTCCCTCTGCTCCCCTGGGTGGCCTGGGCCTATTTTCTTCAGCTCCCCCAGCCAGCAAGAGTTTTCTCTCTCACACCAGACTCCCCAGCCAGCATGGGCCTTCTCTCTCCCCTCATCCCTCCTGGCCAGCATGGGCCTTCTCTCTCCCCTCATCCCTCCTGGCCAGCATGGGCCTTCTCTCTCCCCTCATCCCTCCTGGCCAGCATGGGTCTTCTCTCTCCCCCGCCCCCACAGCCACCAAGGCTCTTCTCTTTCCCACCAGGCCCCCAGCTGCCAGGAGCTGTCCCCACGCTTCCCAGCCTCCTGTGGCCACCAGGGTATTTCTGTCTGCCCCCAGCCCTCCTCGGCTGCTAGGAGCCTTTTCTCCCCGTCCAGCGCTGCAGCCAATGGCCGGAAGGAAGGGTTTGGGGCAGAGGGCTACTTACCTGGTGTGGTGGCCAGCAAGAGGGCAAGCCCCAGCACTGCTGGCCATTCTCTTGGTGGTGCGGGTGTCCCCAGTGGTCTCACTGCAGTATAGCCCTCCCCTGCGGCTTGCTGTCCCCAGTGGTCCCTTTCAGCACCACATTCCTCCTCTCTGTGCCACTCCCTTTCCATGTTATGGAAAGCAGTCCTATTCCTGACACTTCCTGTTTTCTTGGCACAACCAAGTCCCGACCTTGTTTTAAATTAGGATAAGAGGATGCTGCATACCAATGTTTTGGTCCTAGCTCTTACTGTTTATAAGGAGTTCTTGAATAAACAGACTCACAGAAGGACAGACAGATACCTATTTCTAAAATACATACATAGATCAAAACTGTCCAGACCCAAGAAGCTCACCCTTTCTTCTGAATGGTGCCATAAAATGTGGATCCACTCAGAAAAATAACTGTAAAATTGGCAGCCTATTGCTGAGCAGAAATGCTCCCTGTGTTTATTCAGTTGTAGTCACTGCAGTGACTACAGTCAGTTTGTACTGTTTTTTTAATCCTTTGTGATGTGTCGAGCACATGAGCTAGGAGAAGGGGAGCTGGATTGCATTCCATCTTGGAATGAGGTTTTCGTTTCAGAATTTATTTAGAACTAGTTGTTGGGCCAATGACTCCTGAAGAACTCCATTGGAGCCCTCAGAGATGTACCAGTATCAATGCATCACAATTGGAAGATAATAGGTGTGCATAGGTGAAACTAAACCCCTAGTTTAGCCTGCAGAACCCTCGTTAAATATGATTAGGAGGAAAGAAACTACGTTGGGTCACAGATCTCAGGATGAGTTTATTATTGCAGGGCTTACAGATAGACCAATAATCCTTTCGTTTGTAGGTCAAGAGCATTTAGTACCATCACAGAGAGAATAAGCATGGAGCGTCACAATGTGAGTTTTACACAGTCACTTTTCAAAGAGGAACCGTAAAAGTTACATGACTTCTCTTTGGTTCACCCAAATGAGTTATGCCCCTAGTCATGGATAATGACCAGGGTGATTAGGTAACCATCAAAACTGCTCTCCTATCCAATTTTGTACATACAGATAGTTACCAATGGCTCACCACTGACGGAATGCCACAACATGCTCAAACTCCACACATACCAGACAGAGTTACAACAGCGTCTATCCCTCAACATTACTCCCATTACTTTTTGCCTCTCTCCTTTCACTAGTGTGGTTGCTCTTTTAAGTTTACAGTTAACACAGCTATCCCAGATGCAAGCTCATTGGCAGTCTATCTGGTATCTTACAGTGTCAACAAACAAACATGTGAGTAATTTCCATGCCAAACATAAAACGTCAGCTCTGAATCTGTGCTAATATTTGGGAAGGTGAATTTGGAGGTGGAGAGGAGAAGCTGAACATCACAATAGGTCAAAAATAATTTTTATGTGAGTTATGAAAATTGGTAAGTGCTAAACCCTGTGCATAATGCTGGCCAACTTTTGTGCCCTTAAAAAGCCAGGGAAATGACCTGAGGAAAATGGCAATATAATCACAGAGATAGTAAACAAGATAATGAAAACATGCAATTCAGCACAATAAAGAAATGTCATTATGACCCTGCTTTTTGCTGTTGGCCACCATTCAATAACTGGTAATTTAGCCATGAAGAAACTTATTGCTATGTGTCTGTGATCTATCAGAAACAGTTCTCAATTGAAACAAAGTTACTGCTGTTCTTTGATCTACTGTTGTGCATAGGACTTAATATTCTGTTTGTGCAGAGTACTCTAAACTGGAAAAGTTTGTATTTTTTAGCACAAGGACCATAGAGTCAGTTCCTGTGTTGAAGAACACTGGATCATTTATATTAATCATCCCCTTTTTATATTCAATTCTTTCAGTGGACACCAATCTGCAAGCAGATGTTATGTAAATTGTATGTGATACCTTACAAAATAAGGCAATATTAAGCACTTTCTACTGGGTTGACAGAATCAAGTCAACCTGGATAATCACATTAGCTTTTGGCCCAAGGTCTGGAAAATTATGTTTGTAAATATAAAAATTACAAGATGATTTTTTTTTTTTAAACTTTCTTACAGTGTTCTAAAGTATTTCCCCTTCTGTCAGTCACAGGATATTCTGCTTATGGGTGAAACTGAAAATCCCACCTGACACCCTCAGCATAGTTAATTGGGCTATCAAATCATCTTCAGGGTGTGCCTGGAAGCCAGTGGTATTTATGCTTTTTCTGGTTCAAGTTTTCAAGCCCATCTTGAGCACTATGGAGGTAGAAACTTTTTTTTTTTCTTAATAAAAGTTTAGATTCTAGCACTCTCTTCTGTGACAAAAGATCTGGGATAAGGATTTAGCCCATTGCATGCATTCAAGCTTTCGTGCCTCTCTCGTTGGCTGATCTCACTTCCTTCTGGCCTAATAATTCCTACATAAATATTCAGTGGACTTATCTGTAAAAGACAGAAAAAGAGATGCACATATTTATGACTGCAGCCCACTATGAAGCAATCATTTTCAATTACTGTGTCTATAGATGAATACAATAAGCCATTGTTTTTCATTTGCCATTTGTTTTGTTCCATGCAAGAGAAATTAAAGAGATAAAGGAAATACAAAGACTGGTCCCAGATGCATCTGTAAAGCAAGATTTGTCAATTGGTGTGTTAAAAGTATCAGGCTGGCCACCATTCCTAAAGCTTTGCATTCCAGCTTTTTAATTGTATCGAATTTTCTGCTTTTAATTAAATATTGAACATATGACTTTGTTATTTGGGATGTGATCAAAAACATATAGCTACTACTCATCGCAACTCTATGGCTGCCAGATTCAGCTGTATGCAGTTACTCATTTGAACAGCCAGGACATATGGAACAAGAAGGCAAGTTGAATAAAAACTTGTTTCTATTTTACTTCTAAGCAATGGAGGAATAATAGCAGAACCGGTATAAAATATTGACCCTTCTCAAGTAAGGCAGATTAGCTTCAGAAAAGTATGATGTATAAATAAATACAGGTTAGGGTGATCCTGATTAGAGGTCATTAAATCCAATCCATCTCTGTGGGAGTTTTTTTCTTAGTAAAGACTGCTGGATGTGCTCCATGAAAGGGACCAGGGCACTTTTCAACTAGCCCCAGTGTCCTGCCCAAATTCTGGTTTATGAGATTAAATTCTGACTACTTTAAATTCCCCTCATGAACTTTTACCTGGATATTGCATTTACTTGCTCTCTGAAACTGATAAAAATCTGCCATGAAGTACTAAAAGATGCTTGTATTCCTGTGAAGGGCACACTGATTCTTGATTTAATGTTTGTAAAGCACTTGGGATCTGATCCAGTGAGATAAAAGGCTTTTATTAATATTAATGTATTCATTTATTATATATAATCATTATTATTGTAATTTATATGGGCTTCAGATGGCAGCATTTTCATGGGTACAGCATGTGCCTTTGTAATAGTGTCATGAGAAACAAGCATCTTCATAATGGCTTTGTCAGAAGAGAGGAAAAGGATTCTTTAATTTGAACTTAAAATCATAACGTGAATTGTATTCTTACACGAACATTATATTCTGGACTAGAGCTTTTCTAATCCAGGCAGTGCAACTCACTGCACATTCTTTCCTAAATTCCATGCAAATTAATTTCATGCATGACTTACAAAGCAAAACTTGCAGCATATTCCCAGAATCCTGGGGCAGCCAATATTTATGACATGGAGAGTGGGAGTGACAACTTGGCAGGAGAGGCACATCATTTGGATGTAAACTTACATATATTTTCAAATAAATACATTATTTTCTTGTAATTTAATTTTATATGGTAGAGGAATAGAAATTGCATTATTGCCGAGTTAAATAAAAAACTGCTGCTAAAGTCTGTCCATTTTGTTCACACCCTGCAGTTACAGGGAGGGAGCATCCAGGCACCATATCACAAGACTGTGTTTTGCTCCGATCCAGCATTATTGTTTTCCTCTAACACTCAATGACAAAAAACTTCATTGAGCAGCTAATGTTGCTGGTGGTATCTCGTGCCCTTCCAGATAGCCAAGTTGAGCAAAATTCAAACCTCTGAAAGCCAGAAAATAAAGTCTTAAAACACTCACCAAGTACAGCCTTAACTCTGCCCCTTCCCTCCTCAGAAGTGGCAATAGCCACTCCATGCACTCAACTGCATTAATTGTGTTTGGCACAGCTATTCAGAGCTATGATTGTGACATGAGGCAATCTGAGGAATCCTGACATTTGTGATAAGAGGGAGAGTCTAAGCACTTCTGTCTGCCCCTCACCTTGTGTGTGTCATGAAAGGAAACACTACAAAACTAAGTTATGTAGCCTGCATGATTAGCAGCACCCTGGAGTTGCTTTCTCTTGGGGACTGTCACCGAGAGACGGGATACAAAAGTGGTGTGTGTGGGTTATGATGGGTATCGTTCAGAGTTGACGACTTGAGTCCCACAACTTGAACACGAGTCCGATTTAAGTCTTCTGGGTGACTTGACTTGAGACTCAACTCGGGTTCATTGTTTGTGACTTGAGACTCGACTTGGGTCTTGACTCGAAAGTGACTTTAGGGACTCGAGACTCGACTTGAGACTTGAACTGTAGTGACGTGAGACTCGACTTGGACTTGACAATGATGACTTGAAGACAACACTGGTATCATTAACCTCACTAACTTTCATCTTCCTTCTACTTCATCAGTGCTAATGGATGAATCATTTCGGCTCTCTGCTACTCTAATCACCAAGGTGGGAAAGTAGCAATATGCTCAGCTGTCATGTCATTTATCTTGGTAGAGCATGTGTAATTTATTATCTTCCAGAAAATCATTAGATCCCCTTCCAAACTACCTGTACAAATTAGCACGGGACGCTTCCCAAAATTAAAAAATAAAATACTATAAACCAAACACTGTTAATACAGGTGGTTAACAGCTATGTGCCTGTCAATTATTCTCAGATTTCTGCCAAACAGAGTTGAATTTACCATGTACAGATTGAACCTCTGTAGTCTGGTGTCCTCAGGAGCTGACCAGCGCCGAACCAGAGAGTTTTTGAACCACAAGACGTCAATATTGTCTAGCAGAATTACTAACACTTAGTGGGCTTTTAAAAGACATTTAGGGGAATATTAGAGCTAAATGACAGCAAAGAACACTGGGAGCCAGGACTAGTGGCTGTAAACAAATTTTATGAGACTTCGGGAAACTTGGCCACACCCATGATAAGTGGACATCCGGTTCACTAAAATTATGACAGACCAAGTATGTTGCTGGACCAGAGAAGTTCAACCTGAATAGGTGTAATTCAGATTCAGTGACCACAGAAGTCCCTTTTGATCCATTAAGTTACTGTGCCTTCAAGTCCTGTTGACTAAACTTGGCACACATGTGGGTTTCAATCTCTTTGTCATGTGAATGTCTGGTATATACCAGTCCAGACAGCCAAACTCTTCCTTCCTTAAATAACATTTCAGTATTGCCTCCCCAAAGTGGCAATGGTTGCCATGCACTGAGGTAAATGTCAAGGGACTATGATCAGTTAGAGGACAAAGTACAGCCCCACATGTGTGTGAGGGGGAAAGGTTATCAGAACCTTATGATTTTGTAAAATACTGATTTTTTCCAATGGCTGTATCACGGGAGCCCTGTTGGTAAAATGACCCTAAATGTGGACCACTAACACTACCCATCATACCCTTGAGGCATGAGTTACCCTGTGAATATGAGCCAAGTGTTTGCATTACAGAAGGAAAAACCAGGCTTTCAACAGTGTGTGCTGGTTTCAAATGTCTAATAAATATCTGTAAAGCCCTAGCAGCTAAACAACTAACAAAATGTCAAACTTTCTTTTTGCTATTTCAGGTTACAGTAATATGGATGACAGGTAAGAACAACTCTGTGTAAGTTCGAAATCTTGTCTCTTTCCCTAACTTGTTTATCCAATATCCAGGCCCAACAAAGCTACCTGTGACATAACACATGAACATAACCACAAAATGGAGTATTTTCAGCAGAATTTTCAGTTTTGATTTTTGAAAACTGAAATTGTTACATGAAAGAAAATATTTTTACTGAAAAATTTTTGGATTTTTTTTTTCAAAACAAAAGAAAATGTCAATCAAAACAATTTTTAAATGAAAATATTCAGTTTAGCTTAAAAAAAGCTAGTTTTAGTTAAAAAAAAATGCAATAAAAAAATCAGACCAGCCATAGCACACTCACAAGAGAGCTGGTATTTCCTAACTTTTGGGTGTTTGATTTTGCAACTATAATATTATTTCAATGTATTTTTGTATGTAATTCCCTGTGATTGTTTTTAAAGCAGAAAAACAGCAATTTCATCTTATGGATTGATATTGTGTTCCACAGTTCTTCAGTATAAAATGACCCTTTAAATCCATGGTTCAGACTTTGACTACTTGAGCTAAAGGAGTAAGCAATAAGAGTAGCAGGGTGTCAACCTCTGTGTGCATCAAACACTAGTGGGAGATGAGACATGCACTGTGCCCTTGGGTTGCACAGATATTTGCTCACAGCAGAGGAAATGTGATAGAAATGTAGCCGTGTTAGTCTGGTGTAGCTGAAACAAAATACAGGACTATGTAGCACTTTAAAGACTAACAAGATGGTTTATTAGATGATGAGCTTTCATGGGCCAGACCCACTTCCTCAGAATCTATTATAGGCACTGGGGGGATACCAAGCCTTCGGTCCTTGTCCCCTTCAGTTTGATAGCTTTTGCTGTTGGCCCTTCCATCATGTCTTTGTCCTGGTGCCAGTCTGCACCCATCAGCCCTTGGGCCCCACTGAGTCCATGTCCCAGTCCCTGTCCCCCACCAGCTCCCAGTGCCCCCCTATTGCTTGGATTCCTTATCCAAGCCTCCCGCGCAATTCTATGTCTCAATCTTCTTTTCACCTTTCCAGCCCTGTTCTCTTCTGTACATTTTCCAAAAATTCTATCTGTCCTAAGCATGCTCCATCCCAGGGATGCAGGGCTGAATAGGACTTTCCATGCAATTGTTTCTCCCACCAACCAAGGGCCTCTGTGAGGCTAAGTACAGGACTTTTCCTGTACCTAGCCTCACAGAGGCCCTTGGTTGGTGGGAGAAACAATTGCATGGAAAGTCCTATTCAGCCCTGCATCCCCGGGATGGAGCATGTTTAGGACAGATAGAATTTTTGGAAAATGTAGCTGCCAAACTTTAACTAGTCTCCACTGAGCATGTACAGACAGCTTCAGATGTTCAGATCTGGGCCACGTTATGGCAAAAAGGTACATCCCGGACACTAGGGTGCCCCCCCCCATGTCAAATTGCCAGCTCCAAACCACAGAGGCACTAGAGCTTCTCAATAGTAATATGAGCAAATCTAAATATTTCCCTCTAACTTCAGTCTGAGAAACAGATGAACCATTTTTGCCAAAAGTGGGGGTTGGGGTGGGAGGAGAAAATAATCAGTCTGAGGCAAACACAACAAGGAAGGTTTCAGCCTGAATGGTTAAATGCAGGCAAAGTTATAAACAATAGAAAACAGTTGCAATGTGGACTGGAAAGTGTTGGGCTGCTTTGGGATCATTTGGGATGAAAGTCGCTAAATATAGGTTATTCATTAGGCAGAGCAGCCACTGTTCAAACAGGACTTTAACTAGTTTTAATATTTAGTAACACTCAAAGGCACTAGTACATGTTTAAAGAGGTTTGGGGGTTATACGAGTATAAAAAAGCAACTGAAACAACTGGATTTCTATCTTATTTGTCGCCTCCTATAAGCTGAAAACAAACACATCAATAAAATAAATTTATTTTAAATAGAGAAGGAATTTACTCCCAGGCTAGAACCTTGTGTGGCAAATTACAGCCTCCAATAATTTTTTTATGGGCAAGTTATAAATCCCTGAAAAATGGGGCTTAGTACAGAAACACTAGAAGACCCATAACTACATTGGCCACAGCAAATGTTGCTAGAGCATGGTTAGTTCGCTGTAGGGTACAGCGTGGCCCCATATACCAGATGTGGCTGAACTATTTGGTTAATATTTTCGTTTTCATTTTTGACCAAAAACTACCCTTTTTTCCCTAAAACCAAAACCTTTCTTGGGAATTTAAAAAAGAATTATAGTTTTTCAACAAAAATCTGAATCCAATTTATAATCTTATTTAATTCAAAATCTGAATTTTGCTTCTCTCTGTTTTTGCCAACCTTCCAACCCAATTTTGCTAAATATAATACTGAGAAAAGGGAGAACAAGATTAAAAAAAGGTGTGTGGAAAAAAATGAAAAATTAAGTCCCCCAGAATTTCCATTTATATTTTGGGGTTATTTGTGGGGGATAGAAAAAAAATCAATTATTTCATTAAAAATTTTAAAAATGAATTTTTTCCACAAAGCATCCTTTTTTGATGAGCTCTGTTTATGACCTTCTGTGGGATACTTACAAAACCAACGAGGCTTTCCACCAGATTGCCCTTTTCACCTTAGCTGTTTCAGTAGCAATAGATCTTCATGGGAGTCTTTTTGAAGATGGTTTTACTTTTCTCCCTTCCCCCACCAAAGTAAGCTGTTTTTATTCTTCTTATTACATTGCATAATTAATATAAGCAAAAACCAAACAATGCTAATGGATTATTACCAAGTGCCAAGATTCGTCTCTCAAACCTGTTTGACAAAGATCTAATCATCATTGTGAAAAATACCTTATATTCAAGCCTTCTGCTCTCTCTCTGCCAACAAACACAATGACAGTTGTACACAGCAGAGTCTTCATAAGTATTCCCCATTTTCTCATCATCTCAGTACATAGTTCTTGATTTAATTACAAGTCTTGGCTCTACTTTGATTTTCAGTTTATACTAATGATGTTTGATTGGCAGTAACTTAAGTAAAATCACAAACTTATGTTAAATTACCAGATTATTTATGTACTTTTTGCTGTACTGTTAACAATGACTTCAGTGAAACATATGGAACAAATAACGGGATATTTAGAAATCAGGAGTTTATAAGAAACTGGAAACAACTTGATATAAACCATTTAAAATCTATATTGTGCTTCATTAAAAAAAGATATATATTTACCTAGTCTGTCTGATTTTACAGGAAACAAATGAGAGAGAGGTACTCACAATTGTAATTGGAGTGACAACAGATTTCATGGTAGCTGCAGATTTCTGCTGTTTGAAAGATTGGATTCTCTTTAAGGCTGTACTACCTACTCATATTGCTGCTCTGTTTCAAAATGCACCCAACTTTAATAGGGACTGGGGCTATGTTCGTCACACCAGAATAGTACTTTACACTATTGAAAAACAGGTGATTTTAATTCACCTTGTGCTAAATTGCACCCTTAAACCACAGCTGCATGGCCCAATCTCTACCTGAACTTTGTAGCAGGCAGCAGGACTGCGCAGCCTTCAGTATGCTGTCGGATGATGCTACCTTGCTTATCAAATGTGGAAGTGCACAACTTTGGTATCGCTTATGGCTCATTATCAGACTACAAATTAGAATAGAAGCTGACAATTAAAGTGCTACTAAGAGACGTCAAGAAGTTACAGAAAGCACAAAATGGAATCTCAGCTAGGAATTAACCTCCTTATTTGTATAGCACCTTTCATCCAACTGTCTCAGAGTTTTACCAACATCAGCTAATTGAGCCTCTTGATAGCACTGAGTAAGCACTGTCCCCATTTTGCAGTTGGCTAAGAGAGACACAGAGTGACCAAATGATTTATCCAAGCTCACACAGAAGTCAGTACCAAATCTGGTACGAAAACCTAGTCATGACAATTGGTAATGCCCTTTACTAACTACTAGACCAGTGTTTCCCAAAGGGTGTTCCGTGGAACCCTTGAGTTCCGCGGAGTGAAACTAAGAGTTCTGCGAGAAAATTCTACTCCCACGCCTCCTGGAGAGCCTGTAGGCTGCTCCCATTAGAGCTGTGCCGGCGGGGGCAGGCTTCTGGCAGTGCGCAGCTCTGGCCACTCCACCACCCACTGCAGCTGCCCCACCACTGCACGACTCCCTCCTCACCCCGCAGGACTGCCCCTGTCTCACAGGGCCTCCGGTGCCACGCAGCCTCCTCCTCCTCGTGTGCAGATGGCTTGTTACAGCAGCCGCTGCTGCCGGGAGTGGAGGGATGGCTGGGTCTGAGGCACCAAGTAGCCACTTCTGGACCTCAGAATTTTTAAACTGCTACCTCCACCTCGGCAGGGGCCGCACAGAACTCGGCTGGGGCTCTGTCGCCCTCCCCCACCTTGGGGCACACTTAGGCTCTGCTGCCCCCTTTCCCCGGGGTGTGCTTTGGCTCTCTGGCTCCCCGTTCTGCTGCTCTCTCCCCCCCGTGCGCCCCTCCCCACCCTGCTGGGGAAACGGCAGAGTCTGGTCTGGAGGGGAAGGTTGGGGTTTCTACACCCTCCCGCCTCCAGCAGGAAGTCTGACCTGGTTCTGCAGCTGCGCTGAGATCCCCACTGCATGGGGGGAATGGAGACGATTGAGATCCCTCTCCTGCTTCCCTGCTGGGGGAACAAGAGCGTGTTGCTTGGAGGCTGACCCTGCTGCAGCAGGGTGCCAAGCCAGGTAAGCATCCCCCCTTGTGTCCAGACCGCACACCCAAATCTCCGTCACTCAGTCCCCCTGCCAAGACCCCACATTCCCAGCTTGCTCTGACACCCTGCTCCATATATAATACTGTTATTAAGGGTTACACAAAATTCTTTCGAGTTTAAAAGGGTTCTGTGGCCAAATAAAATTGGGAAACACTGCACTAGACAATAATCCATCCTCCTCTCCTTAATGGAACGATGTTTATCACAAGAAAGACTGACTTCCATCTTTAACTATTTGCTATTAATCTTACATACATATACTGGACACAGCCTTCTTTGCATATATTTATCGGAGAAGCCAGAGCAGACCCTGTCTCCTGAATAGGGTTTGTGTGAAACCTTTCCAAAATTAAGTATTAGAGAGATAAGGTGAGTGAAGTCATATCTTTTATTTGACCAGCTTCAACAAGCCTTTGAGCAACACAGAACTCTGGATCAGGCAGATATGATCTCACTCACCTTGTCGCTCTAATATCTCGGGACATACCTGGCTACAGCTACACTGCATACAAAATTAAATATGACATGTAATTTTGAATAAAAAGAGTACGGTTAGGCTACAAGCCCACAGCTATCTGGAGGGATTCAACAGCATGCCAAGCTGGCTTCATCCTTGGTTCACTGAAGTTAGATGGAGAATGAATTTGGTTCTCCAACTTTAACTCTTTGGAGTGAGTAAAGGGATAATTTTGCCACTTTTGATGACAGCCTAATTACTATATAAAGTATTGCCTAGCCAGAGTGGTTTGGAATTTTCAGGAACATTTGGCTGTTTTTAGGTCAAAAGTAAATAATTATTGGATAAATAATAATAGGTAATGCTAAACATCTCCATACTTCTAATTAACAGTGCACAAATTCTTTAGGTTTGGCCCCGCCTTGACCATTATTCTGTATTATCAGTCCCATGTTTCACTTGACTGCTTTCTGCCAGCAGAACAGAGTTTCATTCTGCAGCCAACACTCTTCAGCGAACTTTGAGGAATAAATAGTAGTAAATACTTTTCAAAGTCCCCGTCCCAAAAGACTAGAGCTCAGCAGCAAAGTCTACTTAGTCATCTTATTAAGTGTTGCTCACACTTCTTTGAAGTACTGAACAGCTTTTAGTCCATAAAAGGCACCGTTTTGGGTACAAAAATAGTTGGAGCCTTATGCCCAGAAGGGAATTATTAGAAGCTGAGTATGGAGTAGCTCTGTGGTCTATCCCAGTAGCTGGACAGCAATGAAAGGTTGACCTACTCTTCTAAAGAAGATTTCTATTTTGTTCTTGCTGATTTTAACATGAATGTACTTTTAAATTTCCACTCTCAGGATTATAGGCCCAATCCTGCTCCCAATGAAGAGGACAGGAATTTAGCCGTTGACATTAAGGACAGCAGCAGGAGACTTTGAAAGCAAGAGTTTGTATAGTACTGAGCCTCATTTATAGCCAGTGCATTATACTGAACAGCTTTCTATCAAGTATTATTTTAAAAAAACAAAGGTGTTTGCAAAAAAAAAGTGAAGGTTACAAGGGTAAATGACAAATTCAAGCAAACAAACAGTGGCCAATTTGTTTAAACTTTGGTTTAAATTTGCAATGTTTATTGAAGAAAAGTTTGTAGCCTGAGTATAGAATTAGATAGGTTACTTTAAGTCACTTGATTATTTTTTATCTAAGCAGAAATGGTCCCTAAAACAGCCAAGTAACAGCAAATCATATTGGTTGAAAGCACATAAATATCCTTTGACATACTTTTTTTAAATAATCTTATACATACTTTTTAACAAGCCTCTATAACACAGAGAACATATGAACCCTGGTAGTATACTGTATGGCAAGGTAGTTAAGAATATATTGCATTTATAAACTATGCACAACTTTATGAGTCTCTAGCTATAATTTCATCATAGCACGGTAATTGGAAAGTCTGCATAATTTTGGAAGGATATATGTTTTAGTTAAAAGAACACTATTATTGCTAATTGGATACCAAGCTTACATTGTAAATCAGACCAAAATATGGGCTCCTAATTACAAACTTTTTTGAAACAAGCACTGTATGTCTTTACATTATTTTTGGCTAACAAGTTACTTAAATAATTGTAGAGTTACAAAGTCCATAAATCTCTTCTTTAGCTGTGACTGATGAAATGTTACAGGATAAGAACTTATGGTCCCAAGGTAAATATCTAGCTTGGCAGCCTCATCCTATCAAGTGAATCAGGTTGGAGGGCTATGTAAGTGGTTGGTTGGCACTGAAACACCACCAAATAGAACAGGTAAAAGCAGAAGGCTGGAATTAGCATGTGTAACATGCCGTAGCTTACCACATTTTAAACAGTTTGGACTAGTTTTCTGGCACCCGGAGTTGAAATCTTACAACCATGTTCTTGTGTGGAGTGAACTTGTGTATTAGGGTTTTACAATGCCACTAACTACCCTTTATGAAGCTATTAAGGTTCCGAATCCAGAAGCGCTAGGCAAAGCTATTTTAAAAATTATTTCACAACAATTGTTCAAATAGCTTTTCCTCTTCCCTTCCATCTGTGGCTGGGAGGTAGGGGAATAAGGGCAACAGCTCATTGCCAGGTGTGGAATCAAGGTGAGAAACACCAACAGGAGTACGAGCTGGCAAACGTAGGCCAGATCGTGCATGCCTCTGAATGACTGTTGAGAGGTGCCAAATGTCCTAATTTCCCAATGGACTTTTTCAGAATGGAAGATGCTGAGAAGAGCTGCTAAGGATCTTGTAGGATGAGGCCCTCTGAAAACAACAGGCCGTACAATCACAAGTGCCAGGCCGTGCACCTAAATAGTGCAGGAGAGGAAATCTGACTCATTCCTCATGGCAAGGATGTTAATATATGTAATGAAGATACTCAGCATCTTTTTCTTAAAGAAAAGCTTTCTGTGAGAACTATAGGCAGGGCTCGACAAATAATGCAATCTACTCGCCCGTGGCGAGTAGATTGCATCCAAGAAGAGCCAGGTTCGGGCGATCTGAGCATGCACAGAACGATCTGAGCATGCGCAGATCACCAGACAGCACGGCTGGCGAGCGGGGCTCGCCGCAGTTCAGCAAGCCCTGACTATAGGTACAGGGAAAACCCACACGTGTTAAAGATATGAAGAGGAGGAAGAAAGAGAGTGCCTCCTATTGCATGTAATGCGGCCCCAGTTGATCAGTTATGCCAAGCACAACCTCTGTCTTTTATTCGCTCCACTGAAAGGAAATTCAAATCTCTCTCAAAAATCTGTTGTGAAGACGACAGTGTATTACAAATCTTGGAAAATCCCTTTGATTTTTCTCAATATTTTCTAGCACCAAGTATGACTTGAGGGCTTAAACCCCTCCTCCCCCCTCCCCCCCCCCACATACACATTCAACTGTGGTGATGCTGTTTAAATGTCAACCTGGAGAGCATCAAGGCACAGGCCATGTGTTCCACATTTAAACGCTGTATTCACTTTTTGATATACCGTTCAGCAAGTACGCGCTGTCAGACAAACTTGATAATCTGTTCAACATGTTTCCACCTCCTTTCCAGGGTACTGCTGGATTAAGTCTGATCAAGCGATCTAGTTATTTTGGTATCTCAACAGCCAGTTGGAGTAGAGAGGGCATCTACCACTCACTCATATACTACATGGGTTCCATCGAGTCTGAATGAATCTCCAGAGATGCTAGACCGCAAATTCTGCAAATTCTGAGGGATTCCTTTATCCAGGAAGTGGCCTGGGGCTGCCTCCGTCTAGGAAGTGAGTCAGTCATTGAGCTTGACCCAGGAAGAGGGTTATTTCCGGGGGGCAGATGTGTGCCAGTCAGTCAAGGAATAAATGTGAAGGGGTAGCAGCCCACATTAAGCTTGAAACAGGGCTGCCAGGCATGGTGATGAAGAGCAGTGATGACCAGTCTGTAAAACAGGCTAATGTGAAGGGGGAAAAATGCTACTCATACGTTCGTACGCTTATCAGTCTACAGTACTGAGCATGCTATCTAATGCATTGTTAGACCTCACCTAGGGCTTCTCCAAAACGAGTGTTCTCATGGGGAGCCTGCACTGGGTGCGACCACCTCCAGCAGACTCAAAATGCGAGGTGAGGCGGCAGATACTACAGTGATGGGAGCCGTACAACCAGAAACGATTTCTGGAGAGACTGAGCCATGCTTTGTCATGGCTCAGCTCCCTGCAGCACTGTGTTGTACAGGAGTAACCACGGCCACTGTCCAGGATACATCTCTAGTGGGGTAGCATAGCTGAGTTGTTCTCTACCGCACTGTGAGAAATACCTTTGGCCCACCTACCAGCATATCTGCTTTCAGCAGCCAGTTGAAACACTGTAGGCCCGGAAAGTGGAGATGTGCGTAGGCTCAACAGGGACTAGGTTAAGACCACCACATTGCTGCTTTCATCTAGTCAGAGTGCCTTCTCTAGTGTCAGATGTTAGGTTAAACTCAGATGATATGCATGGCAATTCATGTAATAAATTCTATGTGAATGGAAGTTGAAACAAAGTGCTTGGCCTCCTGTCCAGCTAAAGATGAGCCTTGTTTTATGGCCATCCTAAGCATTACAAGGAGAAAAAATCCTTTCCCATACATTCAGTAGATAAGACACAACTGCAAACAGGAGGCAAGAAGGTCTTGTCCACCTCGGAGAAGAATCATACTAGCTACCACCAGGGTTGCCAAATTTGGTTGGATCTGTTTCTGGAGATTTCAGTACATGACATCATTTTTAATTCCTGAAGACACCAGGTCAACTGTTCAGGGTTGGCAACCCTAGCTACAGTCCAGTTTATACCTGTCCACTGCTAGCAGTGTCCTAGAATGGCTTCTGTCACCGATGAGGCCAGGGATTTTGTCCTGAGAACATGGGTGCTGAGTGAACAAAGGGATGGGAGAGGTAAGGTGCCAGCCCCGCCCCTTCTGCCTAGAGCCCCCTGGGAGCCAGGCCCTTCCACTATAAGAGCAGACCACACCCCACCAGTGGGAGGTGCGTGGCTCCAGCCTTCCCTAGCCCCGAGAACATGGGAAGGATGGGCAGCACGTGGCCTCCGCCTTCCCCAGAACATAGGGAGGGTAGGTGACCCCACCAACCCTAGAAGGCAGGCAGCATGCAGCCCCCATGTTCCAAGAGTGTGAGTGACACTTGGCTCCACCCTCCTAGGACCAAGGAGAGCTGGAGGCATGGACCAACCTTTGGCGGGACTGACACCCAGACAGCCCCCCGAGATTGGGAGAGCTGCACTGAATAGGGGTGGGGCTGAGAACTGTGTTAACTGCCCGGTGTTAAAGACAATCACTCTCTGGCTGCCAGGTACTCTGTGCTCTCACCCACCCTGTGAAAACTGCTGGGGCAAGGGAGAGACAGCGCTCCGGTTCAAACTCAGCCCACCAGCACGATGTAAACAACATTCAGCCTTGAACGGCCAGGACCACTCCATGTTCCAAAACGGTTGGAATTTGCAGGGGTCAGACCATAGGACGATGACTCAGTTCACTGCCTACACTGGCCGGGGAGAGCCCTCCTTGGACTGTCCCAGCTGCAGCTGTACACAGTAAAATGGTGTTTCCAGGGTGGAGAGTCACATAAAGATGGAAAAGAGTAAGCTGCCCTGCTGTGCAGATAAGTTGCTGAGGAATTTCTCTTCACTGAGTCCATTCACCCGTTCCCCCGCAGCTTCCTGTTCTCTTTTTTATGGCACAGATGTCATAGCAACCCGGCGATTCTTCCTTTTAGGTTCCTCTTGAGCAACTGCGATATTATGGGGTGGCAGTGCCCCCCCGAATAGTTTACTGAAATCCTTGAGGAGCGTATTTCCCTATGGTGAATACGGGACAGTTGGTAAAACTGCTCAACTGCAAGCGAGTGCAATGGCAATCAATCAGAACGGTGAGGTATTACTCCCAGGCCAGGGCTGTTTAGGGGAAGGGGGGGCCCTCAGAAACAGGGTGTAGCCAGGGTCGACTGGTGGGGGGTGACTTGAGGACCCCCAGCCTGGAAGGGCAGGGACAACCACCCTCTGTCCCAGGCCCCACCTCTTCCCCAACCTTGCTCCACCTCTTTTCCCAACCAATACCACCTGGGAACTATCAGGGCAGGGGATTTGGTGCTGGCAGCAGGGTCCTGACCCCGCCCCCTCTCACTGGCAGTGGTAGCTCCAGCTCGGTCTACTCCCTTGGCCACATTATTTTGCTTCCTGCCAGTGAGTGCAGGGGTGGTCCAGCCCCTCCCCTGAGTGCTGCACAGAGTGAGCTGGGGCTGCCCTTCTCCTCTTCCCCTGCTGCAACTGGTGAGCGTGGATCCCTGTTATTGGTGCCAGCCCCAAAAGGGAGCTGTGTGTGAGCAGGGGCATAGCCCCGGTGCAGATAGGGATGGGATAGCTAGGGGCTGTGTGCAAACAGTGGAGACTCAAGGAGCAGGGATGGGGTAATTGGAGAGACTGTGCAGACAGGGACTAGCTCCAGGTTAGGAAAGGGTAACTACAGACTGTGCGCTGACAACAGGTAACCCGGGGGCTGGGAGGGGTAGTCAGAGGCTGTGTGGCAGGACGACTCCCCTGCGGCCCCTGCCAACCATGAAGCAGCTTTTACTGGCTGACACACAAAAGGGGGCTGGAAGCTGAAGGGCAGTTTTACCCCGCACTGCCTGGCTCTGGCTTCTCACCTCCAAACTGGCCAGGGGTTGGGGAGAGAGGAGGGTGGGTCTGTCCCCAGGACTGCCCTGCACTTTCACTGAAGTTGGGGGCGGGGGAAAGGAGAGACAACATCCTCAGCACCCACCAATGCTGCTCATAGGCTGCACGGGCAGTGCTGCGGATCTGGAATTCAGCCCTGACGCTCCTGGCTTCAGTGTGGGGGAGACGGCAGGGATCGGGACTTCAGTCCCTTGGCTTTCAGCCCTGCAGATGTTGCCAAGGCCTGGGGCTTCAGCCCTTGGGGAGGGGCACGTAGGGGAGTGGGGCTTCAGCTTGAGAGGTGGAGGGGGGCACCAGGGATCAGGACTTCTTGCTGTGGTGGGGAAGGGGCTCCTTGCAGGGATCAGGGCTTCAGCCTGGGAGGATGCTGGGAATTCAAAGTGGGAGGGGCCAGGTGTTGAGGATCATGATTTCAGCCCCATGGCCTGAAAGGGCTGGCAGACCTCACTCCCTCACCTTGAGAAACCCTTCTTTATGGTGCACATGCGGAGGAGTGACACCCACCCCCCACTTACCCCTCTGTCACACACAGGCTGCCTCTCCTCCTATTGGCTTCCTGTCTTTCTGCCTCTGAACCCTGCCTGAGGCGCCACCTGCTGGCCACCACCTACAGCATTCACCTCTCAGCCACAAACAGGAGGCTGCTGCAGCTGGGCTGATGCCGACCGACCAGCAAGGGGAGTACCAGAGTGGAAAACACGGCACAATTCCTCGTTTTTTTAAAAAAAAGGCAGGACACCTGCAAGGGGGCTTAAATACGGGACCAGAGGGAGCGATTTCTGAGCAAAGAACTAATCATTGAGCACCTGTGAGTCAAAGGCAAACCAAAGGCATGTGGCAAGGTGATTGGGATAAAGGTAATTCATATTGACCAACATATTCATAAGCAATGTGAAAGGAAAGGGGCAGAATAAAGGCAGATGGATAAGGAAAGGGACAAGAAGCCTTTGTATAATCCTGACTTTTGATTATAGGCTATGTCTGAAGGACCTGGCGATATCACTAGTCTCTAAAAATAATTCATCTCACCAAAGCCAAATATGCAGCATATGCTCCCCATACCCTCTAGAAATTCTCAGGCTATAACTGGCACACACCAAATCAGAGGAAGGAGTACAATGTTCAGATTTAATCAGATACTAGTTTGTAACTGACTTACTCCAGTAAGGCGGTCAGGGTTCTGTGTGAGATGCTCTGCTCTCAGCAGCAGAGGAAAGAATTACTGTACCTGGCAAATAGTCTTTCCATAGAGAGCAGAATTTGGAAAGGAGGAGGATTGTATTTAGAAATCTGCACAGCCACCCACAAACCACACATCTGAACCTAAGCTGAAATTCAAGTCATATTTTTCTAAACTGTCACATAACTGCATCCTCTGTTTTTGTTTTCATCCAGCAATTCTGTCTGTGTTGAATGCTTCTTAAATGGCAGGCAGGGGATCTTTAATTTCAATCAAACCCAGGCAAGCTTGTTCATGTAAGTCCATATATAGCCACCTAAAGAACGGACCTGGTTTTTAATGGTGCTGAGGCAATGAGTGCTTGGCACCTTAGAAAAATCACGGTCCCCCTTTTTATGAACCCAGGTGTTAATAGTTTTGACCTTAGTGTCCTTTAGGATGGGAGTTTTATAACACCATGGGCACCCCAAATGCACCATTCTTAACTCAATGTTGGGAGGCAAAGTTTCTCTCTTCCCCAATCCCCCGGCTGTGCATCTTTTAACCTTGTTTCTTTACAGAAGTGGTTCTCAAACTGTGGGTCAGGACCACAAAGTGGGTTGTGACCATGGGTGGCAGGTAGTGTAGGCAAGGGAAGACACTGCCTTCCCAAAAACTGCCTACACACCCTAGCTGCCAGGGAAGGTTCAGCCTGGCCTCCCCAGCCGACTGAGGGCTGGGGCTGTGGTGCAGCAGCCCCATCCCTCCAGGTGGTCAGGAAGGATCCAGATGGGGATGGGTGGGGCTTGGCTCCAGGGGCAAGGCCTCAAGTGGAAGGGGTGGGGTTGTGTGGTGTTTTAGATGCTGCTTGTAATTATTAGAACTGGGAGCACTGGCTGTTGGGAATCTGGAAGCACAGGAAACAGGAAGGAGGGGGGAGAAGATGGGCCAGTCCTGAGTGAGAGCTACAGAAGGGAGCAGCAGCAGCTTTGTAAAGAGGTTTCACCTTTGGTAAAGAAAGGCCTATTGGAGTTTGTTACTACCTTGCTTGCATGATACAATATTTTGGTGACGAGGATGGATCTTCTGTCTCTGAACCCACCTGCACCCTTTCTGCAAAGGCCAGGTGAGCCTCCAATTGCTTTTAATGCCTGGATCCATATGTTTGAGACTTATCTGCTTGCAATCAGTGCTATAGAGATTTCTGAAGTAAGAAAGCATGCTCTGCTAATCCACTGCCTTGGAGCAGAAGGGCAGCATATATTTTACACTTTTCCCCTTGCAGATGATAAATATGAGACTGCACTCATTGCATTAAAGAACTTTTTTGTGCCAAAAGTGAATGTAGTAGCTAACACCATTACAGATTTCGCCAGCGTGAGCAGAAACCAGGGGAGACTATAATGCAGTATATTGCTTCTCTGAGGAGTCTGATTGTAACTTGTTACTTTGGGAATATGGTAGATGAGATGATTGGAGACCAGCTCATTGAGAAAACAATCATGCTTCGTGTAAGAGAATGCTTGCTTCTAGAACCACAACTTACACTGGAAAAAGCAATAACCATTGCTACCCAGGTTGAGTCCGCTATAGCAGAAGCCAAAATAATGAGCATGGATACAGGAGGTCCAGTCCAGGCTGTGACTCCTTTGCAGAAAAGTCCACTATTGCTGCAGACAAACAATCACAAGGGGAAAACTAATGAAGAACCACAGAATCAGCAAATTCCCCACAACACCTGGCAAGCTACACAAGATATCCTGCAAAAGAAGCTCAGTGCAAGCACTGCAAAAAGATTGGGCATTTTGCTAAGAAGGTATGCCGCAGTAGCCAGTCCAATCAACAGGTGCATGCAGTTACAATACCAGATGTTACTGTGCTGAGTGTGGACAAAGTCACTACTGCACATATTCCAGAACAGATAAGGTGCACTGTAAGGCTGTGTCTACATTGGCATCCCTTTCCGGAAAAGGGATGCTAATGAGACACTGCGGAATTGCAAATCCGCGGGGGATTTAAATATCCCCTGCGGCATTTGCATTTACATGGCTGCCGCCTTTTTCCGGCGCGGGGTTTTTGTCGGAGAAAAGCGCCAGTCTAGATGCGATTTTCCGGAAAATAAGCCCTTTTCCGGAAGATCCCTTATTCCTCCTTTAATCGCGTCTAGACTGGCGTTTTTCTCCAGCAAAAACCCCGCGCCGGAAAAAAGCGGCAGCCATGTAAATGCAAATGCCGCGGGGGATATTTAAATCCCCCGCGGATTTGCAATTCCGCAGTGTCTCATTAGCATCCCTTTTCCGGAAAGGGATGCCAATGTAGACACAGCCTACATGTTTCTGCCATACCTTCAAGCAAATCACATCCTATTCAGCTAATGTTGGACACTGGTTCAGCAGTATCTATCCTACTTGATTCCATCTATTTGCATTACTTTAAAGATGTGCCTCTTACTGAACCCAAACTTCACTTGGTGTGTTATTTGAAAAACCAAATTCCAGTACATGGCTGCCTGTCAGCAACAATGACGTTTGGTGATTGCTGTGTAAATGCAGAGTTCTACATTGTCCACAAAGGCACTCCTATCCTTGGCAGAGATTTATTGGCTGCTTTAAACCTCAGGGTAGTTAATGGACGAATTGATCTTCCTCAGCACAGCACTCTTGCAGTACACACACCAGTTTCAGCTGGGACCCAAGACCAGGTTGAGGAGAAACTTGGTTATGCTTATGGGTTTGTGCATAAAGTTAAAATGCGACATAATGTGATGCCTCTACGACAGAAGTTACGGCACTTCCCATTTTCGGTCAGGGAAGCTGTTTCAGAGGAACTTAAAAAACTTGTTCAAAAAGACATTATTGAAGAGATTGACTCCTTGGAATGGGTTTCACATATAGTAGTGACACAGAAGAAGGATGGAGGCATTCGCCTTTGTGCGGACTTAAGGGAGCCAAAAAAGCTATTGTGATTGACAGCCACCCTCTTCCTCACATTGAAGAAGTATTTGCAGAACTCTGTGAAGCAAAGATGTTTTCTACTCTTGATTTGCAGAGCGCGTACCACCAGGTTAGGTTGCATGAAGATAGCAGAGACCTCACAGCATTTATTACACATGAGAGACTATTTTGTTTTAAACGGGTTCCATACAGTCTTGCATCTGCCCCAAGTGCCTTCCAAAAAATGATGTCATTGATTCTGAAGAATCAACATAGAGCTCAGTGCTATCTGGATAATATTATCATGTTTGGAAATACTTCTGAGGAGCATGACAATCTGCAATCTGTACTAAACTGCATCAGCACAGCAGGCCTCAAGCTCAATATGTCTAAATGCCCCTTTCTGGGGCATACAATTTCACCGGCTGGACTAAAACCTGATCCAGATCATATCCTAGCAATTTCAAATGCTCTTCCTCCATCAGATTTGAAAACCTTATGTTCCTTCTTGGATCTAACCTCCTGGTGTGACGTAGTGGGGGTACTTGCTGGGCTGTGGTGACCCCTGCTGTCTGGAGCAAGACCCAACAGGGAAAGCCTCACTGTGCAAAGGTAATGCCAAACTTGTTGAACCAGTGGCCAGACACCCCCCATGGAGAGGAACAAAGGAAGGTGGAATGCTGCCCTGGCTGGGGGGCAGGGCTGGAAGAGGGTTAGTTAGTTCCTGGCTGGAAGGCAGGGAAGTAGGAGCTGGGGAGGGGGCTGGGACTCCCCTATCTCAAGGGGGGCACTGAGGCCTCTTAGCCCCAGTTCCTGTAACCAGATTACATCTGTGCTGCGCTGTGCTGGAGGAGCAATAAACCACCCTCAATTCCACTGGCTGGTGCAGTCTGTTTGTGCCATTTCGGGGTGCAGGAGACGGGGAACCCCCAACGCGCCGTCACACCTGGTATGCAAAATTCATTCCCAATTATGCTTCTGTCATTGAACCATTACGAGAATTACTATGGAGAAGTTCAGCATTGGTGTGGACAACAGATGCACGAGCTAGTTTGGAAACTGTGAAAGACTTGATTGTACATAGTCCAGTACTTGCACTATTCAGTCCTGCATTGCCCACAATTGTGACTACTGATGCTTCTAATTATGGACTTGGGGCTGTCCTCACACAACTTCATGAGGACAACACAGAGAGGACTGTTGCATTTGCTTCAAGGACACTGAGTGATGCTGAGAGAAAATAATCTACAGTTGAAAAAGACGCATTTGCTTGTGTCTGGGCTACTGAAAAATGGAGAACTTACCTGTGGGGCCGCACATTCAAGTTGCGCACAGACTACAGCCCTTTGACAACATTGCTAACCACGAAAGGACTGGGAAGAGCAGGGAATCGTATTGTTAGATGGTCTGCAAGACTACTCTCTTCCAATAAGCCTGGAAACCAAAATGTGATAGCTGATTGCCTTTCTCGCCTGCCTTTGTTTTCACCAGATGGTCCACCGGAGGATGAGGATGAAGTAGTTGCGCTTATTACAAGCAATCTTACTGCAGTTACAAGAGAGCAATTCCAAGCTGCTTGTTCAGCATGTCCAAGTCAACAAAAGCTACAGGAATTTCTGACAAAGATGGCCCAGTAACCCTAAAAATATTGACCCAGTTTTGCTGCCTTATTTTAGAATTTGGGATGAACTTTCTTTGCTTGATGGCTGTGTGCTACGAGGTACACACCAGCTATGTGTGCCAGAAGAATTACAGCCAAAACTCATACACCTGGCACAAGATACTCATCAAGGTATTGTCAGAACCAAACAACTACGAGATCTGTATTAGTGGCCAGGGATGAACTCCCACACTGAAGCAATCATAAAAACCTGTGTCACTTGCCAAATGCATGATAAGACAGCAGTGACATGTACCCCACCATTACAGCCTGTTCCTCTTCCGGATTCTGTATGGGAAAAAGTTGCGATTGACATCGTAGGACCCTTTGATACTGCTCCAATTGACTGTCATTATGCCATCACTTTAATAGACTATTTCAGTGAATGGCCTGAAGTGGTGTTTACATTGCAAATTTCTTCTGCTACAGTAATTAAGTTCCTCTCTACAGTTTTTAGCAGGGAAGGTAACCCCAAAGAACTGGTTTCAGATAATGGTAGTCAATTTACTTCCGTGGAATTTGAAACTTTTCTAGCAGAGAGAAACATTTTAGACAGAAGATCGTCCCTGTATTACCCTCAAGCCAATGGGGAAATCGAAAGGTTTAACAGAAGTTTGGAAAGAGAGTTTGCAAACGGCTAAACTGGAAGGGCGCTCATGGATAACCTTCACTACTGATTTCTTGCAAGCTTACAGGGCTACACGACATGCCACAACGCAAAGATCACCCGCAGAGTTACTGCATGGAAAACAGATGAATATTAAACTGAACGTTGCCGGATTGTTAAAGAAAACACCTGATGCACCAAATGAGGATGCTGTGAGAAAAACAGTTGAACAGAAGCAAGCAAAGTATAAGGCTTTCACAGACAAACGGTGGAGTGCTAAGGAACCTAAGTTTGAGTATGGTTCCTTCGTTAGAGTAAGAAAACCTGGAATTTTACGCAAAGGGGACCATAAATTCACATCTCCTCTTAAAATCATAGAGAAGAAAGGACCTTACACCTATCGACTTTCTGAGGGATGGGTATAGAATGCTTCTTATCTTGCACCTGCCTATGCACCAAGGGGAGATGATGCCAACACCCAGCCCACGTTGTCTGACTTCACCATAGCACCAACACAACAAGACATTGCACTGGAACCGGGGTTTGAGAGACGGTCTGTCAGACCTAGACGACCACCTGTCTGGACTAGAGACTATGTTATGTAGTATTTACGGTGTTTTCAGTGTAATATTTCTGCCAACAGTATAGTGTCTTGTTCCATATTTGTTGCTGTGGTTAGAACAATGTTTATTTTATAATTGGGAGAGCTTCTTCAGGGGGGAGGGAATGTGGTGTTTTAGATGCTGCTTGTAATTATTAGAACTGGGAGCACTGGCTGTTGGGAATCTGGAAGCCCAGGAAACAGGAAGGAGGGGGGAGTGAGAGCTACAGAAGGGAGCAGCAGCAGTTTTGTAAAGAGGTTTCACCTTCGATAAATAAAGGTCCGTTGAAGTTTGTTACTACCTTGCTTGCATGATACAACAGGCTGGGGCTTGCTTTTGCCAGCTGGGCCTTCACCCATTGCCCATGGTCATGACCGTATTTTAATAGGGTTGCCAAGGCTGGCTTAGACTTGCTGAAGCCAGGGGCCAAAGCCCAAGCTGACTGCTTGGGGCTGGAGCTGATGCCCAGGCTTCAGGCCGAGGCAGGAGTGCACCCATGACATATCACCTACATGGGGCTGAAAACCTTGAGCTTTGGTGCCTCCTCCCACCTGGGGCAGTGGAAGGCTCAGGCCTCCTGGAGTCACACAGTAATTGTTTTCACAAAGGGATCGTGGAGCAATGAATCGTGGAGCACTGTAAATGCTTGACCATGTTTCCCAGGCACTGGGATTAGAGCTATTGCATAGTCAGTGGGTACAATCACACTCATTCTCTTTTTGGCTGCCTGGGCCAATTCAGCTGTTAAAAGATTTTCTTCAGCACTGGATTAGGTGAAGTCAATGAGCAACCCACAATCAACAAACATCAGAAGGTTTCATAATGATCAGTTCCCTTAAGAACAGTGTCTCTCTGGTGCTGGATTTCCAGGGGGACTGATAATTAGCATTGATTCCACAACAAAGTGGAACAGTCTGTTCAGGGGCTTTTAAAATCAACTACTTGATTCTCATTGACATGGCTGTTTTGGGGGGCTCTCAAAGCGAGATATTATAATCCCACCAACACACAATCACTTCTACATCAGAGTAAAGTATCTATAAAACAGTTTTATGTCTGTTAATTGTAGCTAACTACTTTTTTTTTTTAACAGAAGGATTTGATACGTTGGCTTTTGTTTTCTCTCCACTGGATTGATGCACAGGTTCCTCTGATAAAGCTCCTAGATATTTTAAATTTTGAAAACCCTCTTTCTCCGAGAAACTTCCAAAGTTTATGGTATCAAATTACAGAATAGTAACAGACTTCAGGTTTTCTACCTTACTATTCCTAATGAGTGAACCTGAGTGGCCTTCTAACGTGATGATGACTTAGCAAGAAATACTCCTTTCCATGCAAATTTAATGACTGGTAAACTGAAACTGACTAGTATATACAATATACTTCAGTGTTCTTAAAATTTGGAAAATAACAACTGCTCAGCCCAGGACAGACTTTTTCCTGCAAACAAACCTACAACCAGCTAACATACAAAAACAAACCAAGCATATTCACAGCTTGTTGCTTTGGTGTGAGAGCTACCTAGGAGCTTAGCCATTGACTCATAATGCTTTTTCTTGTTCTAAAATGACAGGCAGTCTTAGTTCACAAGCTTCATTCTTTAAATGGCCATCCACTTAAGGAAAATGAGCCTCTGTTGAATACAGTAACTGCTAACGCTATTAATCAAAGCAATAAATAGTCAGTCACCAATCCATTCCCTTCTCTTCTGCTTATGGGTTATTATGCTGCAGCATCCTGGCTGCTGGCCTATTTAATCTCAGTAACAATAATCAAGACCAGAATGCACAGATCTCAGTAACCTGGCTAGGTTTACCATCCAACTGTACATAGTACAGCAAATTACTTTAGAAAAAGGGGCTCTGCCAACAGCTGTCACATTTGATTGGAACTTTTACATTTCTCAGAAATTAATATTATCATCATGTGTTTATGTCCCATTGGACTTAAAATGGTAACTAATAAATTTATTCATTTTCAGAATTGTTAAAGGATTCTGGCAAGCGGAGAAGCATTTTCTTTTTTTGAATTTGGATCAAGAATGATGACTAGAAACCATCAGAGAGCAAAAGGAGGAGGGTGTTCCTCCCATAATGCACCACAACTAGCTAAGTTTTATTCCTCCCTCTGAAAAATTAAGAATGGCCAAGGCCTAAGCCAAGTTACTGTGCTGAATGGATTACTGGCCATATTCAACATGGCAATTATATAGGACAAAACTAATACCTGCCTCATTTATTTTTAACACAATATCCATGCATATTAGAAATATAGATGTCGGCAGTGTGCCCACACTAAGGTCCCTATTTAGCGCTCACTTAAGTTAATGGAACATCTCCTATTGATGTCAATTGTGCAGGTTGTATGTCCAGATTCAAATTTCAGGCTGTAAATAACAAGCGTTTTCTTGTCTAGCTACATGCCCATACTCACTACTTTAAGCAGCAGGCATGTGGTGTAAACTTATCTGCATGGTTCAACACTGCCACTCATTTGCCAGCCCTCTGAAGCTGTCATGCAAGTATAGCAGTATAATTTCACTGGCAGTAAAATAAAATATTTACTTAAATCCCATCTGTAAACTATTGTCCCAATTTTTATGGTATATTTTAAATTCTACCCCTCCCCCCCATAATTATGTACAACTCATCAGTTTAGGTGAATGCTCATTAGGACAATCAGAAACTGACCCAAGTCTTGTTAGAACAGTGGTAGAAACACAAATGTGTTAACTTTGTGTTTAGATTTTTACTAGAAATATGTGGGAATACCACCACTGAACTAGCACATCATCACTGCCTTACTATTACTCCAAAAATCTGCATGTAAAATACTATGTTGTTATCACTAGGGTATCACTGGCAGGTACATAACAGAGAGATAACAACAGACTCTCTGCCTGCTGCCATTGCTTCATGTGCGAATGGTTAGGTATACCTGAAATACATCTCCAGAAAAGTCCAAATAGAAATACAATCTGATATATTCACCCATTAGGGTTACTCTATATTTGAAATGTTTGTGTGTTTATCCAGTCGTGGCCACTGCAGTCCAAGTTTGATTTTTTTTTTAAATGGCAATAATGTGCTGTGAAGTATTTTGAACATATGTTAAGGGCTTAGGTTTGAAATTTTCCTACGGAATCAGATGTGGGTTAAGGCCAGAGCTCCAGTGTGCATGGTCCCTTTAAAAGCTGCTTCGGGAATGAGAAGTGAATGAAGGAATCACAGAAGAAAATGTCCAGTTGAAATACAGAGCTTAGTGGCTGTGAAGGCCACATGCAGACAAGCGTGGGCTCTTTAGCCCAGACTGAACCCAGGCAGGCATGGGTGAAATGCACCCCGAGAATCTCATACAAGACTCTACATACCATTTAATCCCCTCTTGACAAGTTTATGTTGGGGACAGGGATTTATATGGACCCTCTGCAATGGGGTGAATTTCGCCTTCCTGAATTAGCTACTGAAGAGTATAATCAACTCAAATGGTCACTGGGAAGTTCTGGGACATGGTTTTTTACCTGATTAATCACTTCTTTCAATTAGCATGTTACACTGCATTGCAGCACCTGAACCAAAAAGCTCAGAGGGTGGACAGTTAATTATAAGACAAAACAACTCTCTTGGGCCCCAGTACAGGAAAGCATTTAAGCACGTGCTTAAGTGCAACCCTATTTCGGAAAGCATTTAAACTCATACTGAACTTTGACCATGTGCTTCAATCCCATTGACTTCAATGCGATTTAAGCATGTGTTTAAGTGGCTTGCTGAGTCAGGACCTATGTGCCTACAAGCTATTTACATAAAAAGGTCTCTGGTGAAGAGGCAGTTCATTCTTACATATTAATAAATGCAAGGCATCTGAGATTTGAAAATAATTTATTTGGCACTGGAGGCTTTGGATAACTTACAGAAAGCACAAATGTTACACTGTGAATCTGGAACAGTGATCTTTAATATGAGTGCATATATTTTGTAAAGTTAATGTAGAAAGCTATGAACATGGAATATCGTAAAACAGATGGAAGTTTTCTCAAATGCATTACATTCGCATCACAGAACATTGCATTTGGTGTTGCATCCCATGCAAGCACAAGATAAACCTATGGGAAAGGAGTTGCACTATCCTAAGCATCATCTTGAAAGAGCCTCCACTCCTGGGGGCATTCTGCACCAAACAAAAATTCTGTCAAAAAAAATTTAAATTCCGTGCACAATAATTCTGAAAATTGTATGTGTCAAAATAATCATGCCAGTTTAAAATATTTCAGTCATTTATTTCACAATACCCATCAGCAAGTATGTCTGTAACAATACAGACACACACACAAATTCCCCTGGTTGTAGTGTCAAAGAAAACTCCATGACAACTCAGTTCCTGTTTCTCTGTCCCCTGGTCCCACCACCTGTTCCCCTCCTTCCCCAGAGCACAGGGATCTAGAGGGAGAAACATCCTGATGGTCCCAGGCTTGTATGGAGTCTCCTGCACACTACCCTCCCCAGGCTCTCCTTCCCTCAGGGCATGCTGGGGACTGCAGCTGCCAGGAAAACCTCTTAATTCAGTGGTGGTCAACCTGAGGCTCACTGGGGTTCCACCTGCAGCCTGCACATCCCTCGCCTGCCCCCTTCCCCATGTACCTCTTGTGCAGTGGGGCCCTGCACTTCTTACTCCTCCCTCTTCTCCCCTCCCTCCCTTCAGAACTTTCAGAGCCACGAATCCACTGATTTCACGCTCCCTCCCCCCGCTTCTCTCCCTCCCTCCCAGAGCGTGAACAACCAGGAACAGCTGAATTGCAGCACTCAAGCTCTGAGAGGGAGGGAGAAGAGCAGCGAGGGAGTAAGAATCAATGGATACATGGTGCTCCAAAAGTGCTGTGAGGGAGGGGGAGGAGTAGGACATGGGGGGCTTCAGAGCCCCCAGTGCATGAGAGGCATGGGGGAAGAGGTCAGAGAGGGGATGCACAGGCTGCAGGTGGAACCCCAGCAGGCCACAGGATGCCTACCACTGCAGCTCGCTGAGACGGAGGAGGACCACTCATGCGGCCTACACACTAGTCTTGGTTGCCCATCTAATTCCCTCTTCCTCCCTCAGCATTGTCTTCTATGTGCAAGCTGGGAGCCGCTGACTGCGGTGTCCTGTAGCTGCACTGCGGGGAGGGAGAAGGAAATTCTGTGTGCACAACATTAATTTCTGCAAAATTCTGCACTGCACAGTGACACAGAATTCCCCCATGAGCAAAGAGCACCAGAGTGGAGAACTGGGGGTCAGAGGAATGAACTGTAATGTGTAGTAGTGTCAGACTCTGCAAAGGTTTTGATGCAAGAAACAACATATTGCAATTTTAAACACAAATTTCCCAGCTTGCAGGAAATTCTGCTTCTTAGCTGCTTCTACTGTCTAAGTTGAGAACCTGCCAACAATGTTATTATTCACAAAGGCTCTGGGTTCAAACACAAACCCTAAAAGCTGGTACTTACAAGGTGGTAAGACCTGATGCAGCAGCCATGAAAGGGTATCATTAGCTTGAAGTATCCTTAGCAGAAAAAAAAACTAGTTATAATAGCAGGAGCAAGCCCTCTAAAATAAAGACCAACTCTCACATATGCTCAGAATGCGAACAACAGAAAGAAATGAGGAAGCTCCCCATTTTGGAAGGTATTTCCTGCAGCAAATATCTCTGAGGTACAAAAGTGTTGCATTTCTGTGTTAATTGGAAATGACATAGCACATGTCCTTGCAATCGTATGCACATTTGTGGGCAGGTCCTGCACCCATGATCTTAAGCCGGAACAAGATTGGACCTCCAGGTTGAAATCCTTGTTTAGTCAAAATCAATGGCAAAACTCCCACTGACAGCAATGAGGTCGAGATTTCATCCTGGTAAATATGCAGGTTGCCTTCATTACCTGTTCTGGAATTTATTTAATTCCACTCAATGTGCAGCTGCAGTCAAAAAAGCAAACAGAATGATAGGAATCATTAAAAAAGGGATGGAGAATAAGACAGAGAATATTTTATTGCCTTTGTATAAATATATGGTATGCCCATATATTGAAATAATGTGTATAGACGTGGTCACCTCATCTCCAAAAAGATGTCAAGGCACTGGAAAAGTTCAGAAACGGTCAACAAAAATAAGGGATTTGGAACGGCTGCTATAGGAGAGATTAAAAAGACTGAAACTTTTCAGCTTAGAAAAAAGGAAGCTAAGGGGGATATGATAGAGGTCTATAAAATCGTGACAGGTGTCAAGAAGGTGAATAAGGAAAAGTTATTTACTTGTTCCCATAAGAAATAGGGGTCACCCAAATGAAATTAATAGATAAAAGGTTTAAAACAAACAAAAGGAAGTACTTCTTCATGCAACACAGTCAACCTGTGGAACTCCTTGACAGAGAATGTTGTGAAGGCCAGGGCTTTAACAGGGGTCAAAAAGAACTAGATAGGCTCATCAATGGCTACTAGCCAGGATAGGCTCATCAATGGCTACTAGCCAGGACGGGTAGAAATGATATCCCCAGCCTCTGTTTGTCAGAGGTCAGGAATGGGTGACAGGGATGTGATCGCTTGATGATTCCCTGTTCTATTCCTTTCCTCTGGGAGCACCTAATATTGGCCATTGTTGGAAGACAAGACACTGGGCTAGATGGACCTTTGGTGTGACCCAGTATGGCCACTCTTATGTTCTGGTTGTTTATTTAAATGAATCAAAATAGCTCCACACTTCAAAATATTGACTGGATTTATGGCATAGTACAGGATGTTCCTTTCAATTCTCCATCTCCTCCCATATTTGACATTAGTGCCTATTGTCCAGTTCAGAGAGTGGGTGGGGAAGTGGGGTGGGGAGTTGCCTGTGCCCCTGGGTTAAAAGGGATTTAATGAATCACAGAAAATAATAGCTTGTACAGTAAAAGCATTCCCTTGTGGCTTTCCATATAAATTATGTGAACATATCATCAAAACATGATGATTTTTAGTTTAATAAATAAGGCCATATGTCAGTTAAAACAGAAAATCTGCGCTGAACTATGATGTGGGCTATATGACACATTTTAATTGGATGTCGCTCTAATGTAAACAACTTTCTATAAACCCAGCCTAAAAAGAACCCTTTTAAATTGTTAAATATTATTCGCTAAAACAACTTAATGCAGTATGTCTCTTTTGCTCCATGTAATCAAATACAGAATATAGAATTGACATAATGGGCTACCTTCTGCTCTCAATAGCAGCAATATAATTGCAGCGACTTCCACAGGCTTATATCACTGGAAATAAGAACAGAATTTGGCTCGGGGCAGGAGGGGGACAACATTTCAAAGGAGCTTCAATTTGGCCTCCCTTCTTATGTTTGAATGGACATTTTCTAAATTTCTGTGCATCAAAGAACTCAGATTTATTCTTGCAAATATCATTTGTACATCTGGAAGTCTAGCAAGTGCAACCCATTTTCTGCTCTCGTGAAGTTTGCATGCAAAAATTCCATTTAAGACAGGCAAACTTGTAGCCCTTAAAAAAAACCAGACAATACTTCTGGTTAAAGACTAGAAGTCACTTTTCTAAATCAGGTACAGTGCACTGTAGTGATAATTTTTAAAGAATTGGTTTTAAGATTTACATTTGTGCTATTTAAGTGTGTTTAAATGAACTGAAATGCATTTTCCTCTCAGTATACATTTGACTGTAGTTACCATTAATGGAAGTTATACATGAGACTGGAACTGATGGAATTCATAAAGGATGCAGATCTAGGCAGCAAATTAGTTAAATAAACATGGTGTGTGAAGATGAGGGAGGTAACCTAGTGACAGATGATGTGGGACATGCTGAAATACTCAATGCATTTTTTGCCTGTCTTCACAAGCAAGGTCAGGTCTCAGACTACTGCGCTATAAAGGAGCACAGTATGGGAAGGAAGCGGGCAGCCCTCCGTGGAGCAAGAACAGATTAAAAACTATTTAGAAAAGTTAGACATACACAAAATCCATGGCTCCAGATTTAATGCATCCAAGGGATGTTTAGGACTAGTCGATGTCACTAGTCGATTTCTCCCCTCCCCCTCCCTTCCCCTGGCGCCCCCCCCCCCCCGCTTGATGCGTCCATCAGACAGAGGCAGCAAAGGGGCGGAGGAAGAGGGGATACTTCAAAGGGGCAGCACTGCACAGCTGAGACCTGGATCAGCTGGGTGGTGTTGCCCCCTTGAAATGCCGCCTCGGCATTTGAAAGGGACAGCTATGCACAGCTGAGCCAAGGATTGGTTGTGCAGCACTGCCATGCATGGAGCCCAGGGTCAGCGGGGGAGTCCCCCACTGACCCTGGGCTCCGTTTTGTGCTTCTGCTTTGAAATGCACAAGAGCCCCCACTGGGGACTCTTGTACATTTCAAAGCTGGCACGCCACACAAAGCCTGGAATCTGTGGGACTTCCCGCTGGCCCCAGCTCCACACAGAGTTCCGTATTCCTCCTCTGAAATATACAAGAGCCCCAGCTGGGTCTCTTGTACATTTCAAAGGAGGAATGTGGAAGTGCCTATTTTACTGGACTAGTAAAATAACCATGGGTATGACTACACTACCACCCTAGTTCGAACTAGGGGGGTTAATGTAGGCATCCGAAGTTGCAAATGAAGCCCGGGATTTAAATATCCCGGGCTTCATTTGCATCTTGCTGGGTGCCGCCATTTTTAAAGCCCCAGTAGTTCGGACTCCGTGCCCGCAGCTACACGCGGCATGGAGTAGGTAGTTCGGATTAGGCTCTCTATTCTGAACTACCGGTACACCTCGTTCCACGAGGAGTAATGGTAGTTCGGACTAGGAAGCCTAGTCCGAACTACCTAGTCCCTGCTGCGTGTAGCCGCGTGGCACGGAGTCCGCACTAGCGGACATTTAAAAATGGCGGCGCCCGGCTTTATGCAAATGAAGCCCAGGAAATTCAAATCCCGGGCTTCATTTGCAACTCCGTTGCCTACATTACCACCCTAGTTCGAACTAGGGTGGTAGTGTAGACATACCCTGAGAGTCAACAGTGTGCCCTTGTAGCCAAGAAGGCTAATGGCATATTAGGGTGCATTAGGAGGAGCATTGCCAGCAGATCTAGAGAAGTTATTATTCCCCTTTATTTGGCACCGGTGAGGCCACATCTGGAATATTGCATTCAGTTCTGGGCCCCCCACTATAGAAAGGATGTGGACGCATTGGAGAGGATCCAGCAGAGAGAAATCAAAATGATTAGGGGGCTGGAGCACATGACCTACGAAGAGAGGCTTAGAATTTTGGGCTTATTTAGTCTGCAGAAGAGAAGAGTGAGGGGGGGATTTGATAGCAGCCTTCAACTTCCTGAAGGGAGATTCCGAAGAGGATGGACAGAGGCTGTTCTCCGTAGTGACGGATGGCAGAACAAAGAGCAATGGTCTCAAGTTACAGTGGGAAAGGTCTAAGATGGATATTAGGAAAAACCATTTCACTAAGAGGGTGGTGAAGCACCTAAGAATGGGTTACCTAGAGAGGTGGAGGAATCTCCATCCCTAGAAGTTTTTAAGGCTACAGTTACTCTGGAGGTGAACTGATTATCCTAAAATTTAAAAAAATCAGTTTCTTGTTAATGCTGATAAAAGAGCATCCACTCAGGGCAGCATTGGAAAAGCAATATTTGCCAACAGCTACCACATAGTTACCACAGTTATTTTCTATATTTAAGTAAAAGAAAAACTGTCAAACCTCACCTACCCATAGTGGTAGCTGTTGGCAAATGCTGACTTTTTAATGACAACACTGCGATTTCATAGCGAAGGAATATCCAAAATATGAGATCTCGAATGACGTTGATCACAGGTCAGAGGGGTAGCCATGTTAGTCTGTATCTGTAAAAACAATGAGGAGTCCTGTGCCACCTTAAAGATTAATGGATTTATTTGGGCATAAGCTTTCGCGGTAAAAACCACTTCATCAGATGCATATGACAAAGTAGTTTTACCCACAAAAGCTTATGCCCAAATAAATCTGTTAATCTTCACTGTGGCACAGAACACCTTGTTGTTTAACTGACCAGAAGTTCAATTTCCAAGTTGTTGCCAATATAATTGCATTAGAATAACACCATGATTTTTGTATGATAGAAGTGCAGAAGGATGGCATTAGCAATCTCTTTTTTTGAGACATGGAATAACATTGCTGGCATCAGCATATATTTACAAAAAACAGTTGATAGGTTTAACGTACACCTCTGATGTGCTCTGGCACTACCTATTTGCACAGGCATATATTACTGCATATACTCTCTCCTATCTTAAATATTATCCCTAACTCTATAGTGCTCTGTCAGTATTTGTGACAAGAAATGTGCAGTAAGGACTATCCCTTCAAAGTCCAGGGTCTCCTTTGTTTGAAAAATAACAGCTACTGTTTCTAATCCATTTCCTTTTGATAACAAACACCACACACATAATTGATAAGGCAGAAGATCACCTGATATCAGCTTATCTTCTTATAATAAAAGAGTTAGTACCCTCCTCTCAGAGAATCATCTAACGCATTTAAGAATTAGGATTGGACCACCAACAAAGCCCTTAGTGAAAAGGGGCAGAGGCATTGTATTACAAAGCTTTTCCTTACAGTGCCTGTTACTAGTTATTGTGGATCATTATGGCTTTTATAATGACAGCAGCATAAATCAGCAGACTGAGCCTGAAAAAAAAATGCTGTATTCTCCTCTACCAAGGCAAACGCTTGTCCAAAGCTGGTATGCAACAATAAAAAGCATTAGAAAAGGAATCAATCTCTTTCTCAGGTTTATTTTGGTTTGATTTCTACAGTACGCTCCCCAGCATAATGCAGAAAGAATAACTGAAAGAAAACCAGAGCAGCACTATCTTGCGCCTTCCAGGTGCTACCTTGCTGGAAAGGCTGCCATTATGTCTCTCCCCACGGCACACCTAAGCAGTCTTGAAGCCAAATTGTTAAATGTAGTAAGGCACCCTAACCGGTGCTTAATTTGCAATGAGTAAGGTGACGGGGGTCAAGCAAAAATGTTTTTTTTAAGCTTTCAGAACTGATGCGGCAAGCCCCGAAATCCCAGGGCTATGAACTGCCAAGCACAGTGATGCTAGGAATCAGCCCTGACACAAAGCAAGCACTGCATCTAACTTCCACAAATACCTGGCCTTATTTATTTATCAAGGGAGACCTGCTGAAAATGTGCCCCCGAGGTTATGTCTACATTGCCCCGACGTTTGGACTACAGAGGTGGGAAAACAGTGCACAAAGTACAGTGCTGTAACTCCCTCATGTGGACGCTGCAGGCGCGAATGAAAAAAGTTTCCTACTTTGTATCAGTGGAGTCCTGTTTGAAGAGGACTGAACTAGGAACCCTTTAATCCATGTCTGCGGCATCCACACTGGAGAGTTATAACATAACACTTTGATGGCCACTACCGATGGTGCCCCTCGAGTCCAAACGGTGGGCAGTGTAGACAGCCATCGAGAGAGCGCCATTCCGCAACCACTCAGCACGTGGATTGCCCTCTAATGTTTATGAAAATCATGTATGTTTTACCGCTGCTGAATCAAAGTATGTAAGTGAACTTTCAAGTCCAGGAGAAACTTTAAAAACACTCTCAGACATTTGCCAAGAGTTCTGCCCTGTTACGGCAAGGGGTGGCAATGGTGAGGAGTTTGTGCGTGGAACATTATCATGCATTTCCTTGTGCTGGAGAAAGGATTTAAAACATGTTCAGAACAAAATATAATTGCCTAAGGAAATCTCCTCTATCACTAGGCAGCCAATCTTTCACATATAACTCCGTAAATATTTCAATCCAAGTATAAGAACCGTAGCCGAGGTATCAATAACAGTAACATATTATGAAGCCTTCACCCGCCTCCCCCTCTGACCCCCATAATAACTGTCAGGCAATCCTGGCAACGTCACAAGCATAGCAATGATTCAGTTGGCAGATTTCACTGGATTATTGTGGCCAGTTTGGAAAAACACTCTAATAAGCATTACTTTCCAAAAACCAATATAAATCTGGAAGAGGAGATTATTAAACCCAGAGAAAGTATAACAAAAGACGTTAATTGCATTTTTGGAAGGACCTTTTGTATTAAATTATTACCTGCTAGTTTGTAAGGCAAATATATAGATAAAAACCACTAACGTGACAAAGAATTTATTTATATTGGCTATGTACACTATAGGAAAGTTACATATATATGTAAATCATCCACACACATTTATGGCATTATATTACAAAAACCTTTTGTTATCCATCTCTGTATATGTCTACCTATAGATACAAACTATTTGAACAACAATTGTATGTAATTATAATAGATTTACCTGGTGTTGCTTGGCTTCTTAACTCAGTTAAATTTTGTTTTTTAGAAAATATAAATGAAAATGTACATGCTTCATTTAACTTGTTGCTCTGGGGTGAAGCTGGGGATGAGGGACTCAATACACAGGCTGCCCAGGAAGAGAGGGCTAACCCTGCCCTCTCTCACCACAGCAGCTCGGGGCCAAGTAAGAAAAACCTCTCCATGGACACTGCAGCGCCTGAGGCACAGCCAGGGAGGGGTGCATGTCCCCCGGCTGGAGCTGGTCCTTGTGTTCCCCAGGCAGAGTGAGGAATGCAGCAATCTATGCACTTTCCCCTCACTCCCTGACAAAGGGGAACAGCCAGCAATGTCCCCATGTGAAATTGGGAGGGGGGGGGGGTGCTTCAGCCCCACCACATCCTTCCTAGAAAGCACCTGGGGAGTGGGAGGGTTGGGGCTAGGGCAGTCCTGGATGTGGGGAGCACAACCCCAGTCAGCCCCTTTTACCTGGCTAGTGATTCTGTCTTTTTTCTGTATGGTTTTATGAGAAGCAATCCCATTCCAGGCACATTCCATTATCCTGGTAGAACCAAACCGTTACCTTGCTTTGAGTTATAAGATGAAGCTGTCTGCCAAATTTGGTGGTCCTAGGTCTTATCTTTTAGGATGAGCTCTTGAACAAACAGAGACACAGACAAACTCTCTCAAATGCAGAGTAGATTATAACTTAGACCTGCTGTAAGTGTAGGGGACTAGCCCAGGTGACCTTTTGAGGTCCCTTCCAGTCTTATGAATTCACATTTACATGCAAGGACAGCAAAGTATCAGACTTCATCAGGACACAGGAATGAGCATAATGGGTCGACTGATGTGGTCCATATATACTAAGGCCTAAGGCAACAAAAAATGGCGGCCTGCCAGGGTTAGTCTGTGGTAGGCCACCGCTGCTATATTCACCTCCACCTCCACAGGTATTAGGTGATGGTACCTCTCGCTGGCCGTGAATCGCCATTCACGGCCAATGGGAGCAGCGGAAAGCAGTACAGACTGGGACACCACTTCCCACAGCCCCTGTTGGCCACAAACGGTTAGAGCAGCTCTCATGAGCTGTGATCGCCCCATTCCTGCAGAGGCACAGGTAAAAATAGAAATGGGGGCCCACCAGGGACTATCCTTGTGGACAGGATCTGGCCTGCGGGCTGGAATTTGCCCACCTGTGCCTAAGGGTCACAGATTTTGTTGCATAAGTAGGCCGAGCTGTAAACTCAACCAGGTCCCTCACTCCAGTATGGCCAGCACAGCATGCCCTCTCTCCCAGTTTCCTAGATGGGCTGAGAATGTTTCTTAAACTGATTCTACAGGATCGGAAAGATTTTCCAACATTTGTAAGCAATGGTTTGCAAACATGTTTTTCTTTAAACTAAATAATTACAATCTTGAAAATAAATGGCTCTTCTCCAGAGCCTGCTGAAATCAATAAGAATGTTTCCCTTGAGTTTGGTAGGTTTTGGATTAGGCCCTCTTCAAAAAAAACCACCCACAAACAAAAAACAAACCCTCCCCCCAAAAAAACACAACAAAATACAAACAACCCACCACCCAAATTACTGTGATTAATTATTCTACCATTTGGAATTATGTGAAAAGGAGGCTTAAACAGCCAGAAGACACTTTCAAATGGTGGATGACGTGACTCAAGGACTCACCGCTATTGTTGAATACTTGCAAAGACCAAACAATGGATTCTTACAAGGATACAATGTAACTGTTTTTATTTTTGTTATGTCTGCATGCACCTTTTATTTATTTTTCTAAAATTTTGATGGGATTTTTGAACTAAAAAAAAATATTTTCTCACAAAATGATCTGTTTCTCATTGGCATTAGCAACAAAGCAGAGACGAATAGTGATATCAGTGAAAATCTAAACCAGGGCGAGGAACCTCTGGCCTGCAGGCTCGATCGAGGCCCCTGATTAATGTGATCTGACTTGTGGCAAGTCTCCATGCCACAGGCTGGAAGCCATGAGCCTCAACACGCCGCAGGGCTGGAACTGCAAGTACCAGGTCATCCCAGAGCAAGGGAAAAGCTAAGGTGCCAGGTAAGTCGGCTATCCCCAGATAGCCCTTGGGCACAGGGAGAGACAATCAGGAAAGCCAGGAGTCCAAATTCGCTTGCCCCTGCAGCTCCTATTGTCTGGGAATCACAGCCAATGGCAGCTGTGGGAGTAGTGCCTGCGGGCATGGGCAGAGCTGCCTGGCCACATCGTGGCAGCTCTGGGAGCAGCGCAGACCAGAGTGGGTGGAGCCTGCCTTAGCCTACTATTGGGAGGGAGTCATGTGAACTAAGTGGTGCCCGGCCAGTGCTTGCACCTTTCCCTCCCTCCATCGCCTCCCAAAGCCTGGACCCCCATAATGAACCCTTTTTCCCAGCCAGCAGTCCCTTCCTGTACCCCAGTCCCCTTTCCCAGTTCTAAGCCTGCTCCTGCCACAAAATTCCCTCCCAGAACTGAACACCCTGTCCCAGGTTGGAACCCATTCCCTGCACCCCAATCCCTTCCCAGAGCCTGCTCTCCAACCCCCAGCCAACTCCTGTACTGCAAACCCCTCAGCATCAGTCTAGAATTCCCTCCCGCATCCTGAACCCCACTGGCCCCACTCCAGAACCTAGGAAAAGCCCTGAGCACCTCCCCCACAATGGGGCTGTGTGCGGACTGCGACAGATTTTTTTCTCTGGGTCAGTTGCCCCCAGAAAGAAAAAAATGTTCCCCACCCCAATCTAGACATATCTGCACAATACAGCCATCCTTTAGATTCAAAATTACTACTAAGAAATAAATCCAGAACACCACAGAAATCCCAATGCCAAAATCACCATCACCACCTTTAGAGACAGCTTTGCCACTCAGACCAAAGGTGCCAACCAAGAAGGTAGCAAGACCAGGAATATCCAAGTAAACACACAGAGGTAGGATTACAGCTGGGTCACAAGCCTCCTACAGTTTCTACAGTGCTGCTGTCTTCCTTTATAGCGAAGGCATAAAGCCTGCTTCCTGAAACATGCCCAAAAGAGAGTGAGGGGGTAGGGCCAAACATAACTCCAATCTGGAGAACATGGATATGGCTACACTTTGTCCCAGCCTGCCTGTATTATCTAAAATTCCTCCTTGGGGATTCCAGCTGATTTACTCCTCCTCTGAATCTGCTCTTCCATGCCTGAGGACACAATTTACCTTTATTTTAGGAAATATTCCTATACATTTATTGAGATAACCACTGTACTACTCCCCACTCAAAAACAACAAATAAAACAAAAACAAATAAGCCCACAACAATTTGAAAAATAAATGCTGTGTCTGCTTCTATAACATTACAAAACATTTATCAAATTTAGAACCAGATTCAGGTCATGAATAAAGCTATTATAAATACACAATTGTGGGAACCAACAGAAAATCAGGATTAAGGGCTCTCTGTGGTCTTCAACTTTCACAAGTTTAAATTAAAATTGGTTACAATCATTCCTGAAAATCAGACAATCCCCCTGCAGTTGTTTACTAGAAACTTTACTTAAACTAAATTCACTAGTATTATATATTTATTGTTTTCTTAAATACACATTAGTGTATTTGAATGCATCAAGAGACTAAGTTTTGAAATAATTACAACATTTGCAGTGCAACGTTGCCATCAATAGCATACAATTGAACATACTGTACTGGTTTAATTGACTTATGTCTAATGTGGCTATTGTGCACACTGGACTTTAAGTGATTCCTGGGCACAAAATCATAGATTTAGAGTTATACAGTACAATGTTTTTATGAAAAAATAAAGTGGTCACAAGAATGGTCACACTAATAAATTATGATTGCCATGTACTTACAGATACACAAACATCCAAAAGTCTAAAAGCCACACAGAGTTTTAGAGCCATGTGTGGAAATCAAATATAAATTACACTAATTGGAATTCCACCTCTGTGCAGATAGTGGGCAGTATATGATCTTAATCTTTAAGGATTCCCTTTACAATTACTGCAAATATTTTGGTCCCTTTGACTTTATAAACCGAGATATATATTTGCCTTAATAAGAGGAAAATTTCTCAAGTTAACAGACTCACATGCAAAGATATGGATTTTTTTTTTTTGGCCAAACCCCTCCAAACTGACATGCTCTAATTTGTACGCATCTGTTAAACATGAAGTCACAAAGTGTGCCACTGAGGGAAAGAAATGCAATTAACTGGCTACAGTTTCATGTGTACCACTGCCTTCCATTACATGCAATTAGAAAAACTCAGCAGTTTTACTAAGCATAACAGAAATAGCCAGCATTCAATTTTAACTCTTTTATTCTCTTTTCTGCTTTGGAAGAATAACCGTCAAAGATTCCCATAAACCCTCTCTCAAACATTTTCTTTATCCTGTACTTTTTACTACTAGCAAAAATAGGGCCAAATGCCAACTGGTGTAATTTGGCGAAGCTCCATTTGCCTGTAGTTCGTTAACACTGAAAATTGGGCAGTTAAAAATCAGTTCACAAACCATAATACATTTTTTGGGATTGTTATACACAGTTGGAATGAAAATCTGAAAGAGGACTATTACAAACACTCTCAGAAAAGCGTACGCCATTCAGAAATTCACAAGACGTTTTTCTTTAAGAATACCTTGTCTGTATCGGAACCCACATCCTCTCAGAGAGAATGTTCAAAGTGGGCCTCAACCTATAGTTTCTGTGTTCAAAGAACTCCACGCTGCTCACTGAAATCCGTCATACAGATACCTAACGAGAGTGCCCACACCTGCAAAAAAGGCACCGCTCATTCAAAATTGCTGGTGTAAATATTAAGGTCATTTTTACCACTACTAAGGTGAACTAGAATGCTGCAAGTTACATGAACACCAAAAAGCTCTACAGACTCTCAAACATGCCAAAGTAAAAAATAAGAGGCAATTTACCTTACACTTTTGTTCATTAATTTTCTTGTCTTGTCTCTTCATTATCACAAACATTGGAGTTTAAGTGAGTATCCTAACTAAATATGCCTTCCCCCCCCCCCTCCCAACACACAAAAATCAGACCCAAATGCCCCAGAGTTTTTGAAATATTCAGCTCACTTTGAATCACTGAGTGCTTCAATCCCTGGGATTTGAGCCCTTTGAATTCTGAGGAAGTTTGCACCAGACCATTACAGTTCAGATTTTTAAGCCCACCCCATATTCTCTACTTTCTTCACTCCATGAGAGAGTCAAAATTGTCCATTTGTTACATTGCATTCCTCTCGGTAGCAATGGCTGGAGAGGTCAAAAGCACAGAACAGATGCTGAGAAAGGAAAAAAATCATATCCCAATATAAGATGAATCCAGTAATAAAAAAGAAAACACAGAAAGCAGCTGCTCTAGTAATCTGATTTTTCTGTCCCCTCGCACAGGGCTACTCAACACATGGGCCACAAGTGGCTCGCGACTTGTGTATCCCCTGTGGTACATATATGCAGTTTGGGTTTACGTGGGGCTCCACACGTGACTCACAACACGTGGCCTGTGGATGGGATACTTTGATCATGGCCTTCACTGGGAACATATTCTACGACGGCAAAGCGTCTCCCAGGCGGGATGAGCACTGAAAGATGCAAGCAGAAGGGCTGGCTGGAACAGACAGGTACAGGGTCTCGCATTTCTAGTCCCCAAGTAGGTGGTGTCGGGAGTGCTTGGGCATTGTGGGAAGTGCTTTGTATTCATGCCTGTCAATGTGAAAGAAGCTATTTGCATGTATATTTGCACGTATATGCAATCACACTTAAGTTGCGACCCTCAGCATGTGCTGTGAGTATTACTGAGGCCCCTGGGGCTTCCAAAGTTGAGTAGCCCTGCCCTATCAGCTACTTTTCATACTTGCTCTATTCTGAAAGTGCCCTATTAAACACTGGTAAATTAACAAACATCTGTAAAATGCTCTGGGATCGTTGAGTGTACAGGACAATGTGTGTTCCACCCTACAGAATGCAAGGTGCTTCCTGAATCGTGCTTATCATCCAACATCTTCAATTCCTTCATCAAAGGAATGTGAGGAGGTTCTTGACTTTCAAGCTGTGTTGCTATGAGTATGCCTACACTGCAAAACAACAACAAAATCTGTGGCCCTGAGTCTCAGCTTCTTCTACACACACTACTGTAACAATATGGAAGCCATGTTGTTTTCTGTAGCCATGTTGGAAGGCCTGTGCTAGGCCTGAACCAAAGCTGCCTTCTGTAGCCAGACTGAAGAGTAGCAGCCATTACTGTAAGGCCTGGAGTCACATACTCACAGTTCCATCTAAATTGTATTATGAAGTGTCACACCAGGCTTTGAGGAGGGACTTTGCCCTGAAAGCTCCCCCACTGTCATCCAGATAAAGAAACAGATCTCCAGATGGGTAAAGAAATTTGTGTGTAACACCATTCTTTCCGGCAAGAAGCTGCTTATCAATAGAGGATGTTGTGGAATCCTCAAATTTGATTTGTCCGTTTTATATGTGTTCACTTTTTTTGATTGTATCCCTTTGGTATATATGGTCATGCCAATTTTCTTCCACAGTTTGATCTGAGAAAGTGGGTCTGGCCCACAAAAGTTCATCATCTAATAAACCATCTTGTTAGTCTTTAAAGTGCTACATAGTCCTGTTTTTTGTGTCAGCTAGACTAGACTAACATGGACGGCTACATCTCTATTAGTGGTTTGTAACTGTTTCTGTCTGCTGTATAATTAATTTTGCTAGGTGTAAATCAATTAAGGTGGTGGGATATGATTGGTTAGGTAATTTTGTTATGATTGGTTAGTAAAATTATACTAAAATAATTGGTTAAGGTATAGCTAAGCAAGACTCAGGTTTCATTATATAAACTGGGGTTCAAGAAGAAAAAGAAGAGGAAAATCATCAGGAGTAACAGAAGGAAGAAAGGCTGGAAGAGGACCAGGAGGAGGAGGAAGACCTGGAAAAGAAGAACTCACCTCTGAGAGACAGCCTAAGACCAGAGAGACTGATATTGCCTGGCCAACAGGGGAAGTCTGTCTGCCTTTATCAGGATTGGTGAGCATGACACTGTGTGCTTAGCATGTGCATTCTGCTTGTTTAGGAATTGTCAATAAATAGAGGATAAGGACATTACGGTGTGAGGCTCTTTCAAGTGGCTAAAGATCCTGCCAACTCGCGGGTTGTTACACCCTGAGCCCTAGGTATTGGGTAAGGGTGGGTGTGTAAATTAACAGGGTTGCACCTTGAGCCCTAGGAACTGGGTAAAGGTGTGTGTCCCTACAGTGTGGAAGGCATAGAGAAATTTGTGCAGGTAACACTGCCACATGTGTCGCAGAAAAACAGCAAAGTTCTGTTCTGGCTGGAGCTCAGGCTCTACGGCCCCCCTTGCTTGCCAGCTTTTGAAGTTTGAGTAGGAATATCTATGCTGCTACTACCTGTAGAGCTGTAGTACAAGCTCCATGAGCCTGAGTCTGTGGACTTGAGCTCTGAGACTTCTGACTGTGGCTTTGTTTTTTTCACTGTAGATTGTTCATTCACTGTGATGTGCCTCATTATTCAGTCATTGATGGTCACAGAACAGCAAAGGAAGACACCTACTCAGCAGTGCAGCACACTTAAAGTCCAAGATGGTTTGCAATATTTCTCAATGCTTTGTCCAGTCCAGTTTTAAGTGATTCACATGAAGAGGCTTCTATGAATTCCACTAGGAAGTTATTCCACACTCCAGTAGAAACAGTGAGGAAATATTTACTGAAGGTCAACTTAAAACTTTCCCATTGCTCAGCTTCTTCCTATTACTCTTATTTATACCCCCTGCACCTTCCTAAACAATTCTTCCCTTTTCTTGTTTTTCCCTATAGCCCTTGTTTGAGTATACTCAGACATACTTAATTCATTTAATCATTCCTTAAAAGTCTCTCTCTCCATTCCCCCAACCATTTTTAAATTTCCCGTCCTTTAGAGGCGTGCCAAAGACACTAGTCTGAGAGATGGATATTTGCCATGAAGAAACAGACCTCCGGTAATTCCAAGTAGTTTACAGCATGAGAGCTTGAAGGCTGCTATGCGATCATTCGATGGGCTTTTTACAATGTTAAAAAGGAATATTAATCTAAATATGCATGTTTTAAGAGAGGCAACAGAATAGCTGTTTTTCATAAAGATCGATCATGTTACAATGCAAGTACTAGCAATTTGGAATTCCCATAGCAGATCAGATTAGTAGTCTGTTTAGTTCCCATCATTCCAGTGCCCCATTTACAGAAAGTGGCCATTATCAGCAGCATCAGTGAAGATGCAAAATACCCTGGTCAATAGGTACAGCATAGCTTACCCTTAGGGGAAGTTTCTTGACATGTGTTTGGCTCTTGTCCTGAAGCATGAAGCCCTGAAATGCTGTCAGTATCTATAGAGAGGTCTAATCTTTAAATCTATGAATCCCACCAATCACTTGCAATCATAGATACTCTGTGGCACTCTCTGTAAAAGGTTTTATACATTTTCTGACATCCTGCTTTATTGGAAAGGCCCCGTGTCCTGGCTGGTGAAAGAACTGATTGGATAGAGGCAAGCATGCAACTTTTCAAACATCAAAAGTAGTACTCTGAGGCTATAGAATACTGAGACACGTTTGCTGTCTGTTTCCTGTAGGTGTTGCCGACTCATTGATAGCACCTATGAATACAGGCATTAGAACTTGTGTCATTCAAAGAGAAGGCCCTTGTTTTCTATGAAAGAAGCATCTTTAATTGTTAAAGAAATCCAGGGATTTGGGTTCTATTCATTATTCTGTCACTGGTTTACTGTGTGATCTTATGCAAAGTCATTTAATCTCTCTGAATCACAGCTTCCTGATCTTGTCCAGTGGGTATAAAAATCCATTCATCTTCCTCAATTGCAAGGTACGATCGAAGTGCAACATGTTTCGTATTTGCATTCAGGAGCCTCATTTAGGGAATCACCTCTAGTCGTTGGTATGTGACTGTGTGCCTTTGGCATTATTTGGACAATCCACTCATCTTTCATAATGCAAGAAAAATGCAATCTTAATACAACAGAATAGAGCTTTATGAGAAAAATAATGATTACTAGTACCAAACACTAATTAATCAGTGCTCTCAACACCTTAATAAGGTATGTAAATACTGTGTTCTCCATTCTAGAGAGGAGGAAACTGAGGCAGAAGTGAAATGAATTGCTCAAAACCACACATCTCAATGTAAGGACCGGGACTGGATCTCAGGCTCCTGTCTCCCAAGCCATCGGTTAGGCCATATAAAATTTCTCCCTCTTTTGTACCTACAGATACTATATTTTTTTCACAGGTGTAGATAGATATTGTATATATAGTGTGTATGTGCATATATATATATATTCTCTCTCTCTCTCTCTCTGTCACACACACACACACACACAAATAATATCAATATGGACATAGCAGATTAGTTTTACAAGTTTCCCACCAGTCTGACATTCATCGGCTTTATAATCTAACAGAAACAAAATACCCTTTACAAATACATGTTGAAGCAACATGCTCTCACTCCCGCTCCAGGGACTGCTGATTAAATTGATACCCAAGACTGATGTTCTACCAGTCAGACTGACTGACTAACTTTGATTTTGACATTCCCTGGGAATGTGTTTTCTTGCCTGACCTCATAAGTAAAGTTGTAAGCATCAGTTCTGAAATACTTGGAAGAATCTCCCTGCATCAGAAGTGCTCTGTAAAAGGCTCTCAAGTCAGGTAATAAACTATTTTTGATGGATTCCTATTTTATCATTACCCATGTAAGAAAAATGTATTGCAAGAATACCAACACAATTCAGGGAAGTAATCATTTGCAGATTTGGTAGGCATTCTCAGTTGGCAGAAATGAAAGATTTATTATTGGGACAATGAAACAAAAAGCAGTTGTGCAAACTTTACTGAACAGGATTAAGAGAACATGTTTTTTCCATTTCCCACTTTTGAATGCTTTGGATGCAGTTTCAAAAGAAAGATCAGGATCAATTATTTAACATAGTAGTTATGCTGTACCTGACTGTAGGATCTCTTCACACATATGTTATCTATGTACAATAATAAAAATATGAGAGCCAGAGGGCACACAGCCGTAGACAGCAAGTCCAGCCTCAGAAATAAAACTCACATTGTTCTTTGGTTCAGTGACTAGCACAGAGATGTGAATAGAAAAGGCAGGCAATGACAGATGTCTGGGATGTAAATGTACGTGAGGCTGTGTATCTCAGCAAAAAACTGCCCACTACACTATGTTAAGTTACCTTGCTTCTCAGAAAACACAGATGTCCTAAAGACATTATACCACATCACATCAGTCAGTAACTTAGGTATTGACTTCAAAAGCTACCACGCAGCTAAACAAAAGCTTGATCTCACAAACCTCACCTGTATGTGTAATGCTACATAAATGAGTAGGGCTTCTTGTGTGAATAAGGATTTACAGGATCAGTCCCAAAGCAGCCTTAAGAAATAGGTGGAAGAGAAAACAATTAAAAGAGAAATTAGTTCTTTCTCTTTCCATTTTTGTCAAAGGCTCGGTGTGACTAAGCATGCTGTAGCTGAAGCTCTCCAGGCCATATTCTGATCTCATCCAAATGGGCGTAAATTCAGAGTAAACTCTGGGTTCACATTGTATAAATGGGAGCAGAATTTAGCTCAGAATCTGTGAATTACTTGATAAAGCTATGAAGTGGGCACAATTATCAACATTGTGATGATGAATTACTGTTTGTAGAGTAGATCCTTAGATGAAAGAAGATATATTATTATTATGCCCATTCATGCAATGCATGATAGTAATAAAATAATTGGCATTCCTTAAACCTCACCACATTCCTGTGCCATGATTATTATTAATATTCATTCAATTTTACATCAAGGGACTCTCAGGTACAGAAAATGTAATACCAAAATTTCCAGATGTGTACACTGATTTTCAGTGACTCAGTTATTGCATGCCTACTTTGAGATATCCAGAACCTGAATTTCATTGGTGCTTAGCATCCAGCTGCACTACTCAATCTGCATCCTCCCCCTCCAAAGAGCTATCCAAAACTGGTAAATGCTTTTGGTAATTTTAGCTGATGTGTTTTGGCAGAAGTCCAAGAGGGTCAGATTCTGACACATTTACTCATGCTGAATAGGGGTTGAATTCAAAGAAGTAGTTAGGCATTTAAGTACCTTTGTGAATACTTGACAAGTAGCCCCCTTGAAATGGGCAAAACTATTTGTCAAATAAAGTACTACACAGTATAAGAGTATCAGAATTGGCCCACAATGAGCTGTGTATATACATAAAGATCATGCTCTGAAGAACCACTGCTTTTTATTTTTCATAAGATTATCAAAAGGCCAACTATTGCTACCTTTTCCTGAACTAATAATATTTCTTTTTAGAGTTTAGATCCAATTGTGTAAATTACTGTATAAAGTTTTTAATGTGCAATAAATTCCTCCTTCGCCCTTAAGACTACATTACAAGACCTTTTACCGACTGCAAATGCAAATTAGAAAAATTATTAAATGACATTTCATATTATACAGCTTTAAAATGGACTGGTATAATAAGAGATGTTAATGAGTATATTGTTGATCAAATTTTTAAAACAATATTTAATGTTAATCCTTTTTAATTTGGCCAAACCCTCAGGTGATCCAAGCTAATTTTTTTAAAAGATTAAATCACTGAAAGTTCAGAAGAATTTCATGCCATTTTTAATAATCCTCACTGAGCACACACTTTGCAATCAAGTAAGGCAAAGCATCTGACCTCAGGGATACATTCCATAATGCTTTATTTTAGAGCCTAGAATTTTAAAGCCAACTAACTTCTGTATAATAACATTAATAATATTCTGATGCAAGACTAAAGGATGTGGACTTATTTTTGATAATACAAGAACTCTTACATTGTTTCCAAATTAAAGGTTATTGTTCTCTGCTCAACAACTGCAGTTAAGCCCGCTATGGACAGTTTTCTTGACTGGACCTTCTCCAGAAAATTTGCCTTACTTAAGTGTGGAGACTCAGCTAAATTATACTTTTGGGATTCAAATGCTGGAATTTCTTTTAGAAACTGTTGTAACATTAAGTCTTGCCTACAGAAAACAGATAACTCACAATTATATTAACTGCTTTGTAATGTTCATGACTAGATGGGGAATAAAACTGATTACTTTAGTGTGTATCACTTGTTCTTTACCACTGGGCGCATTCATGTAGTGAAAATGATGGGCAATGAAATCCCAGAAGGGATGCACAGTGAGAAAGTATCTTGTCACACTTTTGCAACATGGAAAATAGTGAGTTACACTAAAATCTTAAAAGTTATTACAAACTGGCTTCTTGGAACTGGGAAGGACTTTCAACTTTTGCATCCGCAGATGCAACTATTTGACACAATCCATTGATTTGTGTTGCAAAGAAACATATTGTGATGCAACTGGAGTGACCTGGTATTTGGCAACTAGTTTCAGGGTATCTTCACAAGGAAACTCCCCTTCGGGGGTCTGTGGACCTGTGCTAAGAGTGGGCTTCAAATGAATGTGTTTGGAAAATCACCCAGAGTCTGGCTATAGCAGAGCTGCAAATAATTCCTAGCGTCTTACAATGAGAAAGCATCCCTGTACCCTGAGTTCTTTGTGACAAGTGGATAACACTGAAGAACTGATAGGAGATGTTATTTTTGCATGCAAGCAGGGAAAAGGGAAGTAATGAGAGTCTAGGAGAAATTTTCCAAGGAGGATTGGGAGCAGCGCCTAGAATTTTGGTCTCTGGCAGCCAGAGGTGGCAGGCTGCAGCTCATAAATTTTAAGGATTTGACTCTGGGCATAATATACCCTATATCATCAGAAAATGAGCTTGAACGATTCTGGTCAATGTTGGAGGAGAGTTCTGGTGTGACTAGTTCATTTGTGCATATCATATGGGAGCAGCAGAGAAAGTAACTTAAAATGTCTTACAGGGACTGTCCTATTGCAACCCGCATCCCTGCCAGCTCTTTAAATAGCTCCCTGCTGGCTTTTGCCACAGCTCAGCCAGCTCTCACCAGAGCTGTGCACCAGGGCGCACCCGCTTACTTTCACCTGTGCATAGGAGTGACAAATGGCACAGTAACTAGGGAGAACAGCTACTATAATGGAAATCCCTCTTCATTACAATCCTCACACTAGACCCAGTTAGTGATTACTCTTTTTCAGCATCCTGACGTATTTAGTTTTCTAACTAAGATCTGCTGCTTTGGAGGAAACGGTCTTCTCCCCACCTCACATATACCCTGTCAATGGCACAATGTGGTAAAAATTCCATCCTTGAACCGAACAGGTGAACAGCTTACCTCTTACCCAACTGTACTTGATTACTTTTGTTTTCTTAACTTGCATAGCTACAAACGTTATTAGTGGTCATGAAGTTACGCAGCACTTTACAAACCTAGACACAATATCTGATTTGACTAGGTTGTATGACCGTAATCTTCATAGGTTGAGTACACACTGTATTAGCATGATATTTCCTTTTATTGATTCTAAATGCACTGGGTTTATTTTCATAAGTGTTTCCTCGTTCTCTTATTAAGAGTCAATAGTAATGCCTACATGCCTTGGTGAGTCATTTGCATAAACATTGCAGACCAGCTGATGAATAGATAGCAAATGAATGGAGTGGCTAATGTTTTAACTATGCTCCCCGCAACCTCTGAATAATCTTACCAGGTCAACTGAAATAAAGATGCATGAAGAGTCTTTTCCCTTATGAAATGCTTAACCTCTACCCTTCCTTATTACCCTTCTCTTGATCTCTTCAATCTTGTTTGTCATTTTCTGAAGGTAGCATGACCAAAGGTAAACACAGTTCTTTCAAAGAAGACATTATATAGTGGCAGATACAACTGTTTTTTTTTTTATTTATGTACATCTAAAGAGAGAGGCACCTAGCCAAACAGTAGCTGATAACAATTACCAGCCAAGCTCATAACAGTCACAAAAATTCAACTTCTTGTAGAGGCTCCCATAAACCCCATTCCACACACATCCAACTCCACCAAAATCCTCCCTGGTCATCAGGCTGATCAAATAGACACATGTATACACGAAAGGTCAACAAACAGTGGCTATTTTGCCTCCTTCTGAGGTCCTTCACAGAAGTAGAAGGGAATCCAGCATAAGAACCTCTCTGCTGACTGTATCTATGGCAATACAGCTTGAGGAAGAGGTGGTCCTTCAAGTAGGTCAGTCCCCAAGGCTTTTAGGGTAAAATTATTGTCTGTACTACATTCTCTCTCTTCGATGCACCAAAGAATTTCAAGTTGTTTTAATTGCCTCTGATCACTGAATAAACACCCTTATTGAGTCAGCAACACACTTTCACTTTTAAACCATTTGCTTCACAGGATCCTGCAAACTCAGAGCTCAACCATGTAGAGCATATAAAAAGTTCAGACTTGCTTATATGCATCGAAGTTAAATTTTCATGTGAATTCCTGCTATCTAATCTTTCAGTGCATTCAAGATTATTTGTAATGCCACACAATCTGCAGTGGTTTAAACAAACAAATAAGCTTAGTATCTTCACCAAACCACTGACTTGCTGTCCTCCTCCTCCTAACCACACAAAGCTCTTAATCCTCCAATTCCTTGACAACATCAAGAAGTGTTGTATGAGAGATGTGTATTGCAGATTCAATTTTTTTTTTAAAAAGGGATCTCTGGGAATGCGGTTATACTCTTAGGCAGTGTTTTGTACCATTGGCTATAATGGCAGCAAAGTTAGGCCAACACCACTAGCATTTCTGAAAATATTACCCCTGGCATCTGTGCATGATTGTTCTGTGCTCACACAATACCCTCCATTCAAAAAATCTGAAAACGCTTCACAAACATGAATGAAATAATCCTTAGCACTTCTTTAAACTGGGCCAGCATTAAGCTTCATTTTACAGATGACGGAACAGTGACACGGAAAGGATGTAGAACTGAGTTTCCTGAAACTACATGCATATCAATGCATATACCATTATGTAAATCAGGTAATTGCATGTACAAATAATGAATTTCCATGCTGATGAAGGATTGTCCCCTACACTGTGAGACTACAGTACCCAACACGCCTTGCTGCATTTTGATCAAAACGGATTCCTCATTGGGTGCTGTTCGCAATGAGTCATGACCTGCTGAGGGCACAAGTTTCCCATTGGCTGCTAGCATTCTAAATTGCCTCAGAATGCCACAAAGGTGTTGCAAACAAGCTAAGACTCCTGATTGCTTGCCAAACGTATCAGGCTCTTTTGAGGCTTAAAAGTTTTAAAAAGCATGTGAAATTCTAAACCAGTGATACAAAATACATAGAGAAAGTGTAAGTACAAGTCACTTATGTATACAGTTCTGTATACAGAGATATGAGACACAGGCTGCGATTTTAGGAAGGTAGATGGCTAGCTAAAGTGATGTAGTGGCCAGATCAGAGGCCAGATACTCTTGAGTTCTAATGCTGCCCCAGTGCATGTTCTTTAGGTTCACTTAAGCAAATTACAAAACTTCTTTGTGCCTCAGTCTCCCTATTTGTAATAAGGCCATAATACTACCCACTGCACATGAACTGATTAACAAGTTATTATGTTTAGATTAAAAGGGCTAATTAACAACACCGTAAGTAGACTCTTTTTGGTACAACAGCTGCATCCAGATGCCCCACCTCGGCCAGCCCCGGGGGCATGTGCAGGAATTTAATATTTCACCAGTTTGAGGGGGAAGGCACATTCTATGCCCCTGCTCTACCCCAGGACAAAAGGAGTTTGCTCTCTCCACGATGGCCGTAGGGCTGAAGGAGCTGGTCTCCTGCCAATTATTGGAGGGGGGCCTTGCCCCCCCTTTTTTTTGCACATCCCGGCTTGGTCCTTCCATGATGTTTACCGTACATATGTAAAATAAGAGAATATCTACTCTGAAGAGCCTGTAATCAAAGAAGGAACAAGAGGTGGTAAGTAGGTGTAGGACACCACAGGGTGGAAGCAAGAGCAAAAACAACAGGCTACACAGTTTGCTTTAAGATACATGAACTAGAGATGTTAATGAATGACAGACAAGCCTGTCTAGCCATTATCACTGGAGGTTTACAGGAGTACCATGATTTTTTATGCCCGTAAACATAAACGCATTGCATATGTAGAAATGAGATTTGCTTATTTCTCTTCACACTTAGATGCCCAAGTTTGAAAATGGTGTTTTTCACATACACACGTGCGCGTGCACTTTGTTGCCTATTTTTAATGAAGTTGCCATCATGCAGGAGGAACAGAGAGATGACCCTCTAGTAGTTTTGTCCACATCAAACTATCTTAGGCCTAAAAACGACTAAACACACACAGCCATATATTTACATTCTCAAGCAAGAACTTAACATTAGTCTATAGCATTTAGCAATCACTATTATTCCATACACCAAAATGCTGCTAGAACTGAAAGACAACAAAGATGCAGCTATGAGAATTTTTTTTTAAATAAAAACCATTTTTAAGGTTGCTAATTTTTGCTGTCTCAGACAATCAAAATTCCAGTTGTCTGGGACATCAAATCTAAAAAAGCATGACATTAATCTTCAAAAGTTAAAGTCTTAAGTACATTGCATCATTATTTTTGTTGGATATATTTTTGATTATAATGCAGATGAACCCCAAATTTAATAAAACTAAAATAACATGAGTTAAGTATGAAACATAACAGGATATTGCAGAGAGATTAGGTAGTTTCCTTTAGACTACTTGCAGAGCCCAAGAAAAAAAATCAAACACAAGGAACACAACGAAGAGAAGACACGGCTTAATTAGACTATAACTGAGGAGGAAAGCAGATACTCAGAGTACAGGTTTTGGCAACAAAATACAGAAAGCACTAGAAGTATCCAAAATCTCAGTAGTTCCTCTACGGCGGATGTCATTTTGTCTTTCAATAGTTGGTAGTAGAGAAAGAAGCATGCTAGCTAAATTTAAACCAGCTGTAATGATGAGAGTGTTACAGTTGGACTGGAGGAAGCTTACCTCATGAAAGTATTGTGGAAACTGCTGTTGGAAAGATAATAAAAGGATTAACTGCAGTTTTAGTGGACCATTTACTTTTCAATCAAAATGTCTCATCTATTTCCTGTTCTCAAGTGGCTTGAATTCCAAAATTCCTTTGTCTATTACAGTACATAGTAGCAAAGCCTGTCATAAGAAATTAATAATTTTACATGGAAGAAAACTTTTACTTATATGGATTGAGTACTATTTGTGCTAACCGCCCCAAACAGTCTCAATACCTACTTTGCCTGCAATCGCAAAAGAAAAAACAAAATCAACAACTTCATAAAAGAAGAAGTATGCACAATGGGTAATTGTAAGCAATGAAAGAAAATCTCCACTACAAATACCAGGAGTCTGGAGATGCAAAGCTACTGAACAGGGCAATCCACCAATCATAACAAAACCAAACCTAAGACCTCAATTGATGCAAAATGAATTGCCTTATTAATTTCCAGGGTTAACTGCACAATTATTACCCCATTAAAAGATTTCCAATAAACTAAAATGACATATCACAACACAAAGAAAACACATTTTTAAAATAAAAAATGAAATGAAATCCAGCAGACAAACAATCCCTGTTTGAGGATAATAATTTTAAGAAGACGTGTCCGTGACCTAAGATCTTGCACTGCTAGATCAAGTATTTTCAACAGCAGGAAGCTAGACTTGCAAAGAAGATGCATTTTTAATGTGCCCCAATAGGCTGGTTTTACAATAGCACAGGATACCTGGACTCAATGATTATTATCTGCTGATAGTCACTCTTTTTGTTCTGGCTATGGAAGGAGTTAACTGTATGATGTTATGCTCTTAATTTTCTTTGGAGCACACAGAGTATTGGTATGACTACACTATCAGCTGTAGCAAAACAGAGCTTTATATTTCTGCATGCCAAAACTACACACATAACAGCACAATATTTCCAGTATGTAGGTTCTCATCGGGCCTCTCACAATACTAAATTCTTGAGATATTGTCAATGGTATTTTATTTAATGCAAACTTACACAATAACTGAAAGGGGAAAATTTTTAGAGTTACATGAAGTAACTTCTGTGGTATACACAGACTCCTATACAAACACTGACAGGGGAATGTAACACTAGAAATTTGCTGTACAATAGCTGTCATATAAGCATCTTAGGGAAAATGAAGAATGGTCTCCATCTCCTGCCGGAATATACCTGGCACTCTTCTGAATCTTTCATCATCATAGAAAAGCTACCAAGTTTCCCCATTTTATCATTTTCCTTTAAAAAAGCCTGAAAGAAATGAAGAGAGAAGATTGTTTTCATTTCTTTGTAAGTGATTAAAAAGCCAGCTCCACTGAGAAATCCAGATGGTTTAGCAGTTTCATTACATTTGTATTTAAAAGAAAGGGGTTTTCATTACTCTTTTAACATTTATGGCAATAAAAATAATTGTAAAGAGTTTAAATTCCTCAGTGCGTTTTACAAGAGATGCTGGTGCTACTTATGAAACTAAGGCAAAAGGTGATCATTTTATAAGTACTCTTGCTTTATATATTTGACACATACAGTTGTTATTCTTTAAAATGTTCAATTTTACCTCAAGATAATGATGCCTCACTACTTGCATTATTTTCACTGTTATTCAGTATACATGATAATAAGGAATACTGATTGCATACTTCTAAATTTAAAGATAACATTACTCAGAATTTTAAGGCAAAAGAAAAGTTGTTAAGGTTATATAGCACAATTAGCTGGCAAAGCAAGAAATGTTGCATATTACTTTTCCTCCCCTCCAACCCATCGTTAATACGTGACACAAGGCCTTGAGACATTTCCATCGCCTATATATGTACAATGGATTTCATCCTGGCTTAAACTACTTATGAGTGTTTTTCAGTAGAAGATTTTGCTACCAATACAATAATGAGGGCAAACTGTGTCAACTGGGTATCATCACCTGCAGGTGCAATTATTCCTTTGCTTTTATTTGTTGCTTTTTTAAAAAACAACAGTACACAAAGAAGCTTTGAAAAATCTCATAGCTCAGTTTGGAAGCTCATGTCAAATTTGCTTTGTTTTATCTAGTCTATTCAAGGTCTCATATTATCGCATGTGGAATGCTCTATGGAAGTCATTAACTTTTATTTTAATTTGGCCACATTATCGTCATAGTGTGCAGATGAACAGACAGTGCTGTTCTCAAGATCCTGGTTTTGGAATGCTGATGTTGTTTACAAAAGCTTGATCAGAGGAGAACAAAGGGTTGTATTTATTTTTTAGAACACTCTATTTTGCAAGTTCAAAAAACAAAACCCAAAACACCAAGCCCCTAACATCCTTAGAAAATCTCATTAAGATATTCTGATTTTTTTTAACCATTTTAAATCCTTAATATGATTCTTTTATTTTCCCAATTTTAACTCCATGGGTTATTGTTCAGATGGAGGAATGAAAAGAATTTAATTAGATTTGTTTTATGTTTCTTTATTAAAAATGTCACCCGAGGCTCAGTGACCCTTGTTTTACATTAAATGACTGTTGCTTGCTTTGATCATCATTTTATTAATGCTTTAATGAATATTAAAAAAAATAAACCATTGTATTAAAAGTTAAGCTTTCATATAAGGGAACTGAATCTCTTTTCCAAGAGCTATAATATTTATTACTCAAACTTTTCCTTCAAAATTAAGTTATTTCCCCAGTTCTCCTTAGAACAACCAAGCTACAGGAAAGTACAATAATTATATTTGAATAATACTGAAGAAAGCGAGCAAATGAGTGAGCAGAGTAGTTATGTTTCTGTTCAAACAGATTCCAGACTTACCATACACTTGTTCGGTTTTTCTCCAGAATGAACCCTCATATGAATCAGCAGTTTGTAACGAGCATTGAAGGGCTTATGTCGACGGACACAGCCTGCCCAGAAGCAGGTAAAGTCTTCTCCCTTCCTCTGGTCAATGTGTGTTTTTTCTAGATGTCTGACCAGTTCATCTTGTTGGTCATAAGTGGCATTGCAGTCAATCCACCGACAGACCTGTTTGCCATTGCTGATCCCTTGCTCATCTCCTTCACTGGGCTGAAGGGACTTTGGAGACATGGGGACGTGTAAATGAGGCAATGTCCCTTGAGTCTGGCTTAGCTGCTGGTGTAAATGATAAGGCGGTGGCAGCCCCTGATGATGCCGAAAGAGATCTATGTTAGAGGAATAATCATCGATCGGTTCTTGTTTTAAGAAACTCACCTTCCGGTTGCTATGTGAGGTGTCTTGCTGAGGCAGGTTAGTACCATTCATCATAAGGTTAAGACTTGCATTTTCCTCTATTTGCTGCATTTGTAGTGGATCGCAGTCACCTCTGTCACATTCAGTGGAAATAGGCACAAGGCATGCCGAAGGAGAGGGAAGACTGCAAGGGTTCCCAGGCTGAGCGCAAGACTGGGCACGAGAAGATTTCTGAGCACTGTGGTGGCTAATCTCTACAGGGTGAGCAGAAATGCCAGCCGAACTAGTCCGCAGCCCATTCACGCAGGTGACCAGTGACGTCTGCGATGTACGGATAATAGCTGTAATATCGATTCCGTCCGCTGAAGATGGCATAACAGAGATGCATCTCTTCTTCAGGTTGCCTGCTTGTAGCCTGGCTGAATGCTGAGGGCTGCCAAATGACAATGAAGCCAGGGAGGAGCTATGTTCATTATTAAACAAGTACGATGAAAGTGAATTTGCAAAGCTATTATTCATAAGGTCTATTTCAGGATGCAGACTAGCAGAGGCTCGCAGCTCCATTCCTTCTGTAGTCCTTCTATGTGCCGATACCTCTGAAAGAACCTTATAATCACCTGGGCACTCTTGCTTAATGTGCTGAGCTGGGTGACTTCCATTCATGCACGAAGTGGAAGAATCGACATGGTCTTGAAACCTGGGAGACCTGTAATACAGTTTCATTAAATATCACCAACTGCGGTAGAATTTATGATTTGTGTACAAGAAGCAACATTTATGATGTTCTTGAGAATGAAAACATTCATTCCCTGCTGCACATTATCTGTCTCTTTCAACAATTAACTTCAAAAGTTCTGTAAGCTTTCCTTTGTGGCCCTTGTAAAGGTAGCATCATTTTACATGGGGTTAATTTTACACACTGGGCAGCATATTATACAGACACACTCTCCCCTTTTATCCACCCTCTCCACCAGGCACTACTGGCAATCCTCAATCACAGATTCAGTGTACAGGCTGGACAAAAAATAGCAAAAATTGTGATGTTTAAGGCTTTAGCAATTTTTTGAGCTTTTGGAACACAAGCATTTTGGTCAGAACAAATAGGGAAAGAGTTTTGGAGTTCTTGCACAACTCGCAGTTGTGGCATTGATTTTGTTCACACTCTTTAGAGGTATTCACCATTGCAAAATTGACACTATTTCAACTTTCAAGGCATTTCTTTGAAGAAAAATTTTGATCAGCTAAAATGGGGGAGAGGGGTTAATGTAATGTGGTAACTGGAACTGCTGGTCACAATTACAATGTACAATACTCACCAATTTTAAAAATTGATAGCTACCTTCGATTAGTGATTCTCAACCTTTTCCTTACTATGGCACCCTGTTTTTATATAGCTAGGATCTAGCCAAGCCCTCTTCTGCCATTTGATAATTTGGGAAGGATAGAGTCACACTGACTCCTTGTCTCTCAGTAAGGTCTTGCAAGAATGCCAAACCCCAAAGCTAGGAACCCATGTCTTAGTTAACTAAATAGGGTTTAAGGAACATAAGAACTGGCATATCACATCAGATCCATGATTCATTTAGTCCTGCTCTAGCACCAGGCAATTTCAAATTGGCTCAGGAAGAAGGCTCTAAAAAACTCTGTAACAACCCATTTTAAAATAACCTGCTTATAGGGGAAGTTTTTTGTAATATTTTCTTACAGGCAATCGGTGGTTGGCTTATGCTCTAATGCACAAAGTTTTCTCTCATCATAGCCAATGTTCCCTGTAATCTTTTCCCTCCACATGCAGAATAATTTTTTCTATGTGCACCGAAGCACATGTGAATGTGAACCACCAGAGGAAACACAAAAACTAGCTGTGACCGCTCTGCTAATTGACTGGGCAACATCTGAAACTCACCTGAGTGCACAGCTTATAGTAAACTCTGATCATAGCTAATATAGCTATGTCTGTGTAATTTCCTAGCTGCTGTTCCCTAGACATTCCAACAGCTTGTGTAGTTTATGGGCCTTGTACTGGCCCTCTCCAAATGGATTAATTTCACAACACAGAGGATCATGGGTAATGCTGCAAACACTGATGTAACTATGGCTATTTTGCAAGTTTTTAAGGAAACCACATTTAAGACAACATTGGAAAAAATATGGAAGAGCAAGCAATGCATGTATATGCAGCATGTATAGCCAGATAATGAGATAGCTACTGATAATGAGTCAAACATGCATGTACTTGCCACATATGTAATAGTAATATTTACGGGGTAAATCATAGAACTTGACTACTTCACCAGCCTTCTACTCAGTAATCCATTTTTGCTGGGACAATTCTAACATTTCTACTATTGTTCAAAAGCTTCAGAGGGGTAGCTGAGTTAGTCTGTAACAGGAAAATTTTTTAAAAAAAGTGTAATAGCACCTTAAAGACTAACAAAACATGTCGATGCTATCATGAGCTTTTGTGCGCAAAACCCACTTCTTCAGATGACCAGAGTATAATAAGTCCAAATCCAAGAATAAATAAGGGAAGGAACTTATACTCATCTGAAGTAGTGAGTTTTGCCCACGAAAGCCCATGATACCATCTACGTGTTTTAGTCTTTAAAATGCTACCAAACTATTTGTTGTTTTTTAAGTTTTTCCTATTTCTACTATTGGCAGCTTTCCAACAGCAATGAATTAAAAAAAAAAAATCCTGCAAAAACATTTCTTACCTACAACAAGGAGAGATTTGTCAGAAAGATTACAAAATGCACTGAGGCTCTGGACTGACAATATTCAGTTTTTTTACCTATGACAGGTTTACAATCCAGTACCTTTTGAACCATCAGTGCTGGAGAACTAGAGTTCCCTACTTTCCACTGAGATCTGGCACTCAGCTCTTACACTGTGACATTACAGCCAGTCCCCGACTTACGAACGAGTTACATTCCAAGCACTTGGTCGTAACTCAATGTGTTCGTAAGTCGGATTGCATTCACTGACGTACGGCCCCGCTGTTTTTAATTGCGGATTTTGTTCATAACTCGGGTTCCAGCTGTATAGGAGGTTGGTCGTAAATACGAACGGTCGTAAATGGATGCGTTCATAACTCGGGGACCGGCTATACTACGTTTAAAATGTTCATTAGTTTCCATAATGTGTTCATTATCATTACTCTTCTTCTAGCTTTGTAGTGTTGCTCTCATGGTAATTCTAGTTTTCAAGCTGTCAAGATTTAAAAGCACAGTCCTAATAAATTTTCAACATTTCTACACCATGTTTAAACTCACCTGTCTGTAAACGATGTGACATAGGCAAACTAAATGATGGAGATGTAATAATGCTTTGTTTGCCTTCATTTGGATGGGCTGCATAGCTCACCTGTCGCTCACCACCATCTCAGACTCATTATGAGAAATGTTTTATAGTACACCACACCAATCACCATGTTTCCTATTATTTAATCCATTTTATATTAGGCCTCAAAATTAGAATACATCTTATTAGGTCTGCCTGGATTGGGGAGAGGGGCTGACACATTCAAAAGGGGCAGTTTACCCCAGGATCCCTGTTTGACCAGCCCCAAACTGGATGGTGCTGCTGTGAGCTGATGCACATAATCACAGTGCCACTCAGGTTTTGCCAGGTATCCCCTCAAACCATGATGGAAGAGTAGCCAGGCCAAATTTCAGGGAGTGGTGCTGCAACCTGTTTTGGAAGGCTGGGGTGTGGAGAGCTTACTTTCAGATTTTGCTATCTGCCCCCCAAAAATTCTTCTGCGGCCCTAAATCTGACATTATAAAAAGCGAATAAAATCATTTTTTCAGCTTGAAATACTGAAGACACATTTTTATGTAAAATCCCTATTCTTTAAGAGCGCCAGCTGTGGAATTACAGCGGGTATCTTAGCAGCATAGAAATGTAGGACTAGAAAAGCTCTCAATAGGTTATCTAGTCCAGTCCCCTATACTGAGGCAGGAATAAATGTTATCTAGATCATCCCTGATAGGTGTTTGTCTCACCTGTCCTTAAAAACCTCCAGTGACAGAGATGCCATAAATATTTCCAGTGGTTAACTATCCTTTCAGATAGAAGCTTTTTCTTTATGTTCACCCTAAATCTTTCGTGCTACAATTTAAGCTTATTTGTTCTTGTGCTGTCCTCAGTGATTAAGGAGAACATTTTATCACCATCTTCTTTATATCAACCTTTTATGTACTTGAACACTATTATGTCACCCACTCAGTTTTCTTTTTTCCAGACTAAACAAACCCATTATTTTTCAGTCTTCTCTCATAAGTCATGTTTTCTAGACTTTTAATCATTTTTTGTTGCTCTCCTCTGGACTTTCTCAAATTTGTTCCCATCTTTCCAAAAGGGTGGTGCCCAAAACTGGACACAGTATTCCTGTCAGGCCTGATCAGCACTGAGTGGAACAGAAGAATTACTTCTTGTGCCTTGTTTACAGCATTTCTGCTAATACGTCCCAGAATTATGTTTGCTTTTTTTTTTAAACAGTATTGTTTCATCAAACACTGTTGATTTCTATTTAGTTTGTGATGCATTTTATAACTTCAAATTCTTTTCTGTAGTTCTCCTTCCTATGCAGTCATTTACCATTTTGCATTTGTGCAACTGATTATTGCTTCTTAAGTGTAGCACGTTGCATTTGTCGTTATTGAATATGTCAGACCATGTCTCCAGTTTGGTAAGCTCATTTTGAATTCTACATCTGTCCTTCAAAGTGCTTGCAACCTCTCCCAGGTTGGTATCATCCATAAAACTGAAGTATTCTCTGTATGCTATTATCCTAGTAATTTATATAGATATTGAGCAGAATTGGATCCAGATCAGATCCTTATCGGATCCCACTCACTATGCCCTTTCCACCTTCATTTTGAACCACTGATGAACTACTCTTGACTATGGCTTCCAAATAATTGTACATCCACCTTACACTAAGTTTGTCTAGACAATATTTTCCTAGGTTGCTTATGAGGTCATGTGCAACAGTACCAAAAGATTTACTAAAACGTTGAAATATATCACATCACTGCTTCCTCCCATCCACAAGGCTTATTACCTTGTCAAAGAAGAATGTTACGTTGATTTGACAAGATCTGCTTGTGACAAATCGATGTTGACTGTCACCTTCTTATCTTCTGGGAACTGACAGACCAATTGTCATTATTTGCACTTTTACCTTTCTAGGAAAAAAATAAGCTGACTAGTGAATAATTCCCTGGGTTGTCCTTAGTCCTCTTTTTTATAAATATGTACTATATTTACCCTTCTTCAGGCCTCTGGGATCTCTGCAGCCAGTTCCTTAAGGATGTATTTCATCAGGACCTGCCAACTTGAAGACATCTAACTTGTCTGAATAATTAACTTGTTCTTTCCCTCTTGCAGCCTCAGATCCTATCCCATTTATTCACTATGTTAGTCCTCTATTCTCATCTTTTTGGCTTTGGCTATTGCTGCATTTTTTGTTACTGTCTTTCTTTTCTGTCCTTGCTCTTCATTTTGCTCTAACGTATTTCTAAAATGTTTTCTTGTTACCTTTTATGTCCCAAGCTAGTCTTATTTTGTGACTTGGCTGTCCTAACTTTGTCCCTACATGTGTTTGGGTGTGTGTGATTGATTGATTGATAAATTAGATAGATAGATTAGATAGCCTGGTTAGAGACAATGCTAGTTTAAGAGTAACAAAAAAAAAGTGGAAATTAGGTCAAATCACAAGGAAACCCCTCTTCCATATACAGTACATTGGACAAACTGCCATATACATTGGACAAACTGGACTGTCGTTACTCAACAGAATAAATGGAATAAATGGACACAAAATAGACATCAAGAACATACAAAAAACAATGGGGAAGTACTTTAACCTCCTTGGACATACAGTTACTGACTTGCAAATTGCCACCCTCAGACAAAATAACTTCAAATACAGACTGCAACATCAATCTATTGAGCTGGAATTCATATGCAAATTTGACACCACCAGACTGGATCTGAATAGAGACATGGAATAGCTCTCTTATTATTATAGTTAATCTCCCGTTCGGGTACACTCACCTTTTCATCACTCCTGGAGGTGAGCCACATCCATCCTGATTCAATTAGCACTGATGTTACACTCCCATCTCAGTATCCCTATCTTTCTTTTGCTTAAACCATCTGAGGGAGTGAGCTCTATCTCACAAAAGCTCATGCCCTAATAAATTTGTTCGTCTTTAAGGTGCCACTGGATTCCTGTGGTTTTAATCTTGCTTTATATCTTTCCAGTGCATTTGTGATAGTTTCCTTTTGTGACCTTAATAATGGAAGCAGTGCACAGAACGCATAGAATTGGTCCTGCAGCACACAGGCACTGATCCTGAGAGGCACTTATCTCCCAAACCTTCCAGTAAAATCAACAGGAGTTTCCAGACCTCAGCCTTACTCAGAATTAGGGCTGTCATTTCTGTGATACAATTGTATCACATGGAGTAGGAAATGCATAAAGAGTAAAGAAGAATGTGATTTCTAAAAAGAAATAAAAGAAAGCACTGGGATGAATGACTTCAATTAAGAAAGTGTGAATTCATACTACTTATCCATACAACTATTTGTTACAAAGGCCCTGCTTATGCAAATATTAACATTTGGCTACCAGTGCAGATTTGCATACCAGAATTCTTCATAAGAATGATCGCTTTCTAGATATATGCACCACGTGACATACATTATACCCCTATGATATAGTGAACATTGCTGTAGGAAATTGCATGATTGTCATTTCCTGATTTTTCCCCCCAACCTTGAAGTTGCATTAAAGTACATTTTCTGCAATTACTATAGAGTTTTATCATCACCCTTGTTGGACAGACTCGGCCTATGCCTCTGGAGCCATTCCGGGGCCCAAACTGGAGCAGAACTGATTCCATTCCAGTGAGCACACAAGGGAGGGACAGGATTCCTGGAGATCAGTTTTTTAGGTGGCTTCTTCTGATGTCATTATTTATCATTTATAGCATAATGACGTGGTGATAGAGAAGTCAAAGATGGGAGTCCCATTGTGGTAGGCATGGTACTCACAGATTAAGACAGTCCTTGCCCCAGAGATCTCACAGTCTAAGGACTATGACCTGAGGCAAACATGAATGTAACAAATAAATGAGGGTGGGAGGATGAAGGGATAGTAAAATGAGTACAATATTGTTGTTCCAATGTCCGGGGAACAGAAGCAGGGGCAGAACTGGTGGGTTTGATAAGAGGGATAGGCAGTAAGTATTAGGGGTTATGGTGCATTTTGGAGGAGGAAGAAGAACTCTTCTGGACCTTCCCAGCAGGACATGTATGGGTTTGGATTCATTTTTCTATGTTCACTCTAAGCAATAACCTAGTTGCACGGGCTGTTACAGCGCACTGTCCAAGGAAGCAAAGCCTTTGTACAGTGTGTTACTGTCCTGTGGGTGCAAGTGAAGTCATATTTCTAAAGAGACTTCCATACAGTAATTGGAGCCAGAGAGCAAGGACAGTAGCACTAGGCCAGAAGTGTTTTAATTTAAAAACAGCCTCAGAGTAAAATAGCACCACAGTAAATAATCTGAAAGATTTTGGCTAAACAAACGTACATGCCTTTAATTTCCCTTGTAAGCAAGTCTTTTGTGACTACTGACAGTTTTAAAGAGCTGGAGGATATTGCCCTGCTATATAACAAGGGGCCCTTTGCAACACAACTTACTTTTTGGCTGCTCTGCTGCCTTCCCTGTTTTCTACAGAGAAAAGAAACCCCACAATGTGGGAAGAGTTTTCCATGCCTGATAATGGATTATCTGACAAATGGCCAACATTCGCTGTACACAGAGGCCAACTGTGGTGAGGGTATTAAAAACTTTTCCAGTATAACACACGCATCTCATTTACAAATGCGATGTAGTGGAAATTATGTTGCATAACTTAAAAGCTATTAACTGAGCTTGGGATGGAAGAGAACGGGGGTATTATCCATGGATTAATGCAGTCATCACTGGAATACTGTTCCTGAGAGAAAACAACATGGGGGGAATGGATGGGGATAATGAATTTCAGTGCTGAGAAAAAACAGCAGAAGCCAGTTGTAACACTGAATTTCTGGCAGGATTTTGAGCTCATGGTGGAGGTGCTGTTTGTTTGTTTGGGTTTTCTTTGTGGTTGTACACTAGTCATTCAAAGATTAACCCTGAATCCTCACTGAAATTTGCATTTCCCCTTATTTATGCATTGGACATCAGAGCTGGTCGGAACAACCAGTGCAAAGTACAATCAGTGCTGTCCATGGTATGCTTTGTTATATCCATTCCCACCCTCTTTTGTTCAGGCGTTGTCCAATAAGGGCTCAGTCCCAAAAGACACAGAGCACCCTCAATTCCCATTGACTACAGTAAAATCAAGAGCACTCGGCATTATGCAGTTTGGGCTGTTAAATTTTTAACTCTTGAGGGTAAGGACAGTGGCGTACTGGCAATCAAAATAGGCCTGGGAAATGGGTTGAGAGCGGCCCACTTTTTCACATCAAAGAATTTTTTTAAAATTTACTCTTTGACCCCCATTAGCCACACCCCTGGTCCCTGTTAACCACGCCCCTGACCCCCATTAGCCAGGCCTCTGGAGGTAACACTCTCAGGGCAATATGGACACATCACCAGAAGTAAAAGATGTCATGTGACCTCTCTAAGGACTTTTCCCACCATCCTCTTACCAATAGGGATTAATTTGGCCCCCACCAAACCCCCCTCATGCAACTATCCTGCAATTGTATTTACCAATGTGTGTGACATTAACTCGGGGGCGGAGAAGCTGTGGGAAGTGTTCCCTCAGAGGCTATGTCTACACTGGCAGCTTCTTGCGTAAGAACATCTTGCACAATGGTTCTTGTGCAAGAAGTCTTGCGCAAGAGAGAGTCCACACCGCCATAGGCGAGATTTTTTTTTGTGTAAGAGCATCCATGGCGGTGTGGATGCTCTCTTGCGCAAGAAAACTCTGATGGCCATTTTAGCCATAGGGCTTTCTTGTGCAAGAAACCCCTGCCATGTGTCCACACTGCCCTCTTGCGCAAGAGCTGCTGCGCAAGTGAGCTTACACCTGTTAGAAAAGAGCATAGCTCTTGCGCAAGAATCCCTCTCTTACCACGCCGTACTGTTAATCTTCTTGCACAAGACTTGGTGGGCAGTGTGGGTGCTCTGCAGATTCTTGCACAAGAACAGCCGTTGTTACACAAGAAGCCACCTGTGTAGACATAGCCTAAGAGTTTTGTGTTGTGCATCAGTACTGAGTTCATGTGGCTTGTTTGGATGTGCCACTGTGGCACCTAAGTTATTAATACATATCTTACAAACCTTTACCTTTTCCCTTTGCTGTCATGTCTCCTCCCCATGCTCCATCAGCTCCCCTGGTGCCTGCTGCCCCCCAAATCTTCACCCTCCTCTGCTGTCCTGACTCGGACTCCTGCCCTTCTCACTGCCCTCAGCCCTTCTGAGACCTGTTCCCCTCCACCAGCCCTTCTCTCCCCCCTGTGCCCACTCCTCTAGTAGCCCCACTCTGATCATGTGAGCTACCCCTCCTCATCTCCTCTCCTAACACCTTCCTCTACACACCTGTCCTGCCTCTCTCCTCTAGTGCTGGTACCTCCTCTGCAGGTGTCTGCCCTTCTGCTTCACCACCAGGATCCCCTGGCACCTGCACTTTCCTTTACCCCTGCACCCTCCTGGTGCCTCCCACTTCCCTCACTGCCCGTCCACTTTGCCCTCTTTTTCCCTGATGCCCACCCCCTCATCACTCTCTGCTGCCTGTTCCCCTCATGCCCCTGTGCCCTCACACGACTTGCTCCATCCCCACCTTCCTCATGCCCACCCCTTCTTTCAAGCCTTATCCCAGCACCTTCCCCTCCAGCCCCCAATTCCCTTACCCTCTCCTCTCCCAGTATCACCCCATCTCCCCTCCCACTGACACCTCCCCTCCTACCCTTTTTCTCATTGTCTCCACTTGGCCCCCTGGCATTTCTCTCCTGCACCCTGTCCCTTGGTGCCTTTCCCTTTCTTCTCCTGACCTTCCTCCTTCCCCTCAGCACAAGCCCCTTCCTCTCCCACCCCTTCCTCGTATTTCCCCTCCTCCCCACTTACCTTCTGCCTTCCAGTTTGTGGGGCTGGAGTCTGTGATCGGGCCCCAGCTGCTTCCTGGGCTCCAGACCACGTGCTGGGCCTCAAACTGGGCCACGCGGTGCAACTCTGGACTGAGTGCTTTTAAAGGCCCGGGCCGTGACGTCACGCTACGCCCGGGCATCTCCCCTCTCACCTGTTGTGCGGAGTTTGAGCACACTGCGCATGCATTCCCTCGCCCCCACCGTGGCCCATACATGGCCGGCGCGTGGCGCCGGGGAATTTAAAGTGCAGGGCTGTGGCACCCCGTCACAATCCCCCTCTTCCTCCAGCAGCCTCCAGCCAGCCCTTCGGAGGATGGCTGACCAGGAAATTCCCAGTGTCCCGCCAGGCCAGTCCACCTTAGGTAAGGACGTCGTTTTCTTGTATGTGACTGTAAAGAACCACAGCTATAGCACTGTATAAATAATGAATAGTAATAACAACAAATGCTGTCTGTCTTTGCACACGAAATAACTTTGATTCCATACGGCATGTCTGTTAGGAAAGACAGATGCATTCACTGTGCTAAGATTAGTTACTGTATGTTTGCAATGCTCACAGGACATGAACACTATGCTGCAGATCAAAACTGTGGAAACACGGTGGACATACAGAGAACAAGATGAATGACAGGCCATATACACAAACAGCCCGTGAAGGAATGACAAGCAACCATAATGTACCTCAAGATGCTCTGCAAACATTTCCAAACTGTTACTTAGGAAACTGTGAAACCTGCTGATTTTAGAACATGTTGTAAAACAAGAAAATTACCTCAATCACCTGCTGCTTTTTCTTGTAATAGCAGCCCTCTCGTATTCTGTTGCATACAATCCTATGTTGTTCTGGGAATCTTCCCTCAGACAGAGATGGAAGCAGTTCATATTTCTGAGTGTGATACTGTGATCCCTAGTATACAGGTATCTGTCATTTCCTCATTATGGATTTTACAAAAAGCTTCAAGAAGATCTAAGTAGGGTCCTCTCTTTCTCCTTTTGTTTGCTCCTGTCCTAAATATCTTTGTTTCATAATTGTCCTCAGTGACAGAATAAAAACAGCATGATAATTGCAAGCAATCCACTGAGCCATAAAAGGGCTGAGTCACATACAGCAGAAGCATAAAAGTTTTAATACCAACAGCAGAATATGTTTGCTATTTAGTATGAAAACGATCTGCTTTTTTATCCTGAAAGTTCTCTTTACCTGCTTATCACACTGATGTGCATTTTATTTCTGAAAATCCAGATATTGTTATTCTACTGGTAAAAGAAAAAGAGGAAACAATGCATATATGTGTATAATAAAATCAAAACCAGCCAGATTTCCATGACTAAGAGTCAACATTTCCTCTTGCTCGGTCTATGGAAATTTGGGTTTGATGGTTCCAGGCAGAAAGCACCAATTATTCCAAACATTTAAGATAAAGGCTTCAACTTTATTGAGTTTTTTATTTCTGCATCTCTTTAAAAAGGTCAAGATCATTCCATCCCATGAGCTTTGCCAAAAAGTATTGTAATTAAAATAGATGGACAGATTTTAATTCATAGCAGGCTTCTATTCACAATGGATGTCTGTTTAGGGTATTTGTTTAAAATCTGGTAATGTTAAATTTGTAACAACAACACACCAAAAATAATAGAGTTCTACATTTTCGTATAATTAATTTATAGCAAATGTTTAACTACAAATCTGCTTTGAACAGAATCTAAAAATTGTTCATATATCAAAACCAGAACCTAGATTTTTACGTTATAACCTTAAAAGCAAATACCAAGGATATGATCCTCTATGTGGGAACATTTTAGCTCAGTCTGTTAAAGAAAACACTGTAGAAATGAAAGTGGCACACACTTCTTGGAGGTTTAATGGTGGCATGACTCTATAATCATTTGTTCCCTGGCTGGAACTTGGAAGCATCATGGGTGAGGAAGAGGACCAACTCTGTCGTTCATTTCATTAGGTGATCAATACACACAAAGCAGATTTAAACTCCAAAAGCAAAGGGTGCTCTTGCCTTTAACATGATTACCTCATGGTAGGATGATGGAGCAGTAGATGTGCATTTACATGGAAAGGACATACGTCAGGCCTAGCAGTAAGGAACCATCAATGAGAGACGCTAATGGGTAATGGAATGAGTTGGTTGCAAGGGGAGATTAAATGGTTGCCCGGAAGGAATGATGAGATGAGGCAAATGCCAAAGAGCTCATCCAAACCTGGCATCACACCAGGCCACCCAACCAGTCCCAGTGAGGGCAGAACCCAAGTCCAAATCCTGAGAGGTAGAGCTCCTAGGAGAAAAAGCTGATAGCAAGGAAGGGCTTCAAAAGGGATAGGTATATAAAGCAACAAAAACAGGAACAGTACCTGGTATCTGAGTGTGTTACATTCAGCTGACTGACATGTAGCAGTCTCTCACGAGATAACGGGCGGTCTCGGGTGAGTGGATTTCCTGTGTGGATGAGCAGACTCTGTCTACAAACAGGCACTGAGCTATTTGTCATCTCCATGTCCATCATGTTTTTCTTCTCGGGGATCAAATTACAATGGCTGTATCCACCATTCACTGTTAAATACATTTAAAAGAGAGAGAGAAAATAGCCATAAGTTTCTACCCAACGATGCTGCTAGATCTGTTATTCTCAGTTCCCACTTTTGTCTCATGGAATCGCTGAAACTGTCACTATTTTAACTTGTTACCAATACAATTATATGTTTCCTGTACAGACATGCATACCTGGCAAAAGATTCTTGTACCAGCATGCCATTAGTATTTGCAGGACCAGAGCATTAATGAGATTTCTAGTTTATTTTCTGATGAAAAATGAGAAAGAAAACCATGTTCAAGTTAGGCCTTATTCATATTTTCAGAATAATCTATTTCTTCTATATTCTTTATTCTGCTATCACTAGATCTGGCACATATAATTTCACTTTTACACCAAAAGATGGTGAAAATGGACCATAATTTAAGAAAAAGATCTGGATACATTTGAAAATCTATCCATGGACATTAGATGCAAAAATCCCAAAAGGGTAGATGTGTTTACAAGCAGATCGCAAGATATAGCCTACGACCTAGATCCTGAGCCTGAAAACACCAATACACATGCTTACATTTAAGTACATGAGTAATTCCACTGATTTTAATGGGACTACTCATGAACTAAAAGTGAAGCATGTGGGAAAATATTTGCGGAACGGGAGGGGCCTTAAATTGCTACCTAACAAAAAAATTACTATAGATATTTATCATGATAAATATGGCATGGGCCACGCCTTTAAAATCCCAGATGCTAAAAATGGCATAATGGGTCAGATGAATGGCCCATCTAGCTTAATATCTTATCTATTACTTTCTGTGGGTGAGCCCTGGTTCCTGTGTTATGTGGAGGGTTAAATAACACTTCCATATTAACTTTCTCTGTACTATTTTTTTAGATCTCTATCATATTCCCCCATTAGGGGTCTCTTGTCTAAGCTGAAGAGTCACAGACCTTTTCTGTCTTCTCATTTGGAAGTGGTTTCATACCCTTGCTCATTTTTGTTGCCTTTCTCCACTTATATCTTTTATGAGATGGGACAATTTAGAGCTGCACACAGAATTCCAGTTGTGGGAGTATCATAATTTATATAGCGGCATTATGATATTTTCTGTTTTATTATCTGTCCATTTCCTAATATTCTGTTAGCTTTTCTGACTGCCGCTGCACCTATTTTCAGAGAACTATCCACAATGATTCCAAGAGCTCTTTTTTGAGCGGGAACGGCTAATTTAGACCCCCTCATTTTATATATAGTTAGGATTGTGTTTTCCCATGTGCATTTCTGTTCATTTATCAACACTGAACTTCATCTTTTGTTTTCTTGCCCAGCCCCTCTGTTTTATGAGATCTCTTTATAACGCTTCAGTCAGCTTTCAACTTAGCTATCTTGAATAATTGTGTATCATCTGAGAACGCTGTCCCCCCTCACTGTTTAGCCCTTTCCCCAGATCATTTATGAATATGTTGAACAGCACTGATTCCAATACAGATCTTTGTGGACCCCACTATTTGCCCCTGAGCACTGTGAAAACTGACCATTTAGCCCTGCCCTTTTATCCTAGGCCTGCTTGCTTTGCTTAAAAGCCTTTGGTGAGGGACCTTGTCAAAGTCATTCTGAAAGGACAAATATACTATACCCCCTTGATCACCCTTGTTCGCATACTTGTTGATCTCCTCAAAGAATTCTACAGATTGGTGAGGCACAATTTCCCTTCACAAAAGCCATGTTGATTCTTTCCCTACAGATTGTGTTTATGTGTGTGTCTGAAAAATCTGTTCTTTTACTCTAGTTTCACTCAGCTTGCTTGGTATTGAAATCAGACATACTGCCCTGTGATTGCCAGGACTGCCTATGGAGCCGTTTTTTTAAAATTGATGTTACATTACCTATCCCCCAGTCATCCTATACAAAGGCCGACTAAAGCAATAGGTTACATATCACAGTTAGTAGTTTTGCAATTTCATATTTTTTGTTTTTTCAGAACTTTTGGGTGAATACCATCTGATCCTGGCGACTTATTAACGCTTAATTTATAAATTTGTTTCAAAACCTCCTCTACTGACACCTAAAAAGAATGGCTCATGTGCAGGACCGGCCCACAACATTTTGGCACCTGAGGCAGAGAGTTCAAATGATACCCCCATGCCTCCTTACTTGAGCCAAAACTTTGAAAGGTCTCAATTTTGCCTTCTTCCTGTTCTACTCCTCTTGTGGTACTGCAGATAGAATACATATGCACCAGCAGCAGACTCAATTTTCTACACTCTGGGTCCTAGTGGTGTTCCCCCTCCGCCCCCCCAGTCTGGCACCTGAGGCGGCTGCCTTAGTTCGCCTCATGGTAAGGCCAGTCCTGCTTGTGCGTGGGAATCTCCCACATGAACAATGTATATAATCAAGGAGAAAGAAATTAAACACACACACACACACACACACACACACACACACACACACACACACACACACACCAGTTTAGCAAAGCACTGGTGGGAACTGTGACTATCTTTGGAGAGGAGAATTGGATTTATTTAACTATTTCAAAGACTGTCATGAGGTTTTATTTTTTTAATTAACATGTTTTGAGATCTTCATATCAAAGGAACTAGAGGTACTAGTTCTGGCCGCCCTTCACTTATATTTTTCCTCCTAAAAATGACAACAAAATTCATCAGCTATTCTGCTACTAATAATTTGCTGTGGGCCAGATCTGCCATACCAAATACAACCTGTCTCCGACTTACGAACCGGTTATGGACCAAGCAATGGGTCGTAATTCAGTATGTTCATAAGTCGGACCCCATAGACTTACATGCGACCACGCTGTTCGTAAGCGCAGATTGCATTCGTAACTTGGGGTCCGCCATTTACGACAGTTTTGGTCGTAACTGCGAACGGTCGTAAGTCGACCATTCGTAACTCGGGGACTGGCTATACATCGACACAGCAGCAGACTCTTTTCATGTTAGCAAAATGTTTGAATGAAGTGTCAATAAGTAAACGTCACGAGTTGTTTGAAGCTGTCTCAATATAGTTTCATACTGTGCTATGGATGAAGGTGTAGTGCAGGTATGCATGAATGGCAAAAATAAAAGAATATAAGAAAAAACCACCCAAATGAGATAGAAAACCACCAACAGTTTGCTGTCAAAGACCGGATCCTGCAGTCCTTATGCAGGAAGGTGAAATGGAATCTTACTTGTGCAGAGTGGAACTGGAGCAATGATCAGAAAATGTGCTAGTGTCACACAAAAATATTTTAAAACATTTCTTTTGATTAGCCTCATCCACATATGAAAACTGACCCACTGTAGAGAATGATTGTCAGCAGTAGAGCTTCCTGAACTATATGTGAATATAAAATATACATTGTTTCAGAAGTTAAGATACCATCCTAATTTGGGTTATTGCTGAATTATAATTGAATGTCGCAACAATCATTTGTTGCAAAAAAATATATATACTTGCAAAGTACCCATTCTGCAAACATAGGGTACGGTACGCCTACACAGCAGCGTTATTTTGAAACAAAGTTTGTGTCTCCACTGCAAGCCGTTATTTTGAAATAATTTCGAGATGGGGGGACTTCCTACTCTGACTACTCCTCATTTCACAAGGAGAAAGGGAAGTCGAAGGAAGAGCATTCTTCCTTCGACTTCCTGCTGTGTACACAGTGCCAAAAGCTGAATTAAGCTATTTCGACTTTAGTTATGCAATTGTTAGAGCTGAAGTTGCGCATCTTATATTGACTTTTGTCTTGCGGTGTAGACATGCCCTTAGATAAATCTCTGTATGTGTATGCATATGCACAATCAGGAGCAACTCTACTGAAATTAGCCAGATTCTCCTCTCGTACACATATATTTTAGTGATGTTACCTCATGGACGGGAGCTAACCCCACTGCAGCTCCCCACTTATCAACTAATCAACTAGTCAATGGAAATTCCATCAACTAGTCGATTAGGTGTTTAAATTTAACATGTGTGTGTGTGTGTGTATCTATATCTATATCTATATCTATATCTATATAAAAAAAGTATCTGCTCTCTGAGGGCAATTTTGACTTTTCATCAAACATCCCCACACACAAACATCCAAAAACTGAAAAGCTTTCTTTTTTTTTTAAATCTGAAAACCAAAAAAGTTTCACCCCCAAACATCAAACTAAAAATTTTTTTGGGGGTAATGTAACCTGGTATAAAGGCAGCAGGTGGGGGAGCAACTAGTCGAGTAGCGACTCGACTACCAGATAATCCTAGGCTTATCAGGTAGTCAACTAGTCACTTACGTTCCAGGTGCACCTTAGAAGATGTAGCCCATGGACTGTGTAAGAGAATGGAAGCATGAGGCAGCCAAACTACAACTCTTATGAGGCACCACCACATTAAGGGCATAATCAGCCCCCTAACTGTTATTAATTTGTACTGAGTGTTTAAAAATACTGTAAATCTTTCTTGGTAAGAAGTTTCTATGCATCTTCAAAACCACACCTCCCAGATATAATGGCAGAGTTAGGAAATATATCCCTTCTTATTACATCCTAGTTCTGGTTACTGACATCTTAGCCATGGATCATTAGTTATTTCACTAACTGAAAGTAAGATGATCGCTAACGAATATCCATTGAATATGTTATTTACAACCAAGATACCATCAATTGTCTTTTATCTTTTTCATTTATACCTGGGTTAGCAATAAACGCAGCTTCTCTATTTTTTTCCTGTCTCTGGATGATACAAGTCTGAAATTCATTAAGGACTTTCTAAACATGCATTTTAACAATTTGATCATATTCATAGAACACGGAAACTTGAAGCTTCCATCCAGAATTCAGCAGTACTAAGCTGTAGCAACACATCAGAAAACACTGATAATGATTTTTTTGAAGAGGGAGATTTCCTGGAATAACATTAACACTATCCCCATGCATCAAAAATAACTATCTTCTCCTGTAGCTGTCAAATCATAAAACTCTTTCCCACCTCCCTCGCATAAAGAAGCTGAGTACTCAAAAGCCAAAACCACAGAGTCATGCATGTTAAAATTTCAGCCAACCTGCCCTATGTTTATCTTCACAAAGTACTCTGAAGATTTGTTAACCTAGACTCCAAAAGCTCATCACCTAATAAACCATCTTGTTAGTCTTTAAAGTGCTACATTGTCCTGCATTTTGCTCCAAACAGACTGTCTAACAATCTTGTATCAGGTCATCTTTGCATGATGGCAGCTTTAAAAACATTCCATACGTATGGCAGCTGACAACAGCAGAGACATAATGACATTATATGTATCATCTTCTTCCAACAGCAAATACAATGAAAGAGGGGAATTGTCTCTGAATACAGATGGCCTGATTCTGCACTCCATTACATAGAATCATAGAATCTTAGGGCTGAAAGAAACCTCAGGAGGTCGAATCCAGCCCCCTGCCCAAAGCAGAACCAACCCTAACTAAATCATCCCAGTCAGGGCTTTGACAAGCAGGGACTTAAAAACCTCTAGGGATGGAGATTCCAGCACCTTCCTAGGTAACCCATTACAGTACTTCACTATCCTCCTAGTGAAAGAGTTTCTCCTAATATCCAACCTAGACCCCCACTGTAACTTGAGACCATTGCTCCTTGTTCTGCCATCCATCACTGCTGAGAACAGCCTCTCCCCATCCACTTTGGAACCTCCCTTCAGGAAGTTGAAGTCTGCTATCAAATTCCCCCTCAGTCTTCTCTTCTGCAGACTAAATAAACCCAAATCCCTCAGCCTCTCCTCATAGGTCATGTGCTCCAGCCCCCGAATCATTTTGGTTGCCCTCCACTGGACCCTCTCCAATGTGTCCACATCCTTTCTATAGTGGGGGGGCCCCAATACATCATCATAAACAGAAGCAACTTCACGGTCTTAAACCGCGTTAGTCCTATTTATACCAATGTAACAGAGCAGAACCTAGCCTTTCGACAACTGACTTTTTGTACTATCTTTGTACATCATTGGCTGGCATACAGGAGATTGAAGTATTTTCCATGCCTGGACTGAGAGTCTCTTTCACTAGCATCAGGGGCCTTTAACCTACATAGTAGTAACTTACCAATGTCAGATGAAAAAAAGAGCACATATTCCCTACAGACCTAATAATGAAAAAAAAAGGTCCTTTGGTTTCCAGAAGGATCTCAGAAGAACAAATTCCAGAAGATTCCATCAACTTAACTTCTCTCTCTCTCTCTCTCTCTCTTTCTTCTATCAGGTTTTGTTTCATATTTTTAGTTTAAATGCTTAAGATATGTAAGAAATCTGCAAATCTTTTCCTGTGTACAATCAAATAGGTTCAGATTCTGATCTCTCACAATTTTTATTCTGATGTAACAGACATCAGTGGAATTGGCTCTATTGTACATATGACTTCATTGGAGTTGCTATGACTTTATGCCAGCATAAACCAGCTCAAATTCAGGCCCATAGAATGAGTAAGGGCATTATGCATATTCAAGAACTATTCCCAATCAGAATGTACATGGCTGAATCCTAATGTTGTCTTCTTGTGTGAATTTTACTTAGAAATGTTCAGAAACAGAATCTCTCTCCCTTCCCAATCAAATGTAAATGTGCCTGAATAACCAGCATGATAAGTATTAAAACTAAATGGCAGTGGCTCCTTATTCTCCCCAGAGAACACCTCATTCTTTATTCATTTAGGCTTTGTATATGGAGGTTTCATTCCTGCTGATAACATTCACCATTAGCCTTCAGCCAGATGGAAGGGAAGTCTTATTGAAAGGATAATTGCTCAACAACAAACATTTGCTGCAATGTGTTAGAGTTTACCTAATTAAGGTCAATGAACAAATAAGTGAAATGACATACAATTTAAATGACTCATTCAAAATAGAGATAGGTTTGAAATATTTGTCTAACATGCTTAGATATCCTCAGAGCATTGTGGGTTTTGTGGTGACTGCTAAAGTAGGACATTTGCTTTTTCCTGTTGCTTCACTCTCTTGAATTACATTTTATTTTAAAATATTTAGCCATCCCTGGGGTTTGGGGGATACACCACCACTTATGACATTGCTGAAAAATGGAACACTATTATTGGCACCATTACTGGGCCCAGATGCTTTTTGCGAAGAACAAAAAGCTACTGGATTTTGCACTCAAAGATGAAATTCATCACAAACTGAACAGACCATGAAAGGACATCAATGCAATAGAATTGCTAATGCCAGGGTGCTAACCCAGCAAAACTGAACACAGAGAAGAATTGCAAGGGTTCTCTATAAACCATCTGTTCAGCCCCTTTTCCAGATTAGGGATGTTAGCGTCTATTTGACTAACTGATAAGCAGGAGCTTATTGATTAGCACTACTGATTAGTCGCATCCCCCCAGCTGCCGCCGCATTATACAACTGAGAGAAGCCAGCACGGGAAGGTGCTGAGTTGGTCCCTCCTCCACATGTTTCTTTTCAATCGGGATACAACTCAGCGGCAACTGGGAAGGTTATGCAGTGAACGGGCACAGGGCAGACTGAGCGTAGGAACTGCCTACCTTTGTCAACTAATCGACCAGTCGACAGAAAATCTGTCGACTAATCGATTAGGAAAGTAATTGCATCCCTCTTCCAACGGTAGAAGTTTGAACGGTAGTTCCAATTAGGAGCTTTAATTCGAACTACCTAGCCCATGCTGCGTGTAGCCGCGGGCAGGTAGTTCGAACTACGGGGCATTTAAAAATGGCGGCGCCCAGGAACATGCAAATAAAGCCCGGGATATTTAAATCCCGGGCTTCATTTGCAAGTTCAAATGACTACATTAGCCACCCTAGTTTGAGCTAGGGTGGCTAGTGTAGACATATTCCAGATAACTAAGGGTATCTGACTAACCTGTACCCCTATTCCACCAGAATTCTGGATAGTAAAGCTTTTACAGCAGGGATGGGGAACCTAATACCCTGGGGCTGGATGCGGCCCCTGGGTTGCTTGGATCTGACCCCCAAGGTTAAAGCCGCCCTCAGCATTGGGGAGCCTGTACTGGCACTACAGACCCCCTCCCACCACCTCCCCACAGCTCCCAGCCCTAGACTGATTTTTCTGTGGGTCACCAGGCCCTGACTCAAAAAGTTTCCCAGCCCTACTTTTACTGTATAAGCAATGGTTATGGCAAGAGTTGCGGCCTTTGAAGCCTTTTCAAAACTATGGTTCCTTCACAGGTTTAGCTGAGTTGGTGTAAAATCAGTTTGAATATGAGCCTAAGTTTTCAATTTATCAACCTTTAACTGTAGACACCAGAACTGGACACTGTCATCATGGTCACACCAGCGCCAAATAAAGCCACTCCCCGACTTACGACCATCCATACTTATGACCAACGTCCCATTAACCCCATTATAATATTTTTGAGTTGAGAACCATGTACGTCAAGTTTTTTGAACAGCATGGGTGGTGTATTTAAGGGTATTTCCGACTTATGACCAAATTGAGTTACGTTCCGAACACCTGGCCATAACCTGTTCGTAAGTCGGAGACTGCCTGTACAGCTAATTATCCATCATCTCCCTTTCTCTCCAGTCTTTTTCAGAATTATTGCCTCCCAGAACAGAGTCTCCCTCATCTTGTAAGTATGGCCTATGTTCTTTGTCTCTTCATGGATATGTGACATTTGACCATATTAAAATCCCGAGTTTGCTTATGCCCAGCTCTGTTCCTTCCAGGGCTGGCCTGAGCCATTCGTGCACCCGGGGTGCACGGTGCCGCCCCCAGGAGTGCGACGCATATGCGGCCCTACCCCCGGACACCCAGCACATGCGTGGCCCCGCCCCCGGGCGCAACGGAGCATGCGTGGTGCCACCCCAGCTGGCCCGGCAGCCCCGGGCAGCGCCCACTACAATGGGGCAACCCGGACGGTAGCCCAGTCAGCCTGTAGCTTGGGCCAGCTCTGGTTCCTCCAGTCTATATATTATGTGCAACTTCTATCAGTAATGGTTTTATGTTTTGTTCCAAGTAATTGATGAAAGTGTTAAACAACATAGGGCCGAGAACTCATCTCTGTGGGACCCCACTAGAAACTCAGCCCACTTCCAATTACCAACTTGTCCATTAGCCAATTTTTAATCCATTTAATGTGTACCGTTTTAATGTTTTATTGTTCTAGGGGTTTTTTTTAGTCAAAACATCATGTGGTACGATATAAAATGCATGACAGAAGTCTACATCAACACAATTATCTTTTAAAATAACATTACTAGTTTGATAAAGGTATCAAGTCATTATGATAAAAATAAAAGATAAAGGATATCAAGTTAGTCATTTATGTGTGTAACTGACTACAAGAGGACTGGGGAACTCAAACAAAAAATCAAGGGGAAATAGCTGTTAAAATAATGAATACAGCAACTGCCTATTAAAACTTGCTAAAGATAAATATATTCCATGTATATCTTTTTTGTAAATGTGGACCACAAACGTTAGCCACGTCTATATTTATTATTTCACGTTCAATTTATTTTTTTAAATCAAACTCTTCGGTTTGTCCTCATTTCCTCATATTCTGTGAGATTTCTTTTTACAGATTACATGCCACATGATGAAAGAGGAAAAAAAAGAGGGACAACATGATTGTGGGAAAGAGAGAGCATGTCATTTTACACTGGACCAAACTAAAATAGTTTGAAAATATTCCATTATTTTCTAGGGATCTGCAAATCCTTTATTAGTAGTGGCATGATATAGAGTCCAATAGAAACAAACAACAGCAGTAACGATACTCAGTATTTTTTAATCCTCAAAGTGTTTTGCAAACATTAGCTAATTCACAACACCAAAACACCCGCGTAGTAGGTAAGCATAGCCCAGATGCAGGAAAGCACTTAAAACAAGTCTATCCCTTTTCAGGAATGCATTTAAGTCCCACTGATTTCATATGTTTAAGTGTTTTCCTGAATCTGGAGGTAGGTGTGTAATATTCTAAATACTGATAAACTGAGGATCAGAGAAGCTTTAGTGACTAGCCCAAGAACATAGAGTTTGTTTCATGTCCAGGAGTGAAACTCAGAAATTCCTAGTTCTCATGACTTTACACTCCCAAACAAAACAGAAGTACAAGATCAAAAATGTGCATCATCACATCGTGCTGTAGTAATTAGCAGAATGTCTTTTCTAGCCCATACAAAATGTATATCTGGTCTTCACCTCAGTCATTGGTGCAGGCAACCCCAGTAATATCACTGGCAAAGCACATTTGGTCCATTCTGTGACTGTATTTTACTTCATTACAATTTGCATTTTAATAACAGAAAAATGTTAAGATAAATGTTTTAGGAAAATTGAGCTCTATCATCATGATTTTAATTTAAAAAGGCAATGCTAGCCGGCACATGGAGGATATAAGCTTTGTCCAGTGAAACTTGGTATAGTTCTTTTTTAAAAAGCATAAAAAGAGTGTGAAAGATAAGAAGTCTAATTCTCAAGATTTTTGAAGCATGGGCTCTAGTTATACTAGAGAACAGCAGCAAAAAGAGGCTTCTCTATGGACCCATCAACAAGTACATCTAAGATGATGCAATCAGAACCCTATACAGTTAGAGGATATCCAATCCCATGCACTAAGGGCCACATACATCCTTTGCCAGGTGCCTTTCCTGCCTTCAATACAGAAAACTAGCACTTAGCTCTTTTATACACTAGGAGGATTTTGGCAATTATAATTATACTGCCATATACCAGCAAAACCGTCCAGCATAGATGCAGTTGTACTGGTATAAAAGCACAGTTAAACTGGTGTAACTGCACCCACATTAGGGCTTTAACTGACATAACTAAACTTTTAAGCGTAGACTAGGCCTCACTCACTTGCAATAGGATTTACTCTGACACATCATGCCATCAAACTGAATGGAATGACATAGCGGAACATTTGCAGGATCAGGTCACATATACACATTTTTACACACACAAATTCACATATACAGTTTTGCACACATTAATATAAAAAATAAAGGCACAAAACCATAATACCTGCATCTTCCTTGTTAAATGAACAGAAATTCCTTTTGGTTAGAGGCCACCAGCAACAAAAATCACAGTCTATCAGTTTTAGCTTCATCTTGCACTTTCTGGGAGAGCGTGGCTGAGAGCATACTCATTGTAAGTGAGATCCCCTGCCTCTCAACAGCATGGACAATCCTGTTGCCAGACACTGAGAACCTCTTCAGCAGAGGGAAGCCATTAATGTACCTGAAGAATGGCTCTCAAACCATGTTGTCAATATAGAGGAGAAGAGGGACAGACATGGCAGCAATCCACTCACTTTGCAACGAAACGGTTAACGATCAGAATTTGATCAATTGATGGGTACATACGGAGGAAAATTATGTGAGGAAGGGGCTGTTAAACTTTTTGCAGAGAACATCTTTATTGAACTTATGAACAATGCTGCCTCCTCTTGTATGCCAGAAAAACCTTAATATCAACTAACTAGGTGCACACTATATATACACATGTCCTGCTTGTATACAGATCTGTTATAAAAGGGGCTATTCATAATTGCAATGAGGACTGCACTGGACTGGGCCCAGCTAGAGAGATTAGCACTCTAAAGGGAAACAATGCAAGAGGTGGCTGTCCACCATCAGTGCAGACCACTGATTTACAGGCACAGGAGAGTCCAGAATAAATGGTTTATTTCTGAAAAACACTTTGGCATCATAAGCAAGACATGGAAGCAATGCCTGGGAGAAATGGGAACAGAGGAAAAACAGTTGTGTGTTCAGACTGTACCACTACTTGGAGAAAAAAATTTGCAAAGAGAACATTAAATCCTCAAGAGTAGATTTAAAAGTGATAGGCCTTATATATCAGGTCTCTACACAGGAATTTCTGGGGGGTAGGGCGAGCTGTGGGAGGGGCTGCTCCGTTCCCCAGCCCCGCCCCCATGGCCCAATCCCGCACCCAGCCTCTCTCCTGAGGGTGGGAGGGGTGAAATGAGCCCCAGGCTTCCACCAGCCAGCCAGAGCACGGGGGAGGGAAGCTGGCAGCACGCTGCCTCCGCCTTTCCCAGACAGACCGGAATCAGACCCATGGCGGACCATGAAAGACCAGGGTGAGGGTACATTCACACCCTTCATACCACCCCTGCATACAGGTCTGTGTATCCTTCAGGCCTTGAAACACTAGAAAGTGATAGGAAGGGCCACACAAGTGCATTTTCTTCTGCCATAATTGATATGAATATATTTAGTGTGACGTAGTGTTTGTGCCCAGTCAACAAGATGAATGTTGTTTACTTTCCTCTCTTTATACAGTAAACATTAGCACTCGTCTAGGCTCCAGGTGGCTTTTTCCTTCCTCACCCCAGCAGCTGGTTCATGCAAAGAAGTCCCATTAGCTAGTCATAAACAAAAGAAAGGAGGAATAGGCACATTTTGTCTGACCAAGTTCATGTTGTTGCTTAAGCTTAAAATACAAGCAATCCAAGACTAAGAATAGACAAGAACTGCAAAAACGAATTATTGTGAATTTTAGAAGCAGGAAATACTCTCAATTAATTAATCCATAAGATCTGAAATAGCGACGACCTCTCTCTTCCAGTCCTGTGATATAAAGTATGCCATCAACATAAGGTACAATTTCTGCTTATGGGAGTGACTCCAGTTGATGTCAGGACAATAATAAGACTAAGTTTTTACAGTATCCCAAATACTACGGTTCCCTGGATGGAATTAGATTTTTCTATTGCCCAGTTATTTAGTCATGGTTAGAAATTGTCTATAGAAACAGCCATCGACACTGTTGGGAACAGAGACATGTTTAAGCTAGTGATGCCTAGTTTTTAAGAGTCCTGATAATGTTTAAAAACAAAAGGATAAGTACAATTGGCTATGTGAAGAGTAGAATAATCATGTTCAGTGCTGTGCATGTTGCCTGCTTTCTAATCGCATATAATCGAGCACTTCTTGCGGGGGGAATGGGCATTGGGGTAGGGCAGAGGATGAGGGGTTTGGGGTGCAGGAGAGGGCTCAGGACTGAAGCAGGGGGTTGGGTGTGTGGGATCCCAGTGGTACTTACTGAGGCTCCTAGAAAGTGGCCGCCAGGTCCCTGTGGCCCCTAGATACATGGGCAGCCAGGGAGGCTCCATGTGCTACCCATTCGCTGGCAGGCGCCATCCCTGTTGCTCCCACTGGTCATGTGGTTCCCGGCCAATAGAAGGTGCAGAGCTGGCACTAGAGGCGGGGGCAGCGTGCAGAGCCTCCACGTGCCTAGGGGCTTCAGCAACCCAATGGCCATTTCCAGAAGCCATGCAGAGCCAGGGCAGTTAGGGAGCCTGCCTTAGCCCCCGGTTCCCACTATGCCACTGACTGGACTTTTAATGGCCCAGTCAGCACCACAGACTGGAGTTGGCAGGGTCCCTTTCCAGCCCGGGGTCCCGAATGAAAATGAGACACCCTGTCAACCCTAAGCAACAACCGCATAATCCTGTTTGTCTGAAGCAGAAAAGATAAACATTTGTCCAAACACTAAATCTGCACTGATGGGGTAGGAGAGTTAAAATGAAGATGAGGGACTAATCCATATGTATGAGAAAAGGTAACAAAAAAGTTTGTATGACAAAGGGAGGTTGAAGCTGTATTGTCTGGCGCTGAAGGTTTCTGTGATGAGATCGTCTGGATAAGCTTCCCACTTGTGAGTCATCGATCACTATTCTCAGTGGCTGTGTCTAGACTGGCCAGTTTTTCCTGAAAATCAGCCGCTTTTCCGGAAAAACTTGCCAGCTGTCTACACTGGCCGCTTGAATTTCCTCAAAAGCACTGACTTCCTACTGTAAGAAATCAGTGCTTCTTGCGGAAATTCTATGCTGCTCCCGTTCAGGCAAAAGTCCCTTTTGCGCAAAAGGGCCAGTGTAGACAGCTCAGATTTGTTTTCCGCAAAACAGCCCCGATCGCAAAAATGGCGATCGAGGCTTTTTTGCAGAAAAACACGTCTAGATTGGCACGGACGCTTTTCTGCAAAAAGTGCTTTTGCGGAAAAGCGTCTGTGCCAATCTAGACGCTCTTTTCCGAAAATTCTTTTAATGGAAAACTTTTCATTTTCGTAGCCAGTGTGTTTTGCCTTACGTATTTGTTAGACCTATTTGCTGAGTAAGTGAATATCAATCTACCTCAATCCAACAGCCACCCTAAAGGGGAGAGGTAGAGGGTATCACACCAAAGCCAGAGGGTAGAGGCAGAAAGGGACAGATGACTCTTGGGGAGCCCTGGTTAGAGGGTTGCAGAGTAGGCGTCTCCCTATGCTGGCCCAATAAGGAAGGGGGGGGGGAACAATGGGCACACACTGCTCCAGCTAGCTAATCGTGCCCCCTTTCCAATGTCTGTGCTAGGCTGCCCCATGATCTTGGACAAACATTCTGGCTGCTGCCTGTGAAAGTGGAGTGAGGGTCGCTACCTTCTCCCTGTTCTGGGCACTCAACCAGTTCTTCTTATAGTTCCTCACACTTATAAACACCCAGCTCAAAGACAACAGAGAGAGACAGCATTTTACTGGTACACTATCGAACACTGTCACCTCCACCTTGCTCAGAATAGCATCACAGTTCTCAACCCCAGCTGAAGCCCATCACACCATCTGGGTGCTGGCCCATTACATTTAAAATGCCAGGAACATTCACTAAGTAGTATAACAACTGGCAACCGCTGACAGCCTGTTTGGGTGTCAGCTTTCTGCTCCTACTAATCAGGTCAACCGGCAATCCTGTGCTCCCACTGTATAAGGGAACCATGACAAATCCAGCACTTTGAACCAATTTCACTGTGCATATCAATACATACAGGAAAACATAGCCCTATAACATGCACTCACATCTCTGTCTTCAGTCTGTCTTTGTTTATTACTCTGGCTTTGAAACAGCCGGGTCTTTACAGCAGCCTGTGCTCCGAAAGGCACAAGAAATGAGAAGAACTACAGAACAGTTCTCTCAATAGAGAAGTTCACACATTTTGTGATTAAGGGCACCTGAATTTTGTCTAGTGTGGCTATGCTTTCATAGTAATGTAATGCAATTCCTTCGAGATGAAAGTATCTTTCCATACACACAAATTCAGTGAGTCTTTTTTTAATCTGTTTTTTCCTTTAAGTAATTTAATTCTCTAATAACCAACATATGTCTCTTATGGCTCACATGCAGTCTCCTCTCTTTCCCATTTGCCTGCTAAATTCTCTTTACACTCACAAGTCTGTATTTCTGTATATTTAATTTAGTCTTGCTACTACTCCATGGCTCTTCTAGGTAACAGACCAGGTAAATACCCTGCCAGGTATACATCCCCATGGACATTAAAAACAAACCTTGTTTTCTGACTGAGGTTGGGGATTGCCACATAGCAGCTTGTGCCTGCCTTGTGTCAACATATGTCCATATAGCCCAAAAAACCCTTATGAACCACCCTATTCCACCAGCGGTGATCCCAGGGGAGGGCTTGTAAGGGCTATAGTCATCCCTATATTGGACTTAGCTCCCCTGTAGCCTCCCCTCCCAGCACAAACCTCAATCTACCTCAATCCAACAGTTATGCAGGGGTAAAGATGGCTCAGTATGGAACTGCCAGCTCCACTTCTATGCTGCTGCTCGTTGCAGCGCTGCCTCCAGACCTGGCCACCTTTTGAGCTGGACAGACAACTTTTTACACTGTGATTCAGTACCACGCATCTGATCCTCCTCTAGCCCACCTGTTAATTACTAGCCACAAACACCAGAGCCATGTGTAACCTTGGGAGCCAACAGAAATGGTGCACATCCTCAATCCTTTTGGAGCTGTCCTCACCTCAATGGCTGGCCCCAGTGCTTCACCTGACGCGTTCAAGCCATGCTCAGCCCCTGCAGTTGAGCCAGGCCCACCCAGGTGCAGGAACTTCCCCTCCTTGAGAAGGCACATGGGCTAGTAGAGGTCTGGGAGAGGGGAGTTTGATCCAGATACCAGCCCCACAGCAGTGGCAAGGAGGCACTGTGCTAGCCACCCAACTGCCCACTCTCGTTCGGTCCCACCAGCCCTCCGTCATAACAGGAGGGACGACATGGGGCCCAAATTCGGAGAATGGCGTTGTTAGCACTGTGAGGCCCCTGAAGCAGGTCACAATGCCAATCAGTCCATTTTGGCCCCGCTTCTCCCCCACCACCACAGAAGGCCACTGGGACCAAATCAGAGTGGGCAATGGGGTGGGCAGTGCTGCGCCTTCTCTGCTGTGCATAACGTGCCCACAGCAGAGAGCGCCACTGTCTTTTGCATTTCACATCCATTCACAAGCCATCTGTCCTTTAGTAACGTGATCGCCACTTCTTGCATCTCACCATCCACACGCAGAGTAAAAACGACTCCTTTCCAATGTACCTCATCCCATAACAAACCATTAGGACCTTCATCAACATTTACGCCCTCATTGCATTTGCTAGAAAAAAAGACTAGACCTACTACTTTGTTATATAGTTTGTGCAGTGCCTCACCTGAAAAGTGGGGGCCCCTAGGTCGCAGTAATACAAATAATAAATAATAATAATAATAATTGTTCAATTGCCTTATAAACTGCAGTCAATATGCACCAGCTATCCAATGCATAATTATTTCACTCTTCGCATATCAAGCGTAGATTACTGGTACAGCATTGGCACATTACACTGACTTTAAACTGACTACAAAGGGGAGCTTACAAGCAACAGAGAAGAAATATTCACATCCACAAACTCTACTCCTCCCATGGCAAAGGTCATCTCCACACCGTTCCAGTTACTTGCTACCTCACCTGGGTAGCATGAAAACGGTAAATAAATACACACACATATATACATCCAAAGTGCATAGCCATAATTACAACTTTTGGAATGCCATACGACATCCCTCTACCTTCCCAGTTCTGGAAATGCATCAATTGTGGGAAATTATTCTAACGTGCTGATGCAGTTGATCTACAGAAACTGATACCACGTTAAAATAGCTTGCAGCATATTAGTATGTTATCACAATGTCCAATTCAGTTGCAAATCAGGAGTGACTGTCAAAGACAATGGACTCACAACTTTATGAAATTGGTATAAGTAAGATCAGGCCAGTGAAGTCTTGTATAGTTGATTATGTGATGATTCACATTAGTGTTGGAGCCAACACCTCCATTTTAAAAGGAAGCTTCGAGATCTGAGAGATGCTAAAGTTGCAGTTAGCTGCCAATTATTTCCCAACATGCCTAAAGTGTTTTTTGTGACATTAATGTGAACCCACTAACAACGGCAATGTGATCAGCAATTTACACTACGCATAGGCTGCCAAATGTAAAGAGCCAGGTTAGCTCCTGCTGTAGATGGGGCTAACTCACTCCACTGAAATCAATGGAGTTGACCACTGTGTCAAATAGGGATGTTAAAATGCATGTAACTGATTAACTGTATAACCGCTGAAAATTTCAGCAGTTACTCACAGGGCAGCAGTCGGCTCCCTGGGAGCTGATGCACACCTGTCACCCCTCTCCTGGGGAGCTGGCTGCTGCCCTGCACTGCTGCCTCTAACACAGTGTAAACAAGAACTTAGTGAAAATACCACTTATTTTAAAGATTGTAGCAACTGCACAGGCTCAGCAGCCACTTGCTCAAGTGAGAAGATTCAGCATTTGATTTTAATACAAAAAAGGCCTCAGCAATTCACAGCAAAGACTCACTGACTATGAGATTTCTGGTTTTTTAATTAAGCCACTTTTTGGTTTGCCTTTATTATTTCTTTTAGCAAGAGCCCATCTGAACCCTAAGGCTGGCCAACAACAGAAGGCAGAACATAACTAATTGAAGCCATTTAAAAAATAAATGAGCCTGGAACTGAGCATTATTGTGTAAAGTTTCAGCATCATGCTGACTTCAGAACTTAAATGACTATGGCCAGGTCTACCCTCCCAGAGAAAGTCCACATAAAATACACAACTCCAGCTATGAGAATAGAGTAGCTGGAGTTAACATGCCTTAAGTCAAAGTCCTGTGGTGTCTCCACTGCAGGAGGTTGACAGGAAAAATTCTCCTGTCGATGTCCTTTATTCCTCACAATCTGGTGGAGTACAAAGATCAATGGGGGAACCATCAGAGGTTGATTTAGCAGGTCCTTACTAGACTAAATCAAACGCAGAGAGATTGATCTTGGGATAAGTGAAAAAAAACCCTGAGAGAATGATCAGAATAGAGATCACAAAAATATGGATTCATGATGCAGAAATTTATATGCTCCTGAACATGCTGAGTGAAATATTAGAGCAAGACAACAGGGGAGAAAGGCAGTCCCTAAATAAAGTGCCACAAAAAAACAAAACAAAACAAAAAAACCCTAAGGAAATGAAAAAGAACAGAGATTCTCTCTGTTGTCATATTTTTCATCTGACACGATGCTGACATTGACCAGAGAGAACAGTATGGCTCTCAAAATAGCATCCCCAGATACTGTAGGAGTAGGAGTGTCACATTATTTCTAATGGAAGTTAGTTATGATTGCTGGCCTGCCAGAATACATACTAGCAGGCAAAAAAGAGGCTGGGCATGAACTGCACCCTTGTGAATGAGATTCAACTAAGTACAGGCATGCATCTTCTACGCACCAACAGGATTGAATTCTAGGCTAAGACTTGAGTGCATAATTCTCAATGAAGTCTAAGTCTGTAAAATAACCCAATGACTTCCCAGGGCTTGGGGCTGAATCTTACTTATTCCGTGAATTTTTTCATCTTTAACAACAGGGGTTAGAAAAGTATCTTCTTTTGGTATGATGTAATTCCAACCACACATGCGCACACATACAGAACAAAAAGTTATGCCCCACCGTTTGATAGCTGCAAATAAAATAAAAAAGATACAAAAACAATTACTGGCTTTGGTGGGAATCTCTCCTGACCTTTCTTCAGGCCCTGTATATTAGGTGCAGGCACACAGACTTGCTGCTACAATCTATAGCTAACAGAATTGAAGTTACCACTTTATTTTTTCTCGCTTTAAGATTCAATGAGTTTCCTAACTTCACTTGCCACACAGCATTAATATAGTTGATTCCATATCCGAGGAAATATTTAGTAATTTCTGCTCAATATTCAGGGTACAATATCCCACCTCATACACTCCTAAAATGAAGGAGACAAAGGTGTCACCCAGAAGCTTTTATCCCTGAAGACAAGCCAGAATTAGCCAAGACAGATATTCGCATGAGTTTCATGTCTCTTCATTGAACTCCTCCATCACTCAATCTTTTGGAGGTGATCTCTTGGATATTGCATGTATGCATCTTCTACCTACAGATCTTCATAGTATCCCTGAGGTCCCTCTTTTGTCTCAATGTTGGAAATGAATCTCCATAGCGTACATACCACCAAAGCCCCTTAGCTCCAAAATATGGGTGCTTAGCAGCTACTCCTACAATCACTAAGGCCATGTAGGACTACCACTAGATGGAACAACAAAGCTCAGGGCACATGTGATGGATAGGGGGAGTGCTGACCTTTTCTGAACATCCCAGCATTCAGCTACTCAGGTAGCTAGAGGGTGTTGACAGGGGGTCAGAAGAGCCAATGGCAGAATGTATTGAGATTTGAATTGGAAGCTACACTTGCCTTCTGTTTTTCTTTGTGTGAGTTTTAAGCCAGGAGTTAAGGCAACAAGAACTACTATGCCTACAAAGAATAGTGGGCATGAAAATGGACTGGACCTTGAAGCACAGATAATGAATAGATAGGGAAATGTCTATTTAGACATGATCAGGTTATTTTCTTTGTTTTGTTGTTTGGTTAAACTTCTCCGTGCTAAATCCATGTGTCCCTGCCCATACACTGTACTTTAAGCTGTATCGCACAGTTAGACATACAGGTGGTCCCCAAGTTACGAACGCATTGACTTACAATCGTTCGTACTTATGACCACCCTCTCATTAAGTGCAGTACAGATGGTCCCCGAGTTACGAATGCGCGATATCTGCTAACAAACAGCGTGGTCACATTTAAATGAATGGAGTCTGACTTACGAACAGATTGAGTTACGACCAAGTGTTTGGCACGTAACTCATTCGTAAGTGGGGGACTATATGTATCTCTGTGTTTTTAAATTGTTCTTTTCTCAGTTGCTTTAAAACATCTAGCAACCAAATATGCTTCAAGTATGTATTTTTGTTTTGTTTAATAAAATTATTTTTTTAAAGGCAACGACTTGATTTTGTGTCCTGGAAGGTAATAGGAGGCCTATGTATGTATGCCTAAGACAGAGAGAAGACAGGACTATGGAGCACTTTAAAGACTAACACGATGGTTTATTAGGTGATGAGCTTTCGTGGGCTAGACCCACTTCCTCAAATCAAATTGTGGAAGAAAATTGCCATGACCATATATACCAAAGGGATACAATCCAAAAAAGTAATTGTATCCCTTTGGTATATACAGTCATGCCAATTTTCTTCCACAATTTGATTTGAGGAAGTGGGTCTAGCCCATGAAAGCTCATCACCTAATAAACCATCGTGTTAGTCTTTAAAGTGCTCCATAGTCCTGTCTTTTGTTTCAGCAAGACCAGACTAACAAAGCTACATCTCTATTACTAAGACTGAGAGGTCAGCTATCAGAGATTACAGTTTGTTTTCTCTTGTTATTCAAGTTCTCTTGTGTTAGAAGAGCTTGGGTTACCCCTCTGAAAGAAGTTCCAAGTACTTCTTCCTGGATACAAGAAGAAAAGTGTTTTTCCACTTTGTGGTGGCAGCCTATCTCCCAAAGACAGGAAATTTGTGATCTTGGGAAGCTTTTCAGCAGAAGCCTCTAGAGGCAAGGTATTTTTAAGGTCTCTTGCAGGCCTTCATCTACTGCACTCAGAGTGCTAGACTGGGGAACAGCCTTGACAGCATGTCTTCACTTGCCGCACTGGAGATCGATGCTCTGGCATTCGACTTAATAAGTCTCATATAGTCCCATTAATTGAATGCTGAGGGCAGCTCCAGCTGGCACATATACTCCTTGAAGTCCTGAGGAGCAAGGAAAGAGTTTGGGAGTGTTTGCTCCTGTCGGTCTCCCACAGTGGGGATGACACCAAGCTCAGCTTAAGGTAAGCCAACTCCAGCTATATATACTACGTAGTTGGAGTTGCATACCTAAAGCCGACCTTCCAAATCTAGTGTAGACTTGGCCTCAAAATCCTTAAAAATACAACTCCTTTGTTCACAGAAAGTAATCATCAGCAATTCAAGGACTGATGCAGATAATGCTACTGGAAATGAATTAGTACTAATCATCCATCTAAATTCTCCCATGCCTTGATGGGGTTATGGTAATGATTGCCTATATTTTCATTAATATAAAAAAAGTTTTAAAGCATGATTTTTAAAAGGCATGTGATGCCGAACCTGAAGTTTCCATTCTCTCTAGGACATTCGGTAGCTCTCAGCATGCTTAGTACAGCCAGGCACATGCAGTAAATGGAGAAGATAGTGTGCCGACAGGTTAGCACTGAAATATAAAAACAAACAACTGCAGCTGAACTACCAGATGCTGGGATTTGTCAAAGATTTTTTATAAGAATACACAGACTTTGACTGGGATCATCATCTCCACCTTGCCCTTGTCTGTGTAACTCTTCTCTATTTTCTTCCCTTCCCTGGTGTACATACAATGTCCTTATTTAACCTTGATTGGAGCATGCAACTTGCTGAAAGTGCATAAAATGCCTCTGCCCAGAGATGGCAGGCCAGATGATGACAGCCACTCTGGAGATGTCCCTTCTTCACAAACCTAGCCTTTGTCGCTCTGGGACTGCAGAAGGGTAGCAGTACAGAGAGAGTTTCAAACTGAACTGACAACAGGTTGGAATTTTAAAAGGACATTGTTTCCCCCTTAAAAAAAAATTAAACATAATGGCTTAAAATGTGTGGGGTGCTCTGTCCTCTTGGAGTGTTGTGACTGAATCAAGTAGTAAAGATGCAAGTGATATCAGTCACTGTGGACTCTTGTAGTCCCTTCCAAACAAGAATCTCAAAGCTTCATTATTTCAAGGGATGCTAAAACCCCAGCCCCACTGGAGTGCCTCAGTAGCACTGCCCTCCCCCTCCCCCCCCACCCACAAATTCTAGGTTTGCGAGCGCAGTTCACAAAATTACCCTATCCCGGGAAACTATCTTGATTAGGAAAGTCTCGCAGCCCACTCATCAGCGTAGGTTGCCCCTCCCTGCACCAAGCCCCAGCGGAATCCCCCCAACTTAGCAGCAGCAGGAAGAGTTTCGGAAGCAGCCGTAAAATCTCAGCTCCCTTTATTATTCTTCAGCATAATCGGCCCTTCTTGCCCCCACCAACCTCATTGGGCCACATCTAACTTGGACTCTGGACATTCCTCACACTCTGCTCCATGGTTGTTCTGACCTTCCTCTTCTCTCTACTCACCAGTCCCTCGGCTATTAGTTCTGCTCTCCCTGAGAGGAGCATGGAAGATGCAGTCTCATAAGATCAAACTGGCTCAAACCACAGGTCCATCTAGCCCAGTATCCTGTCTTCCGACAGCGGCTCATGCCAGATGCTTCCGAGGGAGAGAACAGAAAAGGGCAGTTTAGGGACAAGCAGAGCATGGAGTGTCTCCCTCTTGCCTTTTCATCCTTCTTCCCACTCTCAAGAACATAAGAATGGCCACACTGGGTCAGACCAAAGGCCCATCTAGCCCAGTATCCTGTCTCTCAAGAGTGACCAATGGCAGGTACCCCAGAGGGAATGAACAGAACAGATAATCATCAAGTGGTTCATCCTCTGTCACCAATTCCCTTTACATTCTTGCACCTTCAACTACTCTCCTCCTCCCAACTATCTTGCATGCACCCACCTATATCCCAGAGAGACCCAGCCCCCAGAAAATGTAATCACATTTAAAACTAACCCAGACAAGGTGCTTGTTGAAGTTTCCATTAAACTCAATAGCTTTATTACCTTTTCCATTCTTGTTTCCATGAGCTGGTGGGCTCTTGCACCAGGCCAGGGCAGCACTAGTGCCATCCACCCCTGAGTATTTCAGGCACATGCCTCGGCACAACTTCTTATTTAAACAAACTAAAACTCCAGAAGTGACGGCTGAACAAAAGACTGCAGTCCCCAAAGCCATTCGCCTTGTCCCTTTCAGCCCCAAGAGGAAACAGAATCCTCCCTTCAACCCCCTGCCACGGCTGTGAGAAAGTCAGTGTTTAACCCTTTCCAGGCTGTTTCATGCTCTCACAATCCCCTTTATTTGCTCTTTTGTTTTGTCGTTACTTGTCCTATCATGGCTTTGTTTGCTGTCCTTCCTCATTGTGAGCAGTACCTGCCTCTGCAAGTAGCCCAGCTGAAGTCTCCAGGACTGTGTGTGAACAGAGATGGGGTTCTATGTGAGAAGGGTACAATCTGGCCTTAGATGAGGACTCTTCAGGTCAAGGTCCACATGTTTTACAAGCTTTGTGGGAAATATACATCATCATTAACTGTATTATTTAAAGGACAATGTTCCCTCTAATCTTTTCCAACCAGGTGTGGATTTTTTCCATCCATATATAGGATGAATTTTTTTATGTGCACCAAGGCACGTGCAAATTGCAGCACCAATAGAAACACAAAAACTAGCTGTGGGCATTCTGCTAATCAGCTGGATGACTGAGTGGACACCCAAGCAATCAGCTTACAGGGAACATAGTTAAAGGCCCAATTCTGCCTTTGCCACAAGGCCTAAGAGGCAGTGCATAGCTATGCTGCCACAAGAGCAGATTAGCAACCAGCTGGTGACTCAGACCTCTAGTATGAGGCATGGAGTAAGAGCAAGAGGGTCAGGTTTCAGGAATGACCTATTTTGGCTCTGGAATGCAAGCTTGACCCAGGCTGCTTTTAGGAGCTGGGTAAAACTTTGTTATAAGTCGAGCTAAAACCTTGTTCGAATGGGAATTAGTCCTCTATTTAAGACAGTTAAAGGGCCACTCCTAAAACAAAACCTCAGGCTCTGTCTACACTACAAGTGCTACAGCTGAAGGTATGCTGCTACAGCGCAGCCATCTATATACTTGCTACAGTGACAGAAGGTGTGTTTTTTTCTGTCACTGTAATAAATCTACCACTGAGAGGCAGTAGCTAGGTCAATGGAATAACTCTTCTGACATCCTAGGCCAGATCTATGCTACACACGTTGGTATAACTACGTTGCTCAGAGGTGTGAAAAATCCACTTCTTGGACGACAGAGTTACACTTACCTTAACCCTCCCCAAGGTAGACTGTGCTATGTTGATGAGAGAGCTTCTCCCACCAACATAGCTACTGTCTGTCATAGAGATGAGTAACAAAGCCAACAGGAGAGCTCTGTCAACAGGCTGAGCATCTTCATCAGAGTGCTACTCCAGTACAGCTGCATCGGTGCAGCTGGGCCTATGCAGTGATTGTAGTGTAGACCTGCCCCTCATGGTGCCTATAGTAGGGCTTTAGTTCAGCTTACCTCTCTGTTAGGTTGAGACTTTTTCTTACCCCTGTGTAACACAGAAAGACCGACACAGACTGAAGGAGCAGCTGAAAGCTCAGTGGCCGACTTTGGAAGAAAGCTGAGAAGATGTTTTGTGGCAGTGATGCAGGCTGAAAAGATGTGACCAAAAGAAGCAGTTTCCTGATATTTGATTGTCCTGCGTTTAGACTTTGTATGTGGTTTGTAAATAAAACTATACCAAAGCAAATACTAGAATCCATCAATTTCTACTTCCAACTGGGAAAAAACCCAGAGTCTGAAAGTTTGATTAGTTGCTCAGGTCAAAAGGAAACAACATTTATTACCAGGTAAACAATAGTGACCTCTAGGCACATTCAGTAAAGACAACAGTGCTTGCCTTTCCTACATCATTACTGCTAACGAAACAAGAGTTACAGTCTGGTTTCTGGTTCCTTTTGGCTCCAGGGGGAAGTAATCGGCACCAGCCTTCCTTCAGTGGCTCGGGTCAGTTGAGGGGGCCAACAAGTTGGGAAAGGAGCTGTGTGAAGGCCCTACCAAATGGCAGAAGATGGGAGAGCAGTGGTTCACCAGAGGCTGCTCCCTTTGTGACACTGAAACCCACAACACAAGTAGGCCATATAGTGAGTCAGGAAGCTACACTTCCCAATCATCAGGGATACAATTTGGCCCTGAACATGGACTTTAAAAGCTAGTGCACTTCTTAGACACTATCTTTTCAGTTTAAGAGAAAGAGTATTTTGCATCTGATCAGCAGATGGCCAGCACTGGCAACTGTAATTGGTAATAACCACGTGATATTTTTATTTCCGTGACAATGCATTTTCTGTAATTATTCCTCCGCTTTCAAAAGTTACCTAAATGCAGTCCTCACCGTTACAGCAACAACAACAACAGCAACAAAAACCTATTCCCAATGCCAACTTTCAAGTTGTTTTTACTTTTGTATATACAGAATATTGAAAACAGATGTGTAAACTGAACCTTTTTGCAGCATACTATAAATGTTTTTAAAATGTGACTCTGGTACAATACAAGTCAAACAGTTGAATTCAAGGTAGAGAAAGCTGCCAAAAGGAGAAGACAGATGAAGTTGAAAGTCAGTTTTGACAGATTAACTGCAGACACTTTGAAACTATAAATCAGATGGCCAGTCTATAAGAAGTTAATATTTTTGTTCATATTTATTATTTCAAAGAGATATAAAAAAATAAACCAACACTATTTTCTGCAAAGCAAAGTCATACCTTGCTACTTACAGTATTATTCCCAACTAGCAGTAGACATGTGAGCAAGTTTCAAGCTCCATTATTAGCTCACGCTGAAGTCAAATAAAAGAAAACTAATGTTTGTATTTAAGACATCAAATCTCCCAGTGTTAAGACTCATTGTCCACAGTAAACATGTGAGACCAATGCAGTTTAAATGATGCATAAAAACAGATTTGCTGACTATTGTTATTTATTTTTAAAACATCTGTAGTAGAATCACAGAAATGTGGCACAGGCCGGGATCGTGAAAGCGCATCCAGTGCACTCTCTTGTGCGGTCGCAAGACCAAATAAATCGAGACCATCCCTAACAGATGTTTGTACAACCTGTTTTTTAAAACAGATGATGGGAGTTCCACCACTTTCTTTGGAAGTCTATTCCAGGACTTAACTACCTTTTGAATTAGATTTTCCTAATATCTAATCTTGATACATATTAAACCCATTACTTCTTGTTCTATCTTCAGTAGACATGAAGAGCAGTGATTCCTATCTTCTTTATGAAGTCCTTAAGATATCTGAAGACTGTTATGAAGTTCCCTTTCCTCATAGATCAGATTTTCTAAAGCTTTTATCATTTTTGTTGCTCTCCTTTGGACTCGCTGCAATTAGTCCACATCTTTCCAAACATGTGGTGCCCAGAATTGGACATAGCCCTATTGGACACTCCTATTAATACACCCTGGAATGACAGTCTTTTTAGAAACTGTATCACATTCTTGGCTCATATTCAATTTATAATGCACTATAACTGTAAATCTTTCACAGTCGTAGTACCAACTCTCCGGTTATTCTCCATGTTATAGCTGTACACTAACTTGATCTTTCCTTCCGAAGCGAAGTACTTTGCACTTGTCCTTATTGAATTTCATTTTATTGATTTCAGACCAATTCTCTGATTTGTCCAGGTTGTTTTGAATTATAATCTTGCCCAAAAGTGCCTGCAGCCCCTCCCTACTTATTATCATACACAACTTTTATAACCACACTCTCTACTCAATTATCCAAGGCATTAGTAAAAATATTAAACAGTGTCAAACCCAGTGGGACCCCCAAAACTACACTATCCTACTTTGACAGTGAGCCATAACTACTCTAAGTATATCTTTCAACCAGTTTAGGGATGTTAAGTAATGGTTAATTAGCTAAGCAAGAAGTCTATTCCATCGACTACTCGATTAGTCGGTAACGGGGCGCGCTCGTTACTGCCACAGCGGCTCTGCATTTTAAATGTAGTAAGAGCCATAGCGGAGTTAGTTCCCAGGGCAGCTCTGCCTCCCCTGTCCCCACTTTGCACTGCAGAGATGGTGCTGGAGGGAACTAGCTTTTAAGTCCACTCCCCCCAGCACCAGTTCCTGCTTCCCCCCCTTGCTGCCTCTGATACAGAGTTTCTTCATAATAATGTCATGTGAGACTATGTCAAAAGCCTTATTAAAACCAAAGAAAATCACATCTACTGCTTCCTGCCCTGTGCTCCCTGCAGTGTTTCAAAGTGGAATTCCCAGCTGATCCCAGGCTGCATGAATTGCTGCCGCTTTCAAACGGCGTTGGGAGCCCGGCGTCAGTCTCCACACGGTGTTTCAAAACAACAGTGCTGCATGGAGCGTAGGATAACCAGGGAATCCCAGCTGACCCTGGGCTCCACGTGGTGCTGCCACTTTGAAACGCCCCATGTTCCCCAGCTGGCCCCGTGCTCCCCCCAGCACTTTTGCCTTTGAAGTATAGTAACAGCCCTCAAAGATGAAGGTGCGCTTATCAACTACTTGAATAGTCGATGCAAACTGAATCAACTATTCGATTAGCCAATTAATCTAAATTTAACATCCCTATCTGTTAAAGTGATTTTTTTAATAACTCACATTCTAGAAGATGAAGAATATATTGAAACACCATATTTTGCTTATAAACTGTCATTTCTACCTTTTATACAATTTGGCCAGCTGTCCTGGGCTCATTCCTTTACATGTAAATTGATGTATGTGAAGAAAAAACTCAGGACTTCTGCAAGATTTGGATGAGGTTTACATTTTTATAGGAATAGTAAAGTCTTGTTAAAACATGCCCCTAATATAAAAACCGTGATGTTCTTACACAGGATGGCCTCTGTACCATTATTTGTTCCAGACCTTTGTGCTCAGGCAGAACCCCACTGAATTCAAAGGAGTCAATAGGAAGCCTCCAACTACTCACATATGACTGTAGATTTGGGCTTAAGTGCCCAAAATCACAATCTTTGTTCAGCCAAAATTCCCAGTGAAGTTGAACAAGTCCAGAGATAAATTCCAGAATAAGAGTTATAGGACAGATATTAGATAGGAGCTTAACATGTGTGTAGATTCATCTTTTAGATTCCTATATATTACAAATCATATTTCAAAATAAGTTCAAACCTTTTGTTTTCACATTAATGGATTCTGTATACATTTTGGCTAAACCTTGCTCTGGAGCATTACTAAGTCAGAGTTTTCAGCCCTAAAACTAACCTCAATGAAGACCAGATCTAGCGAGGAAGTCATCCTAGGCTTCAGGAGATGCAACAGCAGCCTCCTAAATTATTCAGGTGATAGGCAGAAAACAGTTTGCATATACATCTGTGAATGTAAATGTGCCAATGCAAACAGCACGTGGGAATATTATGGATTTAGGAGATGCCACAGAGATTAGTACCATAAAAAGAAACTAGTATCTTGAGAAAAATATAAATCTGTTACGATGTTTCACTGTTTGATTGTTTGTTTTAAACTCTTGCGCCCATTGATCTCAGACCATCTTTCTGAAATTTGGAAAGAAGTTGTAACTCTTGTATGAAACAAACTGAGGAACAATCATGAAAATTCACTAGGCCTCCTGCTTCGAAGTTTCACAGTTCTGAGATAAGTGAGGTGGGTTTGCATTTTCTTTCAGATATTTTTGAACACAATGGTCCCATTTCTGTTCTTACTTACAGTAGTTTTAAAATTGGGTGTAACACCACTGACTTCAGTGTTGTAACTCCTGACTTTCACCCATGCAAATGAGACCCAAATCAAGCTCAGTATCCGTGATAATACAATCAAAAGGACTTTGCTGGGGTTAACAGCCTCTGCTGGCACGCAACCAATACCCATTAAAATTAACAGGACTCGATTTACTGGCTTCAATGAGCTACGTACCACACTCTGGGAACCTAACATTGTAGCAACACAAAGAAAAGTGAGCTAAATTTTTTGTCATAAAAAACAGGATTGTTTTTTCCATTGAATCTGACTATACAAGGTTTGGTTTAATATGAGACTTAGCGAATAATGGATTTTTTGCTTTGCTTGCAATTCTGAAAAGACCATGTAAAAAACTCATTTCAAGTCAACATTAAAACATTTATTTTAAATTTTCAGCAAATCAAAGAGTGGTTTTAAAAACCCCAAAGATTTCAGGTCAAATAAAATGCTTTAGAATCATAGAACACTAGAACTGGAAGGGACCTCAAGAGGTCAAGTCCAGTCCTCTGCTCTCATTGCAGGACCCAGTACCATCTAGACCATCCTTGAGAGATGTCTATCTAACCTGCTCTTAAATATCTCCAGAGATGGAGATTCCATAACCTCCCTAAGCAACTTATTCCAATGTTTAACCACCTGACAGTTAGGAAGTTTTTCCTAAAGTCCAACCTGAACCTCCCGTCCTGAAGTTTAAGCCCATTGCTTCTTGTCCTATCTCAGAGGCCAAGGAGAACAATTTTTCTCCCTCTTCCTTGTGACGCCCTTTTAGATACTTGAAAACAACTATCATGTCCCCTCTCGGTCTTCTCCTTTCCAAACTAAACAAGCCCAATTCTTGGTCTTCCTTCATAGGTCATGTTCTCTAGACCTTTAATCATTCTTGTTGCTCTTCTCTGGACCTTCTCCAATTTCTCCACATCTTTCTTGAAATGTGGTGCCCAGAACAGGACACAATACTCCAATTGAGGCCTAATCAGCGCAGAATAGAGCAGAACAATGACTTCTTGTGTCTTGCTCACAACACTCCTGTTAATGCATCCCATAATCATGTTTGCTTTTTTCGCAACAGCGTCACACTATTGACTCATATTTAGTTTGTTGTCCATTATGACCCCTAGATCCCTGTCTGCAGTACTCCTTCCTAGACAGTCGCTTCCCATTCTGTAGGTGTGAAATGGATTGTTTCTTCCTAAGAAGAGTACTTTGCATTGGTCCTTATTAAACTTCATCCTGTTTACCTCAGACCATGTCTCCAGTTTGTCCAGATCATTTTGAATGATGACCCTCCCCGCTTTGTATCATCTGCAAACTTAATAAGTGTATTCTCTAAGCCAATATCTAAATCATTGATGAAGATTTTGAACAGAACTGGTCCCAAAACAGACCCCTGCAGAACCCCACTTATTATGCACTTCCAGCAGGATTGTGAATCGTTAATAACTACTCTCTGAGAATGGTTATCCAGCCAGTTATGCACCCACCTTATAGGAGCCCCATCTAAGTTGTATTTGCCTAGTTTATTGATAAGAATATCATGCGTGACTGTATCAAATGCCTTACTAAAGTCTAGGTATACCACATCCACCGCTTCTCCCTTATCTACAAGACTCGTTATCCTATTAAAGAAAGCTCTCAGATTGGTTTGACATGATTTGTTCTTTACAAATTCATGCTGGCTGTTACCTATCACCTTATTATCTTCCAGGTGTTTGCAACCCAAAATGAAAGTGTTTTGTTTTGAGCATTTTTTAATGATTAAACTTCATTAAAATTCAAATCAAAGGGAGTTTTCAAAACAGTCATTTTGAATAAAATAATCAACACAATTCACTTCAGATCTGTCAAATTAAATGTTTTTTCAGAAATATGTCGGGTTTTTTTCTGCTAAAAGAAATTAGAAAAGTCAATATAAATTTCTGAAATATAAGAGTTGCCAATCCTGTAGTCAAATGATGGATAATTTTCTAATTCCTTTCTATGTCAACCTAAAGGAGCATGGATCTCTGATCTATGTTCAATAATATGCTAGAAATAATTAATTTAAAAGGCTCTTGACTTTTAATTAGAAAAATCCTCCCCCATCTCCTCAGTTGTTAACCAAATCACCTCCCTCCCACCAATACAGGAATTTTTATCCAAATTTTGCTTGAGTAAAAGCTGAATAAGGACTTCCAGATTTGTTCTAATGCTCATACAGGCCTTGAATAAAAGTATTGGTTATGGAAATGCTTCAAGAGAACATACTCAAATGTGGCCCTATATCATGTCACCACTTCGACGGGAGACATAAAGTGACGCATTGCAGTTTGTTTAGATGATTCTTTAGGAGACACCCTTCATTCAGAGCCAGCTGTGAGGAGATGTTCCATCACAGAGAGAGAGAAAGAGAGCCACTGCCCTCTTGGAAATGCTGTCTTTCAGCATAACCAAACACCCTGACCATTTATCATCTTAGAAGATCTTACGGCACTTTAGTTCTTCCAAGCTTCCACAAAAGCAACTCCTTCAATTCAGTTCTCTTCATTTGGATCCTGATACAATACACATTGGTTCCCGTATCCCTCCTACTCCATAGATACTAGTGTTACAATGATGGATAAAGGAACTACATTCCCTTTATACATATGTAAAAAGCTAATTGGTAATTTTGCTAACTATCCTGAGACCTGTAAAAGTCATTATATAAATCAACTAGGAAAAAGAGAGAGAGAGAGAAAATATATACTCACAACGACAAGTACAAGTTGTTTTATTTGGAAAAGAATATTTTCCTTAGTTTTAGGGTCGAAATGTTCTCTAGCACTTCAGAATATTGTAGTTGCTAGAGTTTTTGTATGTGTTCATGCCAATATTTTCTTACCTTGTGAGACAATTTATATTATTTTGTGGCTCACTAAAGGGAAGTACTATTCAAATATATTCATATTACAGTATGTTTTGTAAAATAAAGGGAGTGGCAAAAGCAATCCATTACAAAGTACTAGGTCTTGATCATAAATTATACAAACATACGGGCTAAAAGCAAGACAGCTGAGACCTGATTTCATTAGAATCAAAATGAATTGTGTCAGAACATCAAAATCTCTAAATGATGTTGGTTTAAGCTATTTTATAGATACAACTGCCCAGAGAAGAACTAGGAACAAGAAATGCGCCTTGCATAAACAATGTTGCTTAGTAACCTTGTATTTTTAATAGCCTACAACTCTAAATTCGGCATTGCCTGTCAGTATGGGATTTCAGCTCAAGACACTAAGGGAGTTCAGAGCCAACTTTCTGAGCTGCACCAGGATGAATGCAGAGCTGTTCATCACAGCAATACACTGACACTCATTGCGCTAGGTGCTGCATAAACACTTAACTGGTTACAAATCTATATGTATCTATTTTAGAGTGTGTCTGTCCTCAAGGCTGTTTGTTCAAGAACTCCTCCTAAATGGTAAGAACTAGGGCCACCAGATTTGGTAGGCAGCTTCCTCTTCTTTTAACTTAAAGCAAGGTCAGGGTTTGGTTGTGCCAGGAGAACTGGAAGCCCTGGGAAAAGGATGGTTTTCCATAACATGCAAAGGGAGGGGCTGCTTTTGGAGGGACACAATATGAGAGTGGCCACTGGGGACAGCCGTACCACCAAGGGCTGGGGCTCTGCCATCTTGCCTGCAAGTACACTAGTAAGTAACCACCTTGCCGCAAACCTTCGTGTCCCCCCCTCTCCCTGCACAGGCTGCAAGATATGGTGGGGAGAGGCAGATTAGAGGCCTCTACCAGTCCTGGGAGCTTGTCCTGCCATTGTGGGGGCGGGCCCTGGAGGCCACTGGAGCGGGGCTGATGGAGGGAGGGGTAAGCCCCCTGAAAGGCTGAAGGAAATGGGGAGCTGCTGGAGGCCAGGCCAAGGTCCCTGAGTCTCGTCCCCCCGGATAGGCCCTGGGATCCTCACCCCTTCCCTGCCAACAGCCTGCAGGACGCAGGGGACCCCTGGAGGACTGGAGTGGACCCTGGAATATCCCCACCCCACTGACAGCCTGCAAGGGGGGGGGAGCACAGTCTGCTGCAAGCCAGGGGCAGCCCCCGGAACTTGCACCTCCCTTAGGGTTGCCAGGTGTCCGGTTTTCTACCAAACAGTCCGGTATTTGCACCCTCTGTCCAGTAGAAAAATTCAGAAAATACCGGACATGTGCAATGTCCGGTATTTTCTGAATTCCCGGCTGGGCACCGGACGGAAGCCTGGCGGGGGAGGGGGAGCGACTGGGAGGCAGGGATGGGATTGGTGCTGAGAACCCTGTGGTCGCATGCAAAAGCCGGGGGGAGGGGTGTAGGAGGGCGGGGGCTAGGACTCCCAGTCACTCCCCCCGCCCGGCTTTTGCACGCAACCAGAGGCTCCCAGCGCCAATCGTGGCTCTTCCTCTCAGCTGGGAGCCTCTGGCTGCCTGCAGAAGCCGGGTGGGGGGAGTGACTCCCAGCCCCTTCCCCGCCCAGCTTCTACTAGCAACTCGAGGGAGTGCCTGCCGGGGGCGTGGCCCCTTGGACTCCGGCTGCGGCCAGTGACTGCACCCCCCACCCCGCCGCCAGCTCCGCTTCCCACCCCCCTTCCTCCGGCCCCCTCTCCTCCTGTCCAGCCCTGCGGCCCCCGACCCTCCCCAGCTCTGCTTCCTGGCCCCCGTTCCTCCCAACCCCCACCCATTCCTCCTGGCCAGCCCCACGACACTCCCCCCCCAACTCTGTTTCCCGCCCCCCCTTCCTCCCAGCTAGCCTCGCAGCCCCCAGACCTACCCCTCCCTCCCCCCGGCCAGCTCTGCTTCCCGTCCCACTCCTCCCGGCCAGTCTCTCCCCACCCCGCCCATGATCAAGTGTGTACTTTTTTTGGTGGGGTCTACCTGGTAACCTTAACCTCCCTGCCCCATGCAGAGAGCCTGCAGGCCATGGGGAGGCCACTGGAGGCCAGCGCTGGCCCTCAGAGCCTCGCCTCCTACCCTTCCGGACAGGCTGCAGCCCACATGGATGGCACTGGAGGCCGTGGCTGTCCCTCAGTCAAGCTGCAGGCTGGACCCCGCCCATGCAGCCCCAGCCTCCTAGGAGGAGCCACCAACCAGGGACTGCAGCCCCAGCCTCGCAAGAGCCACCAAAGAGCGCTGCCTCGATCCCCTGGATGAACTGCTGCCACAGCAGCACCACTCTCACCGCCCTGGGTGGTCCCAATAAGTTCCTCCGCGCCAGCCTCTTTGCCCCTTGCCCTGGGCCCTCTGTTCTGAGTCTTGCACCTCCCACTCCCTACCCTCACTCCTGCACCCCCACCCCCACCCCCTGAGCTCCCCCCACCCAAAGCTCTGCTCTGAGCATGCCCCCCCCCACACACAATCATGTAAATAAAGCATGTTCCTTTTTTCTTTTAATTTACAAAAACAAACCCCAAATATTTAAGGACCTGAGCAATGTCGGGTACATCTGCTAGTGAAATATAAAACAAGAGACAAACTCTGCATATTTATACCTGCCTCTGGAAATTTCCACTACATGCATCTGACGAAGTGGGTCTTTGCCCATGAAAGCTTACGCTCCAATACATCTGTTAGTCTATACGGTGCCACAGGACTCCTTGTTGCTTTTGCAGATCCAGACTAACACGGCTACCCCTCTGATATCTGAGGCAAGAGGCACTTGTGAAATAACATTCTTGAAAGCATTTCTACCTACCATTAGCTTGTAAGAATACGAAAAGCAGTATTTGTTTTTGCTGGAATTAATGCATTGTGTTCCCCTCGAATACATTTTTTGAAACAGATTCTACTTTCCTTGCTCATATATTGAATAGTTACTTTCCTATGGGTGGCACTTGCACAGAATGAAAATGCTCAGGACAAGTATCCCATTCTTATAAAAAGCTTTTCCTTTTTCAAAGAAACATCCAACAATCATTGTAGGCCAAACATTTAGGGTTTGTAGGAAAAGAAAAGTTTTTAATCAAACCAAATATGAAATATTTTACTGGGGTGGCACTACGGGACCAACCTGGCAGCACCCCAGTTGCTCTGCCCCAGGCGTCCCCAAGTCAGCCGCTGGTCAGTTTCAGCAGCGGCTGAATCGGGGAAGCCAGGGGCAGAGCAACTCCAATTGTCCGGCTGCCCGGAGCACTTCCGGGTTCCAGATGGTGCCAGACCATCAGGAGTGCCGGACTATTGGATGCCGGACCACTGGAGTTTTACTGTATATTGATTTGTTTTGTTTTTATATAAAGTTGTGCTTTAGTACCAAATATCGGTACTAAAGTTAGTAGCAGAAAGTTCTATTGAAACCAGTACAAATTTTAATTGTATAATTATTGAGATTAATATATATATATATATATATATATATATATATATATATATATATATATATATATATATATACACACAACTATATATAATATGCATTATATGCAGGTTTTACATATAGATGTCATTTTACCAGGAAGTTTCTGCGAATGCTATTTTTTCTATGTTTGCACAGGAAAACAAAAGAGGATTTTTTTTAACACCACAAATAAGCAAAAATTAGGCTTCTTTTCATATGAATAAATGAAAAAAGCAATTCATTAATTTTGTTAGGGAAATACAAAGTTCATCTAGACTATATATAAAATACATTTACAAATGTTTATTCCCATTTAATTTTCACTGTGAAACGCTGAATTGTTGAGATTTTTTATTTGTCATACTATAAAAATACAATGAAGCTTCCCAAAACTGATGGAGGAAGCTGACACAAATTTATCCTCCTTAAGATCTACTCCATCCAAGTCCACAAGAAGATCAGCTGCAAATTTAATCATGCGAAGCATGGATAGCATATAAAGCAGCAGGTGACGTACTCACTAAAATATACAACTGTATGGAGGTACAGAACACAAGAAGAAAGAACACAATATCTAAGAAAATTAAGAAAACCAGATGCAAAGGCACTGTGAGACTGAGTGTGCGAGACCATAAACAAACAATGGCAGCCTTCTGACTATTACCAGACAAGGGGGTGCTATACATGAGATCCTAGAATCAGTCTCATAGGAGTATGGGGTTGGCAGGATTACTTCACAACACAGCTATCTCTGACCTCACATTTTCCCCAATTTTATTAGCAGTGAGATTAATCTATTTAAATAAGATATGAAGGCACGATCAGAATTTTGCCAGTAGCAGCTTGCCAACAAAACGCTGCCTTAGGAGGCTGGTAGCCAGACTTACTTCCAGAAATACTAATTTTACAAGTGCAATTATCATTTTCTTCTCAGTCTGCCTCCTGCCTGTCAATAATGAACAATTAGTGAAGGCCAAGGTAGGGCAAGAGTACTTGAGTAGCAAGATGCATATATTTTTGTCACAGTTGAATGAAAATACCTATATTTAGAAAGGATTATCTTTTCCCCATACCTCCTCCTCCAACTGCTTTTGATAACATTTGAAATTGAGTCAGCTTTTTTCTTTTTTTAAAGGCCCTGCATATTGGCAGGCCTTAAACTTTAGGTTACTTAGTTTATGCCTTAATCTGACACTGCCTGCCATGCTAGAAACCCAACACTGCTCCTTCATGCTAGTGCATGAGAAGACAGAAGTGAAATTGGTGAGGAATTAGTGAAACAGACTACCCAGTTTCAACTGTCTAGTCTGTGATCCGCAAAAAATGAGTAAGCAGCATAAATAAATAATGAAAAATAAATAAGGGGCTTAGACATTCAGTGGGAACTTTGCCCAAGTAAACACTGCAGGATCAGGTCCTAAATGCTAAACTCTTTCAGATTTAATCAACCAAACGATTACTAACTAATAAAGAAAAGTCTCAGAGGAGTAGCCATGTTAGTCTGTAATGTTAAAAACAAGCAGTGCTGAGGCACCTTAGAGACTAACAAATATATTATATCATGAACTTTCTTGGGGTAAAACTGTTACCCACAAAAGTTCATGATATAATAAAGAGGAGGATATTTTATAAGATATTGGGCTACATTTGGGATCCTCATGCAACACTCTTTGAAGTCTCTGGCCATTTGATCTAAGTAAGGATGTCAGGATTTGATTTTTATCTTGATAGTATGTTCTTAAACTGCCATTTTTTTTTTATAATGGAGATTGCCTATCTCCTAGAACTGGAAGGGACCTTGAAAGGTCATGAGTCCAGTCCCCTGCCTTCACAGCAGGACCAAGTACCATCCCTGACAAATTTTGGCCCCAAATGGCCTCTGCAAGGATTGAACTCACAACCCTGGGTTTAGCAGGCCAATGCTCAAACCACTGAGCTAGCCCTCCCCCTTTAGCACAGCTACCCATCATCAAGTTCCAAACAACAAACAGCAGCATGACTTCATCTCCCTGTAATCTCTCTCTCCAGTTGGCCAGTAAGGTTGTGCTCATTCATGAACACATCATTCCTAGTTCTAAAAAGGTGCATTTTAAAGGTGTAAGGGAGCAGTCCCTGAGCTTATTGGTTAGTCAAGTTAACTACTCACATATCCTCTCCCCTCCGACCCTCCCCGTATTAGAGGCAACAGGGGAGGGGCAGGAGCCAGTGCTGGGGGGAGCTGCCTGAAAAACTTGTTCTCCCCCAGCACCATCTCTATGGTGCTGCCTGATCCACCTCACTGCTGTCTCTATCAGAGGCAGCAACATGCGGGTGGGGAGGCAGGGGCTGCTCTACATCTTGCTGGAGGACAGGGACTGCTGGACCCAGCACAAGCTGGGACTGAGGCTCTGCAGTTAAATGTAGTAGGTGCCAGGCTGCCTCCCTTACTGACTCATCATGTAGTCGATACAAATTCTATTGGCTACACGATTAGCTAATTACTTGCTTCCTAGCATCCCTAGTGCATTTTCTTAGCAAGAGTACATTTAGCTGTATCTGTAAATGTCTCTTCTGTTAGCTCTTCCACAGAACCCTAAATTAGAGACAAAAGTAATTTTGTCACATAAGCCTAACAAGACCCAAGCTAATTATAACAAGGAGTCCTGTGGCACCATAAAGGCAAACACATTTATTTGGCCATAAACTTTTATGGGGAAAAACCCACCTTGTCAGATGCATAGAATGGAAATTACAGAGGCAGGTATAAATATACTAGCACGTGGAAAAAAAAAGTTACCTTATCAAGTGGAGGACCAGTGCTAATGAGGCCAATTCAGTCAGAGAGGAAAGATGTGGCGCACTCCCAACACTTGATGAGGTGGTGAGAATACTGGGAAAGTTGCTTTTGTAGTGAGCTATCCATTCCCAGTTCCTATTCAAACCCAGATTATTAATAGCGTCAAGTTTGCACATGAACTGCAGCTCTTCAGTTTCTCTGTGAAGTTTATTGAGAATAGTAACATACAAAGACCAGTGGGGGAGCACTTTCACCTCTGTGGGCATACAGTTTCTGATCTGCAAATGGCCATTCTCAGGCCAAAAAAAAAAAAAAAAAAAAAAAAAAAGTAAAAGTTCAAAAACAGACTACAACAAGAAACTGCTAGGCTGGAATTCATATGCAAATCTGACACCCTGAAAGAAGGTTTAAATAGAAACATGGAGTGGTTCTCATATTACAAGAAGTAATTTCCCGTTCTGGTGCTCTCACCTTCTCATCATTGTTGGAGATGAGCCACATCCACTCTGCTTTAATTAGCATTGACGTCACAGTCCCATCTCTGTACCCCTTCCTTCCTTCTTTTCTCTTCAACAGCTGAGGAAGTGAGCTATATCTCACGAAAGCTTATGCCCCAATAAATTTGTTAGTCTTTAAAATGCCAATGGACTCCTTCATTTTTCTTTGAAGTCTTTTGAAGGTTTTCTTTTGGAGAGGGGAGGTGTTACATGTTACCATTCTTTGGCTATGTCTAGACTGCAAGCCTCTTTCGAAAGAGGCTCTTTCAAAAGATACTTTCGAAAGAGCCTCTTTCAAAAGAGAGCGTCTAGACTGCACGCGGAACTTTCGAAAGAGCAAGCCGCTTTTTCGAAAGAAAGCACCCAGTGAGTCTGGATGCTCTCTTTTGAAGAAGCCCTATTTACATTCAAGAACGCCTTCTTTCGAAAGAAGCACTTTCGAAAGAAGGCGTTCTTCCTCGTGAAATGAGGTTTACCGCCGTCAAAAGAAAAGCCGCGTTCTTTCGATTTAATTTCGAAAGAACGCGGCTGCAGTCTAGACGCAGGTGAAGTTTTTTCGGAAAAAGGTTACTTTTCCCGAAAAAAACCCTGAGTCTGGACACAGCCTTTATGTCTGGTTTTGTCCATTTATTCTTTTGCGCAGAGACTCTCCAGTTTGGCCAATGTACATAGAGGGGCACTGCTAATTACTGTCACCATGATGTTTTTCCTTTTATGTTATTTCTCTCTCCTGCCATCATGTTTATTATTTAACTTTATTACAGTAATACCTACAGACCCCAACTGAAGATCAGAGTTCCATTGTGTTACAGGATGCATACTTATTCAGGAGAAACAGTCCCTGTCTGAAAGAACTGATACACTTTGAAATATAGTTCAAACATAGGCTGCAGACTATATCTTTTTTTCCTGAACTGGGCTCTATCCTCCTACAACTGTGTACAGCAACAGGCCCACCGATGGGAGGTGGGGTGGAGGACAGCTGCCCCGGGACCTGGTGATTCAAAAGGGCTCAGGGTTCCTTGCTACCGTAGGATCAGTAGCAGCCAGAGCCTTTGGCCCTTTAAATCGCTGCTGGAGCAATGCACCATATGCTCTGGGCAGCAGTAAGGGCTATGGCTACACTCCACAGCTAAGTCAGCTTATGTCATCAATCCTCCACCACAAATTGCAACAAGGGAGGGTTAGGTTGGACATTAGGAAAAACTTCCTAGCTGTCAGGGTGGCTAAACACTGGAATAAATTGCCTAGAGAGGTTGTAGAATCTCCATCCCTGGAGATATTTAAGAGAAGGTTAAACAGACATCTGTCAAGGATGACCTAGATGGTGCTTGATCTTGCGGTGAGGGCAGTGGACTGGACTTGATGACCTCTCAAGGTCCCTTGAAGTTCTAGTATTCTGTGATGTACCATACATTGTCCAGTGACACAATCCTTTACAACAGAAGGTGATTAATGGCCCCACCTGCTTGCATCACTACATCCCCCAGCTCCAAACTGATTCCTGACTGATTGGTAGCAACCCTCAATTGCTTCTTTCCATGGCACATGGTGGGGCAAACAACAAAGAATCATCATCAGATTTGCAGCTCATGAAATACTACAGGATCACCCACATGGTGCTCATCATAATACAGGAGCACAGTGCAGGATCCAAGCTTTCAGACAGAGGCGGCAAGCACTCAGTTCACAGAGGCTGTTGAAAAGCAGTGTGAATGGTAGTGGGAAGCCCTTTGAATGAAGGGATTGACAACACTGCATCATGAGACGTGAAGCCCACTCCATGAGGCACAACAAATGCTTCCCAGAATGCCTAGTGGCAGATGGTGATGAGTTGCACAGAGGGATAGGTACCCATGCTGCACTGCTCTCTGTACAAGAGCCCCACTATGGACATGCTCTGCCATGACAAGGAACGTTGTGTCTACAAGCAAAAACAGTTGAATTACGTGGTGGAGGATCGTTGACATAAGTTGACTTAGCTGTAGTGTAGTCACGGCCTGTAGAGCTGAAGAAGAGCTCTGTGCTACAGGAAAGCTTGGCTCTGTCTCTTCCATAAGCAGAATTCGTCCATTAAAAGATATTATTTCACTCACTTTGTCTCTCAGATCCAGGGGTGGAGGAGAGTGCCGTGGGGCTCAGGGCAGCGCCACGGGGCCCCGGGCAGCAAAATTCCACGGGCCCCCCCTTTGACACAGCGCATGCGCCGTGGTGCCAAGGCACATGCATGGGGCCTCAGGAAGCGAGGGGCCCGGGGAAGCCGCCCCGCTCGCCCTGCCCTAAACCCGCCGCTGCTCATATCCTAGAACCAACATGGCTAACAACATTGCAGACACCTGACACTGGGCATGTCTTGCTGGCATGTATTTTCCATAAGAAGAAAGAGCACATGGAAAAGGATTCTTTTGATATTTGTTTTCAAAGCCCTTGACAAAAAACAGATTTTGAAGTTGGGGAGGAGAGAAGCTTTTGGTATTCCTAATTCCTCTCCCACTAATTGACTCCAGTTTCTTTTGGAAAAAAGTTCAGTTTTAGGACCAATTAGTAATTCAGCTCATGATTTCTATCTACTCGCGTCATTGTCTCAAATGACCCTTGGCTACTCTCATTCTATAGTTTCAATGGGATTCGTAGCATTTCCACAGGTACAGACTGAAGCAAGAGGGCATATGCTATCAATCCCTGGAAGTTAAGCCCATTACTCAGAGGTTTTATAGAGGAAAGGAGATGTCTGATTACCCAAGCCTACAAAGAAACATAAGCTTTTCGTGTTTCGAGACATCACTGTCCATTTTCATCAACATACCTTATAAGAACGGCTAATGTTTAATGATATACAATCATAGAGGGTGGACCCCTGGGACAGAAGCAATTTTTGTTTACATGGAGAACCTGTCATAGGCATTTGGACATCACTTGTAGCTGCTTGAACTGCATCCAAAGGAAAGGGAAAAAACACAAAAACTTGGTAATTAAAAAACAAATCATGCTCTGGGCTAGGCATGGAAAACCAAACAGAACCCAGACAGCAGTAGATTCTGTGTGGCAGGAGCTCAGCCCAGCATCTGGGACAGCCCCAGTCAGCATCAAATGGAGCTGCCTCTAGGAAACAGAAAAATAAAATAAAGGAAAGCAGCCATACACTCAATGGGAGCCCTGTCTAAAAACTCTCCATAGTTACACACAAAAAAAAGGCACCTAGGCAATTTGGGCGGATCCCAAAACACTCAGTAATTCTGGGGGCCAGATGCTTATGTCAGGTACACTGGGGTGTGGAACTAGAACTGCACCAACGTACATAAAAGGAGGATCTGGATCCAAATCTATAGTTTAAATGTTATAGTTAATCCACAGAATTTACTGGTTTGTCATCATCATTAGTACAGGTTGAACCTCTGTTATCTGGAATTCCCTGGTCCGGCAACATCGAATCATTCAGCAGGACCACAGATGTTCCAGGACCAGAGAATCCCGGTGGAGGGCTGGTGGCTGGGCTCCCTGGCACGCCACATTTGGGCAGCCAGGCACAGCCCAGAGGGGCCACCTGGTGGGGCCAGGCAGCTTGGCTGGGGCCAGGTGCATAGCGGGGCTGCCCGGAGGGGCCAGGAGCTCAGTGCACCGTAGTGGGGCAACCTGGCGGGGCCAGGAGCCCAGCACGCAGGGAGCTGGGCTGCAGTTGGGTTGCCGAGCATAGTAGAGAAGGAGGTTGGGGGAGTGGCAGGGCAGCGAGGCTGTTGGCAAGGGAGAGTTGGCCAGGAGACCAGTGGCTGGTCCACGGCTGGGGAGAGCCAGTAGCAGGGAGCCAGATATGACCTCCCCTGGTCCAGAAAAATCCCTCATGCAGGACTGGTCAAGTCCTGAGGGTGCTGGACCAGGGAGGTCCAATCTGTAGTAACAAACAATTATATTATGATAGCACCCAGAAGTCTTAATCAAGAACAGGGACCATTTTCTTGGGTGCTGTACAAACATACATAGCAGTCAACCCTACCATTGACAGCTCACAATCCAAAGGACACAGCCGATCAAAGGACAGGGGATGGAGACATAACATACAATGAATGAATGTGTATTTGTGGGCAGAGACTGTCATTTACAGTATTTTTGCACTGTGCCTGGCACAATGGGGCCCATACTTGGGCTCTGGACGCTACTATAATACCATACTCATAGCAGTATAAAGAAAAACAGAAAAGTAAAGAAGTTCTGACATCAAAGAAATGGTCAGAACCAGGATTCCTTGTAAGGTGCATGCTGTATGGCCACGCACCAAGAATTTCAGTCCTGTCCACCCCCTCAGCAGAGCCACACAGCTGTATTGCAGATGCTCCCAAGGGCAGATCCACATGACATTGACTGCTCCGTCCCAAGAGCAGCTGGGTAGCCACCATGGGCCATGGTGGCTGCTGGGGCTGGGACTATGGTACTAAAAATAGCACCGCGGCCCTGGCTCGAGTCCTGGCACATCGGGCAGCTGCCTACCATGCTGCCCCACCCAGCAGGTGCAGGTGTCAGGTGAGGAGAGTAAGGGGGCTTGTACAGGGGGAGAGGAGGAGGCTAAGGCAGGAGAAGAAAGGGGAAGGCACCAAGGGGGAAGGGTGGAAGAGAGAAAAATGCCAGAGGGCCAAGTGGAGACAATGAGGGGAAAGAGCAAGAGGAGCAGGGGGATGTGAAGATGTCAGTGGCGGAGAGAGAAGGGGAGGGGAGAGGGTGATGCTAAGAGAAGCAGGGGGAGGAGCAATGGGGGCAAGAGGAAGGAAGAGGAAAGGGGAGGAGTGGGTGCTGGGAGAAGAGGGGCTGAAAGGAGGGGTGGGCATGAAGAAGACAGGGGATGGAGCAAGTCACGTGAGAGGGTGCAGAGGGATGTGAGGCGGACTGGGACAGAGGATGGTGAGGGCACAAGGGGGAGGAGGGCAAGGGGGGGCAGAGGTCAGGAGGGCAATGGTGGTGAGGGAAGGGGAAGGCACCAGGAGGGTGCAGGTGCCAGGAAAACTGAGGGGGTAAAGTAGATGGGGTCTTCAAAACTATTTGAAGACTTCAATATCTGAGATATAGGTGAGCGGATTATTCTAGGAGTGGGTGGGTGAGATTCTGTGGCCTGCATTGTGCAGGTGGTCAGACTAGATGATCATAATGGTCCCTTCTGAACTTAAAGTCTATGAGTCTATGAGATGGGCAGACAAGGGGAGAGCAGGAGAGAGAGGCAGGGCAGGTGGGTAGATGGGGAAGGAAAGGGAAGGGGTCAGAGAGGATGGGGAGAGGAGCTAGAGGAGGGGTGGGCACAGTGGGTGAAGGCAGGTGCAGGAGTCAGAGAGGATGGGGAAGAGGGCACATCGCAGGAGGGCTGAGGGGAATGAGAAAAGCAGGAGCCAGGACAGCAGAGGAGGGTAAGGGGCAGCAGAAAGGAAAAGGAAGAGGTTTATAACTTGGGTGCCATGGTGGCACACATCCAAACAAACGCACATGACCTCAATATTGGTGCACAAGACAAAACCCACTCCACTCAGAGTTCCCCATAAGCTTTTCAGTCTATGGTCAGAACACACACAGCTCTCTCTGGGTCCCTCCAATCACATCAGTGACTAAGAAGAGCAAAACAATGTATTTGTTTTCTATGGGTATTCTATAAAATACCCATTAACTAATCTTGATATTTCACTAACCATATTATGAACCTCATTTCAGGAAAGAAAAATTGCTGTAAATGAAAACTGCACCAACCAAAAATACTTCCTTAAGTGAAGTGCAACAACTCAAGCTCTTGAAGTCAGTATAAAGTTGTTCCAAAAGTATTTGCTCATGTGGGAAAAAGCACTGTTTTATATGAAACTATTAGACTGAAACAATCAATGAGTAAAAGAGAATAATTTGTGTTCCTGGTGTATCTATTAGCAATAATACTTACACGATTTTAATGAATTTGGTGGTAAATCAATAGCTCCATTTCTGTTCTCCATTATAAGTATTACTGGATGTCAAATAAATCACTGTAATGAAGTTTGATGAGCAAAGATTCTGATGGTGGTGTACCATAATTATAAACATCAGCAGTATGGCTCTTTCGAATCATGAAAGGAAAAGTACTTTGATGATGGCAAGTGAAATGCTTTGATGATAATTATTTTTGACATTTCAGGCAATGGAAGTTCTCAAAATCTGGCCCTGACCTTTGCTCTTCAAAATGCATCTCTTCATTAGTAAATTGCAATATCTTTAATCATCAAATAATAAAAGACACTGAACATCACAAGACATACAGTACAGGTTTGATTTATTTATGTAAATTTCAAGGGCTCGGTTATTCAAGCCATGCTGAAGGTATTCAAGTTCTAAGAAAAGAAACAACCACATAGTCCTGATGGAAATTTTTGTTGCCTTCAGATGGAAAGAATCAAAGGGTTGAAGAAATAAAATATCAGTTGAAACAGTGACTATATTATCAAGGCCATAAACTATGATTTATTTTCAAGTTTCTTCTTGACATAAGTATTTGTAAATTTAAAACTTCGCCAAAGTTGAATCAGGTGCATGCCTCCAAATAAGCTGGAAATCACTATCCCCCCTTTGAACAATGTTTTACAGATTTTTGCCTGCAATATCCAAAACAACATGACTGCCCAAGGAAACCCACATGCCCAATTAAACGGCATTGCTGTTGTTTTCATGAAGTGTAAACAATTCAAAGTCTGATGGTAAACAAACCTATAGTGCAACATTAGAACAGATGTGCACATTGGCTGCTTGTAATCTACATTTTATGTCAGTGTCTAAAAAATAAAGCAGGCTGTTCTGGACAAGAGAATTTTATTTTTATCACTTTTAAATATTAAAAGTCACAACCATTTTCCTCTAGATCAACTTCTCTAAATGACAAACAACCTCACCGAGATGATGAGAGAGCACAAAGAACTCACCGTAATCTTACCAACATATCAATAAACATGGTGTATATTGGTCTCGTATTATGATGTTTTTATCCTTCAGTATATGTTTGTATACTTTGGCTCCCACACTGACATGTCCCTAGACCATCTATTTTGACCAGCATCAACTAAAGTGGCACAGATGTAACCAGAATAACCAGGCTGTCCTGTAAGCAGCAACTATAAATGTGACACAGTAGACATAGGGAAGGATAGAGTTATAGGAAGAAGCTAGAACGGAGGAAAATTGGATTAAAAGGAATTTACAGGGATCACATTTGAAGGTATAGGTGGCAGGCTATTTGCATTGGAGTAACTAGCACAAATGGGGTGATGAACACAAAGGAATCTGGCTCCTAAAACGCAAGAGAACACTGGAAATATATTTTAATTTTTTTTCTAAATTAAACTTGGCTCCTCTTTCCAATCAAGACTACCTGCACAACGAGACACAAACTGACACAGCGGCCTGTATTGCCAAGCCCAAGACATTTTGCAGCCATCACATCAGCACGAGAGTGGGTCAAATTCAGAGGTGAATCTAAAGGAGATCACAGGAAGTCATTGTTGCTGTAGCGTCAATGCAAATGTCACATCCACTTAACTCCCTCTGGACTTAAGACTCCTTCAAACTCACATCAGTTTATCAGTGGGTAACTTACACTTCCCACCACACACACACCTGAATTTGATCCTCAACTCTAAATGAGTGTAAGGGAGTCTCCAGACATCTAAGTTGATGCAACACATAAAAACAATGAGACCGCTCATGCTTAAATATAATCATCTGCTTAAGTTAAGCACATGCTTAAATACTGGATTGAGGGCAGACTGCTCAGCAACATGCAGGACTAAGAAGAGAAGTGAAGCCCAAAAAACCCCAGAACTATTAACAGGAAAGAATAAGCGAGTGCAATTTAAAGTAGGTTAGGGGCTACTTTAATTTACACCATCTTATGGCTCCCCCAGGTACAAATTACAACGGACTCCTGGATGGAGCCATGTCCAAGAGAGCTGAAGTTAATAGGAGGGAGTCTCACACCATCTTATACTGGACCAAACTGAAAGGTGATGCATCTCCAATGAAACAGGGAAGTTAACTTTTTCCAGACGTGGCTCCCAAGAAGATTTAGAACTACCTTACCTGACCCAGTGACAGGCAGCTGGTGCCAGCAGGCAGATACTGAGAGCTGGCACAGACACAGCCTTTCTTCTCTGCCCTGTCATTGGAATGTACTAGCTCCAAAAACTTTTCAATTTAATTCTCCTTTATTAATTACTGTAACAATCCATTTAATCACACCATAGTTTTCCAGCTCTGTTTTAGACACTAAAAGCCAGGGACATTTTAAGTAGAACCCACAATTCAGCCAAATGAGCTAACATTTTCCTTTGAACCCTATAGCATTTCAAAACGTTGGTAAATCTTTACACAGTATAAAAGTGCGGTGTGTTCACTACTTAACAATCCAGTTCTGTGCTGGATCTGTCAGCACGACAGTAAAACATCTAAGTGCATAGTGTGCTTATAATAAATACTTTGCACAAAATTATTCATTCCACATTTGAGCAGAGGGGCCTGTAATGCCTTCTCTGTTTGCAGAATGCTATAGAACCTTGCTAGTTACAGGCAAGTATATGGAAGTCGTTTTGTTCTATTAAATAAAGGAAACAAAGTTCCCATTTTTAAATTAATTCACTGAAAACTATTAAGTAGCTGGCTGTGAATGCTTTGGGAATTTATACAATTCCCCTTCCCCCACACGAATGTTCTTTTTTTCTCCCTTGTCCCTTAAACCAATATCTTGTTAACCATATCATTGCCAAGCAGATCTTCTGCAAGCCCGGGAGCCACTACCACATGGTAAAGTTCACCACCTGAGTGGGCACCTCACTTCCACACAATATTTTCCTCCGGGCACCATTGGAGTATGAGTCAGAGTGGTCTCTCCTACTCCCTTCAAGAGAGTGCATCACTTGCTCCCCCACAACCATGCTGGATCACCTGCTGTGGTGGGGGGCCATGGCTTTGCCTCCTCTTCACTCTGCCTTTAGTGATACCTCCAGCAGCAGGTAGAATGGGCGGGGAAAGATACTGCCTTCCCAAGCCGCCAGCCTGGCCCCGCTCATTCTCCGCCCCCAGAATGCCTACTGTAGGCGTGCTGGGGGTGAAGTGTGTCTGCTCGTGCTCCGTAGGCAGGGAAGCTGGGGCCGCATGCCATCCTCCCTCCCCGTGCTCTGGGTCCAGGGAGGCTGGGGCCGTGTTCTACCCTTCCCCCCATGGTGCTGAGTGGGGAGTTCTTTGACTCCCAGGCGGGGGCTGGACAGAAGTTTGCCTTGCCCGCCCTACCTTACCCACAACCAGCAGTATTGGCCTGGAGCAGCCTTTGTGCTTAATGGGTGGAGGAACAAGGGCTTGTCTTCATGGAGCGTTTGTCCCAGTTTCAGCCATTGGTGGCTGGTGACAAGCAAGCGTCAGGTGACAACGCTGCACAGCATGGCCTCTGTTGGTTTACCCCATCAACCCTAGCGGTTTGCATGTGTGTAACTACCCCAGGGGACTGGCCACTGCTGCTAAAATTGGGGCAAATACCCATTGTAGAGGAGGCCTGAGATAAAGACTAGCTTCTGCACACCCCTGGGAGAAGAAGCTCCTTGCACCCTCAACACCCCCTTCCACACAATGCTCAAGATTTGACGCAATCTGGATCCAAACTCAAAGTGGCCCCATTCAGGAAAGCTTTATACCAGATCTTCCACTTGTGAACATTTTCTATTGGCATAAATGGAGCACTGCTGTTTTACACTAGCGAAGGATCCTGTCCAATCCGTCGATGGGTCTGTTCTGGGCAGCGTACGTTTTACAACCCCCTCAACTAGTCTTTTGCTTGTGTCTAAGCACTTGTGCCTCTCTGAATGAGGTGAAGGGGAAGTGCCTGTATACAGATCCATTACTTGTGCACCTTGAATCACAATCTCAGCTGCCATAGCTCAATGCAGAGATGCTGATTTACCCCAGCTGAGGAACCAGCCCTAGTTTTTAAATGGGAATCCCTGATGACATCCAGAGGCAATTTCTGTCTTAGTTCTATGCTCTATATATGGAGGGCATTAGCATAGCTAAAAAATCTCTGCTGTTGTATGAGGTACAATAGTTTAAACATGTAGATTGTTGTTTTATATTTAAAGACATTTACTATACTTTTTTATATATTGTATTTACTAAAGAAATGTATGGCACAAACTTCAGAGAGGTTTAAGTTAATGTGGTCATGAAGCAATGCAGGCTTGACTGTTCCGTTACATAGCTCCTGAATAAAGTTTCTAATGGAAGATTGAAGCAAGCCACTTGGTCAGTTTGATCTGTACTGGCAAGGAACTCTAGCGTGAACAGCTTCTCCCCGGAGAAAAACAACTGTAGCATATGTGCACATCATACTAAGATAATATACACACATGCAGATAGATACATAAATATACTATGTGTGCACACAGATGTACACAGAGATAAATACACTCACACGGATACATAAAGAGATGTAGAATATTTATTATACATACATAGATACGCTCCAAAACCAAAAAAATAAAGCACCGACTAATGTTGCTAAGCAATAACAATGTACTAATGTATCACATCATTTACAAACCTCAAGCACCGAAAAGCAGGAAATGTATTCATAAACCTTTCATTGCTCACAAAATAAACAAATTAGTCTTACCAAATCCAATATCACGCATTACAATATAACCTTAGATCTGGAATACCAGCATTCGTTGTCTGTCAGAGTTAAGGGTGTTTGCAATGACCTGTAACTAAAAACAATTTGGTGATTTTTCTTTAAACTTCGCAGAAATAATCTTCCAATGTAGCAATTTTGAGGCCAAAACAAAAAAATTCCAAGCCCAGATTATAGGCATGCTAAAATAGAGCTTTATCATGGAACCTGCTTGTAATCTTGATTATGGAGCATCTACTAGCTCTATATAACACATTTATATGCTAGAAAGCACAACACCATGTCTCTGTCAATGAAGGAAAAAATTGCCTCATGAAATTATCTATTTTCAAGTTTTTCCAAATATACAAACACACATTTTCCATGTATATTCACTGTTAGATCTTCTTTTAATGATAAACACTTATCTGTACAACACAAGTGCACTGGAGTCTAACACTCCTAGTGTATCATCATCATTAAATTATTTCTTGCCATGGGAAGTCTGCTATATGCCCCACTCTTTTCAGGAAGAGACATAATCTCTTGTCCCATGGAGTTTGCATGTTAAATGCAGTCATTGCACACTATAAGAAAGGGAGGGAGGGAAGTGGAGGAGGAATGAGGATTAACATCATTAAGATAATGCAGCTACTCGAGGAGATATAGAATGCAGGTGGATGAAGTAAAGGAGGATTCTTTCTGTTTGCTCTTTGAAGATATAAATTTAATAATTGTCTCAAGTTGGTTAATTTGGTCAAAGAAGGTTAGGTCATTCTTACAAGATAGGGGAATTTAAGAATGGTCATACTGGGTAATATCCAAGGTTCATCTAGCCCAGTATTCTGCTTTCGAACAGTGGCCAATGCCAGGTGCCCCAGAGGGAATGAACAGAACAGGGAATCATCAAGTGATCCATCCTGTGTCACCCATTCCCAACTTCTGGCAAACAGAGGCTAGGGACACCTAATAGCCATTGACAGACCTATCCTGAAGGAATGTATGTATTTTTTAAAATCCTGTTATAGTTTTGGCTTTCACAATGGCCTATGGCAAGGAGTTTCACAGGTTAACTGTATGTTGTGTGGAAAAAATACTTCCTTTTGTTTGTTTTAAACCTGTTGCCTACTAATTTCATTTGGTGACATCTAGTTCTTGTGTTATGAACAGGAGTGGATACCACTTCCCTTATTTACTTTCTCCATACTAATCATTTTTATACGTCTTTATCATATCCCCTCTTAGTCATCTTTTCCAAGCTGAAAAGTTCATCTTATTAATCTCTTCTCAAACAGAAGCTGTTCCAGACCCCTAATAATTGTTGTTGCCCTTTCCTGTACCTTTTCGAATTCCAAAATATCTTTTTTAAGATGGCGTGACAATACCTGCATACAGTGTTCAAGATGTGAGCATACCATGGATTTATATAAAGACAATATTATATTTTCTGTCTTATTGTCTATCCCTTTCATAATCATTCCCAACAGTGTTAGCTTTTTTGACTCTGCTACATACTGTAGCAGCTGTTTTGAGAGAACTATCCACTATGATTCCAAGATCTCTTTCTTAAGTGAGAACAGCCAGTTTAGATCCCATCATTTTATATGTACAGTTGGGATGTTATCCAATGTGCATTCCTATAAATTTATCTGCCATTTTGTTGCACAATAACCTAGTTTTATAAGATCCTTTAGTAGCTCATAGCAGTCTGCTTGGGACTTAATTATCTTGAGTAGTTTCATACAAACTGCAAATGTTGCTGCCTTACTGTTCATCCCTTTTTTCCCCTGATAATCCATGAATATGTCCAATAGGGATAGGTCCCAGTACAGACCCCCTGCGGGACACTAGTTACCTCACTCCATTCTGAAAACTGAATCTTTGTTTCCTATCTTTTAACCAGTTACTAATCCACGAGAGGACCGCCCCTCTTATTCCATGACAGCTTACTTTGCTTAAGAGCTTTTTGGTGTGGGATCCTGTGAAAGGTTTTTTGAATACCTACATATACTATATGCATTAGATCTCCTTTGTCCACATGCTTGTTGACCCCCTCAAAGAATTCAAGTAGATTGGTATTCCTTTTACAATAACCACACTGATTCTTCCTCAAGAAATCATGTTCATCTACATGTCTGACCATTCTGTTCTCTACAATAGTTTCAACTTTACTATAGTTTAACTGGTAGTGAAGTCAGGCTTATTAGCCTGCAATTGCAAGAATCATGTCTGTAGCGCTTTTAAAAAATTGGCATCACATTAGCCATCCTCCAGTCACTTTATTCCAGGAAGAAGTGACTTTAAAAAAAAAAAAAAAAAAAAGATTTGGAGGACTGTGGTAGATAATCAGCTAAATAGGATCTCCCAGTGCAACACTGGCCAGAAGGACTCATTGGATCCTTGAATGCACAAAGAGGAGAATCTCATGTAGGAATAATGAGGTTATTTTATCTTTATGTTTGGTGGTAGTGTGACCACTTTTGGAATACTGTAGCCAGTTTTGGTGTCCATGATTAAAGAAGAATGTTGATAAAATGGAGAGGGATCAGAGAAAAGCCATGAGAATGAGTAAAGGATCAGAAAACATGCCTTCCATTGGTAGGCTAAAGGAGCTTAACAAAGAGGTGAATTGATCACAGTCTATAAATATATACATAGAGGACAATTATTTTATAAATGGGCTTTTCAATGTGGCTGAGAAAGGTATAACATGAGTCAATGGCTGAAAGATATAGGCATAAACTTTTTAACAGTAAGGGTAATTAACCGTTAGAACAATTTACCAAATGTCATGCTGGATTGTCCCTCACTGGCAATTTCAAGATTGGATGTTTTTCTAAATGATATACTCTAGGAATTATTTGGGGGAAATTCCAGGGCCTGTGCTATACAGGTGGTCAAACTCAATAACAGTGGTCCCCCTTCTAGCCTTCTGTCAATTGGCTTTGTGAACCTGAAGGCGAGGTTTGGAATAGAAAAATGCAATGTTCATGCAGATGACCTCAAAGAGGACACTGGCTGTGTAGAAAGAATGTGTGACGATGTAGACGCATGGAAATGGTGTAAATCAGTGGTCCCCAACGCAGTGCCTGCGGGCACCATGGCGCTCACCGGGCCATTTCTGTGCGCCCGCTGAGTGATCGGGGCCAGCCCCGCCCCTGCCCCCGGATGCGCGGCAAAGGGGCAGTGCCAGCCACGGGCGCGAAGCACATGGACGGCCCCGTCCTCAAGCGCACGGTGCATAGGCTGTGCCAGCCCCGGGCATACAGCATATGGGCGTCCCTGCCCCTGGGCAAGCAGCACAGGAGTGGTGCCGGCCCCAGGTGCGCGGCGCATGGGTGCTGCCGACTCCTGGGCGTGTGGCGTATGGGTGTCCCTGCCCCTGGGCACAAAAAGTTGGGGACCACTGGTGTAAATGGTATGATACGAGGGAGTGGAGGAGGAGACAATCTTATAGGCCAGAGTTATGAATAATCTTGAAGACAAGGGCAAGGAGACCTTAAACTTAGTGCAGTAAACATGGGTAAGCCAGGGAGGGATTCAATGAGGATAATAATGTGGTCACATTTACAGGGAAGAAATGTGATCTGACTGCCCAGTTGCTTATTAAGTTCTTGTCATTTACATCTTGATAAACCCAATGAAGACTCTCTAGCCCTCTGTTTCTTCCTGACAACATACACTGGAGACCTTAGACCTGCACATAATCCGGTAGACAATGAGGTTATGCAAGTGAAACTGAAGACCTAATTTAGCCTGGAAACTGTTTATTGGGGGAAAGGGAGCACATAAAGAAAGAACCCAGTTTGGTACTCAGATCCAAGGTCAAGTTTGCAGAGTTGGCAGCTATTTTTTTTTTTTTTACGCATCTCAGCTTTGGAGTCACTGAGAGACACTATACATGGAAACCAACAATGTCATTTTTTACATCATCACTTTTCCAGGAGAAGCTGCCCTTTAAGAGTGTGTGACTAATGGCAGCGAACATAATCTGTTTTCTATTTGCAGTGCCAGGCTCATTTGGCTTGCGTAAAATGCAACTCTTTGTTTGGTAAACAAGCAAATTAAACTGGTGATCCAGAGAATCTTGGAAGCGTTACTTAAATAAAAGAGCCTCTCTTTGCAAACTGTTGCTTGAAACACTTTGGAAGGTGTGTTTCCAGATGTTTTATCATGGGACAGGCTGACAATATCAAGGACGTCATTCTTGCTGAGATAGTCGCTCCATATTAAAATATAAAAGAAATGAATAATCATCAGTTTATAAAGCCAGCCCCGGCCCCCAGCCAAGACACTTGTAATGCGGCACAATGTAATAAAAATAAATTAAAATTCTACTATGTCATTAAGAATAACTTTGAAAAAGCCAAACACCTAATACAAACATGGCGGGGGGAGATCTAATATATAAAGAATGAAGGGGGAAAGTTGTAAGAGGAAAAATAATAAACGTAGGACCAGAAGTGGTCAGAATCATAAACCTTTAAACAATAAGTCTCAGGCTGTTTTCGAAAGCTGGGGAGAGATAAGCGGAGACATGTGTTGGGAATTAGGGGTCTACTCCACACCAGAAGTTCCATGGCAGATGCCTGACAGCCTGGAATATAACAATGGGATTCCCAAAAAGTGCAGACTAGATCCTCAGCAAATTTAAATTGGCTTTGGGGGTGACTCCAATGATTGACAAAGGTTGATGGTGTGGTCCAGTGTGTTTATGGGCACACACATATGTATATGTGCAGATACCCATCAGGTGTTGGTTCAAGGAAGAGATTTCCAGCATAACCTGGATGTAAACACATGGTTTGCAAGGGGACTGGGACCAGCCCATCCTATTAGATTATTGCACCCAGCTGGGAAGGATCTGGTAACTCCTCTAAAGGGCAGAGAGCACTCAGATGAGGGGAAGAACAAGGAGACTACCACCAGTGGCTGGCCTTGAAGCAAATAGGGGAGGGAAGGGTGGAAGATGCAAGGGGAAAATCTTCTGGGCTCCTACAGCCATTGTCAGTCAGGGGAATAGTTTTGTTTGTGTTAACTTTGTGACTTTTAACTGGCCTTAACAATGCTTGTGGCCTTTTCAGTTCTCTCAGCTTTGAAGAATTAAAAAGCCACCAGAATTCTTCTACTCCTGCATCATCAACAAAACGCTTGGTTACATTTCCAATGTCAGTGGAAATGTATAGATAGATGGCACTGGGGCTGCACAGCTGTCATCAAGGACATAATGTATCCTGCAAAACCATCACAGCAGGAATAATGTATGAGATGGGAAGAACTCTATGCAATGCTAAGAGATCAGGATGAATTTGAGGGGCTGGAAATTAAAATGCACTTTTCTACCTGTAAATTGAGCAAAGTGTTACAGGATCAGAACACAATAAATCTAGAACACACAATATCATTTTCAGAGAGCTACTTTTCCAAGCACAACGGGACTTTAACTCGAATACAAACAGAATACAAGTCTCAAGATAAAAAGCTTCCCAAAAAATGAATTAAATTAAAAGGAATACCCAGCGTTGAGACGGCCACTCCATTTCATCGCTCATGCTTCTACAACACAATCGCTTTGCACACAGGCAAGGCCATCCAAGCACTGCAGTGACTAGTAAGAGACGAATTAAAGACACTGTAACAAACTCTACGCAGAACTGTTTTGCTCCTTTCTGGTTTAAACCTGATCCTCAGCATTGCATAGTTTTGTTTTTAATTTGATTATATACACTCTTCTCAGAGAGAAATGCAGAGCCCTCCGGTATTCAGTTAGGATGATGAGATTAAAGCAAAACGTTATGAAAGTCTAGGTAATGCTTTCTACTGAGAATGAAATAAAACCCCACTGATTCTCAAGGAACATTTGATTCTACAATCCACTAGTGCTGATGTTCACTGTTGGGATATTAACTTGCAATGCAATCCCAAGATGCAAAACACAAATTAGAGATGGTAGTAAATAGATCCCTGACCTGTTTGGTACGTTATAATGATATCCCCTTAGGAATTAGTTGTAATACTCGGGCTATTCAGTTTGTTGCCCAAATACTGCATCACACATATACAAAACCAACACCTGGCTAATGAGTGAAATATACAATAGCACAGCAACTCCAACTAAGGGGAAAGGACAACTATCACCACTGGAAGTATTAGATGTTCTTTCACTCACTAGAGAAATCACTAGCTATTGAAGGGAAGGGGAATTTACACCTTTTTCCATCTTCTGCCTCTTTCCTAACTGAACACATTGCCAACACCATGTTAACGGTTTTTGAAAATGCCCCTGAAGAACAAAGATTCTCCTTTTGCCAGATTCCAGTATTTACAAGAAAGCCCAAATCTGTGAGAAAATTCAATTGAATGCAGATGGCAGGAAATTCCTCTAAAATGACAGTGGCCAAATTCAAACCACAAGACATGAAAATAACCCAACGTACTAGACATGAAGAACATATCTTATAGATTTTTCCTCATGCAATTCACAGTCTGTGATTGATTACCAGGAAGACAGACTGCAGATTTATAGGACTTCTGTAGAACAAGTATTCTATTTGCAACAATTAAACCTTGTGTGGTTAAAAAAATAGGTTAAAGGAATCCGTAGATGGTTCTGACATTGGAGGAAAGCACTTCTAGGTAGATGGTAAGTTCATGGCTAGTGCAATTTAGCATTGGAGTTGACCATGCATTAGTCTTTTTGCTCTTATTAACAAGGGTGAATTGGCAACTATTTTTACTGTGTTAGAAAGCTAGATGCGAGAGATACAATCAGTATTCCTGTCATGTGTGTTTTGTTTTTTTACATGGTCCAGATGCCAGTCTTCTTATGCTTTAGCAGCTCTGGGAGTCAAGGTGTAGTTTGAACATCTCATTCAGAAAAAGGGAGTGAACACGTGGTACATGTGGATGTTTTGCCATCTCGTGGAGATATTCTCCAAACTGCTGCATGGTGAAGATGAAAGGAAGCAGCCCTTCACTCCGAAATGAGGGAATGCGTGTTCACAGCTGGAGTAACTTGGATCCTGATTCACTACCATAGTATGAGAAACTGCCACTTTGCTGCACGTCCAACAAAGTTCAAATGACAGCATGCAGTCAATGAGCCTCCGTGTGCCATCAGGGAGATAAGCCAACGGAGTGCTGTAGTACTAGAGGACGCAGGTACGCCAGTGCCCTTCACACTGCCTTAGAGAGCTGGATGAAGAGGAAGCTCTGGATTGCTTTTAAAGTTAAGGAAAAAATGTTCTCTCCATCTGGAGACACAGATTGTTGTGGGGGGGGGGGGAAGAGGAACCAATATGTTTATTTGCTAGTCAGCCTGGCGGGGGAGGAGGGACTGACGGCTTTCGTGAGCCCATGGGCAAGGTGTGGGGTGGCCCACTCCATGCCTCTGAAAGGGGCAGTGTCTCTGGCAGCAGGGGGCAGGGACAGGGGGAGCCAGCCCTCAGTGCCACCTGGACCGTGGTGCTGGGCCTGCTCTACAACCCTCAGAGCGACGAGGAGCATGGGGTACAGCAGCCAGGAGTCCCGGGTCCCTTTGAATTGCCAAGCCCCTTTTGCCCTTTCCCTCCCGTCAGTGGGCCTGCAGCCAGGAAGCCCATCCCTCCCCCCTCCATTTATGAAGTTTCTGCTAGTCAGGCAAGGATCAGAAATAGTATCATGTGACTTACTAAGACTGGCAAGTAGTGGAAGACAATTGAACCAATTTGTTTGCAAACAAGCTCCCCAGGAGGAAACGTGATCCCATAAAACATAGAAGAAATTCGGATGAAGCGGCAACAACCAAAGCTTGGTCATGGACAGCTCACTAAACTGTCCAGCAGCCAGATTCACTATGAATGGTTTGTCCAGATCGATGCTGCTTCTCCCTACAGAGTCCAAAACAACCTCTTCCAGTGTTGTGTTTGTATTAGGTACTTAGCCTACCATTTCCTATGCTAGTGCCCTACACTATGGGTCATCCTTCTTCCCCTTTCTCTTGTGTACTCTTTATTTTCTCTGGAAAATAAAATAGGCCCAAATGCATCTCTGGCGCAAGTAATTTTGGCCTAGTTTATATTGGATTCTTTGGGGAATGGGGAAGAAATCTCCTTAAAATGTGTAATCAGTAACAGAGTATAATTCTACAAGCATATTATTCTGTTTCTTTCATATTGCATACATCTACCTGTGCACTCATGTGTGCATGTACACACGCACACACCTCTCTCTGTTAAAGAAATATAAAAAAAAGTAGAATAATTCATATTAGCCTTTGTTGTTCTGCACGTCTCCCTCCAGCTAGTGCATATGTTGTGCACACAGCAGTGTGCTAAGAGGCAAAAATTTGGCAATCACTTTACCCATTGTACTGACCCTTTAGGACTCTCCCATCTCTCCCCCACTGCACCCCTGTAAATCCCATTGTCGTTCATGAAAGTTACATGTGTGCATCACAGGAGAAACAAGATAGCAAAGAGATACCAAACCAATACATAAATCACCTTCAAAATCTGATAGCTTCTCCCACAAGTCACTGGGAAGCAAGTGGCAGCACAAATAGTTCAAATCCTGTATACAGAGAGGAGTTAGTAGGCTTTCTTTAAGCAAAGACAGATATACAATGCAGTGAAGAGATTATGTAAATGACTAGTATGCTGCTTCAACAAAGATTGTCCAAAATTAGCTCTAGCTAAGTTAGGCACCAGATTTTTGCATTTTTATGAGTAATAGTAACTCATGTGTGCAGACTAGGAATACCTCCTTTTATTTGTCTCTGGACACTTTTTAATAGAGCTGAGAGAGCTTGGGAAAAAATATCTGCCAGACAGATATTTCTCCCCACTCCAGCGCTGCCCCGTTCTTCAAACTCAAAGTCTAGGAAGAGCTCCATGAAAGTCAGCGAAGAAACTGAGAATCAAAAATATGAGGAAGCAATTACAATGTGTTTGTAATGGCTAGGTTCTAGAAAACAACGGGACACCAATTCTGACCTCCCCTTCAGATTTACACAGGTAGTACTCCGTAAGATTTACTGGAGATGGTGCTTCAGATCAGAATCCAGCATTCTAAACCTGAGGCTTCAAAAATAGGGAGGGGAAGCAGAGAAATGTGGGTACATAATCTGAAACGCGATTTGTGGGGACTGCTTATGTATGGCAAAGTTGATGATTCACTTAAGGCAAATCAGTTTTGGTGGGTAAAGGGGAATGTTGTATAGTGTGATGTCGACCGAGCATTGTTCTGTGAGCTATAATGATGCAATGTCGAGCTGATCTTCTCTATTGTGGTCAATGGAAAATTCATCAACTTCAATGCAAGTTAGATGAAGCCCTTTGAAAGGGGATACAAAAAGCTGCAGCTATCACACGGCTGAGGGTGGGTCTTATGAAGATACCAGGAATGGAACATTAATACCAGTCTTTGATCCTCACTAGGTCATTCTGGTTCCAACCCAGACATCACAACTATATGTACTGCTGTGTGTATTGCATGTACTCTAAGGACAGAAGGTATGACCTCCTGTATATCACAGGCTACTTCATTTCACCCAATTACCCTTGTTGAGTCCAATAAATTGCATCTAGCTAAGCATTTCTTCCAGACAGGCAACAAGGCTTGATCTGAAAACATCAGAAGATGGAGAGTCCACCCAAGTTTGTTCCTATGGTTAATTAATCACCCTCACTGTTAAAAAGATATGCCTTAGTCTTAAATTGTATGTCTGACTTGAGCTTTATGTCATTGATTCTTATTATGCCTTCCCGTGCCATATTAAAGAGCTTTTAATGTCCAGAATTCTGTGAAGGTACTCATACACTGTAATACAAGTCACCTTTTAATTTTTTTGATAAGCTAAATGGACTGCACACTTTAAGGCTTTAATTGTCAGGCATTTTTCTCCAGCCCTCAAATCAATTTTATGGAACTCTTCTGCACCTGCTCCAATTTTTCAACATCCTTTTAAAAATATGGGCACCAGAACTGAATACACAGTACTCCAATATCAATTTATTGATGCAGCATGCAGAAGTCAAATCACTCCCCTACATCTATTCACCACTTCTCTGTTCATGCATCAAGGATCAAATGAACCGTTTTGCTGTAACATCACACTGAGGGCTCATTTTGAATTGTGTGTCTACTATGCCCTAAAAATCAGAATGTGTCACTGCTTCTATAATAAAGTCACCCATTATATCGGTGTAACATGCATTTCTTGTTCTTAGATGTACAACCTTGCATTCGGCTGTATCAAAATGTATTTTGCTTGAATGGGCACAAGCAGCAAAGTAATCCAGATCACCCTCTGTCATTGCCTCATCTTGATTCACCACTCACCAATTTTTGCATCACAGATGACAAGCTGTATGTTTTAAAAATGTTGAATAGCATTAGACCTTGCATAATCCCACTAGAACCATTTCCAGTAACAACTGCATCTGAGATCTGTCTATCAGTCTTAAGCCATTTAAACTGTGCTTGACTGATATTGCATTGTGCTAATTTTTTAACGAGAATGTCATGTGGTACTAAGTCAAACACCTTATAAGTGTCTACGCATATTAATCTACAATTACCTTTAACAAAACTTTTCATTTCAAACAATAAAATCAGGTTTGTTTGATAAGCCCAATGTGCCATAAAACCGTATTGTCTGGCTTTAATTATATTATATCCTTCATTTCTTAATTAACTGAATCCCACATCACTTTTTCCATTATTTTGCCTGGCATTAATAGCAGGCTAATGACTTACAATTACTCCATCATCCCTGCTTGCACTTTTTGAACACTGCTGTAATATCAATATTCTTTCACCCTTGAATTGCTCTGCTGTAAGTACTAAGTGGAAGTAGTGTTTAATTAGTTAACCGATTAAAGGGGGAGCTGGAGCAGTTCCCCCTCACCACCACAGACAAGGGCTGCTCTGGCCCCTACCAGTTAACCGGAGCAGGTGCTTACCGGTTAACTGGTTAACTATGCATGTCTCTAATAGGCAGGTAAGTGAAGAAGGAAGGACCCAATCCTAACTGGTTCTGGGCATTTTGTGGAAGTCAGTGGAGCTACTTTGGCTTCCCGTTGTTGATGGATTTTCCCTTACTCTTTCGTAACAAACATTTATTCACAATTTTCACATTCACCCATAGATCCTACTGAGGCAACTCCAGCTCCCTCTCCACCAGGGCCATAATGGGTCCAGTGGAACTCCACTGTGTGAGGGGTGAAAAGGTGCCTGGATGGTGAGGGCGGACCAGGAACAGACATGCAGAAATGCAGAGGATGTGGGAGGGAGAGGATCATGGCTAAGTCAAGAGATTTGCCACTGCACTGATCCTGCCAATACCCCATCCTCCACGTAAACCTTCATTAGGGCCATCAGTCCAGTACTTCAGCCATTAGGGCTGAGCACAATGCAGTTAATGTACAGATTCTGTAGCTCTCTTTGGAGTGACCCCCTCCCCCGCGCCTACCCTCCTCTTTAACCAATTAAACAGGATTTTACGTCTCTAAATTAAATCATATTCTATTACCAACAAATCCAAGAAAAACTACAGATTCTGCACAATCTCTTGAGTAAACTCCTTAAGGAAACATACTTACAGTAAGTTGTGTCTAATACTCTCATGAATCATCCCCCCTCCGTTTTGTTCTTGGTAAAAAAATTATTACATATTTTGTGTGCTAGGCTCCTAATCAAAATAAACTTACTCAATTATGACTGGACATTCACAACACAAACACATTCCATTACTATTGCTTGACATGGCACTTTCTCCTTTGGCATCTTGCTAGCAGCCTTGTAGGGAAAATTATTTCACCATCAGTCAGGAAGATAAAGTTGTGAGTTCTGCCTAGAATCCTCTCCAGTCAATTCTTCGTTTTGTCGGTAATGTTTGTGTCTCAGGTTCATAGCACACAGAGAAATTAGATAAACACAATACACTCCTTCCTGGAAGGTTGCAATGTAGCACTATTTTATTTCTTACCATTTTGAACATCACCACACAAGAATCCCAATGCTTATGGATCAAATGTACTAACACATAGAGCACAAAATGGGCTATTTGTTAGTATATACTCTAGACCACCAAATTACAGTAGAAAGCAGAAAGACTAGTACCCTACAGACCTATCTGTGATGCGCAAGTGAAAAGCTGTATTATTATTATAGACTTCAGTCTGAGTGATATATGCTGGGGCATTCATACTGCCAGAACTAAAACATCCCTGGAATTTCTAGAAATTATAGATTACAATTTCCTAACTCAAAAAGTGTTCCATCCAACATGGTAGAAATATCTGTTACTCCTCATCCTGCCTGGTAAAAAGAAATTGATCACATAACAAAAAGTCAGTGATTGTTTAGGTGCCATGATCATGACTTGATTACATCCGTTATATGCCAACAGAGTGAAGTCACAACTAGTAATGTACATACATGGCATTTTAAAAGGGCAAATTTTATAATGCAGAAAACAGTTATGAGACCAGTCAGGTAAGAGAAAGAATTTAAACAGAAAAATTATCATAATAATAGAATCATAGAATACTAGGACTGGAAAGGACCTCGAGAGGTCATCGAGTCCAGTCCCCTGCCCTCATGGCAGGACCAAATACTGTCTAGACCATCCCTGATAGACATTTATCTAACCTACTCTTAAATATCCCCAGAGATGGGGATTGCACAACCTCCCTGGGCAATTTATTCCAGTGTTTGACTACCCTGACAGTTAGGAACTTTTTCCTAATGTCCAACCTAAACCTCCCTTGCTGCAGCTTAAGCCCATTGCTTCTTGTTCTATCCTCAGAGGACAAGATGAACAAGTTTTCTCCCTCATCCTTATGACACCCTTTTAGATACCTGAAAACTGTTATGTCCCCCTCCTCAATCTTCTCTTTTCTAAACTAAACAAACCCAGTTCTTTCAGCCTTCCCTCATAGGTCATGTTCTCTAGACCTTTAATCATTCTTGTTGCTCTTCTCTGGACCCTCTCCAATTTCTCCACATCCTTCTTGAAATGTGGTGCCCAGAACTGGACACAATACTCCAACTGAGGCCTAACTAGTGCAGAGAAGAGCAGAAGAATGATTTCTTGTGTCTTGCTCACAACACACCTGTTAATGCGTCCCAGAATCATGTTTGCTTTTTTTGCAACAGCATCACACTGTCGACTTTATAATAATAAAGGAACTGTTTAAGAACACTTTCCTAAATACCCCAAAAGCAACTATCAAGGTTATACGTGTCAAAACAAAACAAAAAACAACAAAAAACCCTCCTTAGAGGGGAAGTGAAAGGAGGAATACAAAAATCAAGAGGAAAAAAAAGGGGGGCATACAATGAATACGAAGTAAAACCTAAAAACTAAAGAAAACTGACAAAGGAAGCAAATAGACAAGGAGAAATCTATGACAAACAGGAGTAAGGACAATTAGGAGAATCATAGGGCTGGAAGAGACCTCAGGATGTAGAGTCCAGCCCCCTGTCCAAAGCAGGGCCAATCCCAACTAAATCATCCCAGCCAGGGCTTTGTCAAGCCAGGACTTAAAACCTCTAAGGATGGAGATTCCACCACCTCCCTAGGTAACCCATTCCAGTGCTTCACCACCCACCTAGTGAAATAGTTTTTCGTAATATCCAACCTAGACCTCCCCCACTGTAACTTGAGACCATTGCTCCTTGTTCTGCCATCTGTCACTACAGAGAACAGATTCTCTCCATCCTAATTGGATCCTCCCTTCAGGAAGTTGAAGGCTGCTATCAAATCCCCCCCTCACTCTTCTCTTATGCAGACTAAATAAGCCCAAATCCCCCAGCCTCTTCTCGTAGGTCATGTGCTCCAGCCCCCAATCATTTTGATTGCCCTCCGCTGGACCTTCTCCAATGCATCCACATCCTTTCTGTAGTGGAGGCCCCAGAACTGGACGTAATACTCCAGATGTGGCCTCACCAGAGCCAAATAAAGGGGAATAAAGGAAGTTTTTAGTATATTAGGAGCAAAAGGAACCTTAACAATAGTTTTAGTCCATTACTAGATGGAAATAGTGGAATTGCTGATAATTTACTAGAAAAGGCAGAAATAGTCAATACATATTTCTATTCTATATTGGGAAAATGCCAGATAATGAATTCAAATCCATTCCAACAGTGACTGAGAGGGATGTTAAACAGCAGGTATTAAAGTTACGCATTTTAAAAATCAGCAGGTTCGGATAATGTATCCAGGAGTTTGAAGAGGAATTATCTGGACCTTTAATGTTGTTTTTTAAAAAACTGCAGAATACTAGTGAAGTTCCAGAGGAATAGAATAAAGTGAATGCTATTATAATAATGTAATGGCTAAATGGAATGACTTCAGTTATTACAAATCTGTCAGTCTTAAATCCATTCTGGGTAAAATAAAAATGGTTGATATAGGCCTCTATTAAAAAAGAATAAAAAAGAGGGTAATAACAATAATAATAATAATATCAATTAGCATGGATTTGTAGAAAATAGATCTTATCCAGCTAACTTGGGATCTTTTTTGATCAGATTATAATTTTAACTGATAAAGTGTTGGTGTAAAACACTTGGATTTTTCAATGGCTTGACTTGTTAGTGCATGACGTTTTGACTAAGGAAGAAGAATACTACAAAATCAACATGGCATTTGATACACATTTAACTGACTAACTGGCTAAGTGATAGTTTTCAAAAGTAAAAAATAACATTGTGGAAAAGGTAACCACCACCAGGCAGCTAGATTTCTAGTAGGTTTCTGCAGAAATCAGTTCTTAGCATATTTTTTTATTAGTGACCTGGAAGAAGACATAAAATTATAACTGATAGTTTTCAGATCACACGAAGACTGATAAAGCAAACTGGTAAATGATGGTGAGAAAGGTAGTCACACAGACTGTGTGGACTGACTGATATTCTGAGTGCAAACAATATGATTTTTAAAATTGCAAAGACATGCATGCTGGGACAGGATTCTATAGAATCCTGGAAAACAGTGACTCTGAAAAAGATGTAGCAGTTATAAACAAACAACTCGTCATGGCCTACTGGATATGGGAAAGCAGTAGATATGATGTAGCTTGATTTTAGTATGGCTTTTAGTCCCTCATGACACTCTCATAAGAAAACTAGGGAAATATGGTCCAGATAAAGTAACTATAGTGGATAAATAAGTGGGTGAAAAACCAAACTTAAAAAGAACTTATCAATGGTTTGCTGTCCAAATGGCAAGGTGCATCCCGGGGAGTCCTGCAGGGACAGTCCTGGCTCTGGTACTATTCTCCATTTTCATTAATGACTTAGAAAACGGAGCGGGTTATGTTTATAAAATTTGCAGATGACACCAAGAAGAGAGACGTTGAAAGCAATTTTGGAGAACTGGATTAGAATTGAAAATGACTGTGACAAATTGGAGAATTGGTGTGAAATAAACAAGATGAAACTCAGTAAGATAAAATGCAAAGTACTTCAGCTAGGAAGGAAAAATTGAATTCATGACTACAAAGTGCGAACAGTTCTCATGTAAACATTTGGGCTTAGGCTGGAATAATTCAACATCCCATTAGCCCAAGCTCTGCAATCATGAGTCAGCTGGATAGGCCTACCATGGGTTTTTAATCACAATGCAGACTTACTCTAAAGGCTCCCTACTGCTCTTGTATGTAGTACTGATGGAAACCGTATTACATACAAACATATTACTAGGGGACAAAATGTATTAAGCACTAACTGAGGGCTGAACAACAAGAATAAAAAGCTTAAATTAATATGCAAGTCATATGTATAAAATCTTCTCTGCCTACGGCAGGATTGATCACTGGATGGAACGGGCACATCTGCTACATCAAGGTCCCCAACCTTTTCAGCCTTAGAGCTAACCATAGGTGTCTCCTTAGCACTTTGCACAGTGGGAACCTGGCCTGGGACTAGAGTGCCGAGATCCTACCACCACACAAATAAATAATCTACTACAGTGGTCCCCAACCTTTTGGGGCTGCCGGGTGCCTGGGGGTGGGGCCTCTCATGTGCCAGGCACCCAGGGGTGGGGCCGCCCATGCGCCGCACTGCTGGGGCCGGCGCCGCTCCTGTGCCATGTGCCCAGGGGCAGGGACACCCATACGCCACACGCCCAGGAGTCGGCAGCACCCATGCGCCGCGCACCTGGGGCTGGCACTGCTCCTGTGCTGCGTGCCCAGGGGCAGGGACGCCCATATGCTGTATGCCCGGGGCCGGCGCAGCCTATGCACCGTGCGCCTGAGGACAGGGCCGCCCATGTGCTTCGCGCCCGTGGCTAGCACTGCCCCTTTGCCGTGCATCCGGGGGAAGGGGCGGGGCTGGCCCCGATCACTCAGCGGACGCACAGAAATGGCCCGGTGAGGGCCATGGCGCCCGCGGGCACTGCGTTGGGGACTACTGATCTACTATATACTTGGGAGTGTTTGTGTGTCTGCCTGTCTGTTCAAGAACTCCTTCTAAATGATATGAGTTAGGACCACAAAATTTGGCAGGCAGCTTCCTCTTCTCCTGATTTAAAGCAAGGTCAGGGTTTGGTTGTGCCAGGAAAACCTGAAGTGCTGTGAATGGGACTGTATTCCATAACTTGGAAAGGGAGGGGCTGTTTCGAAGGACACTTTACTCACAGTGGACACTGGAGGCAGCGAGCCTGCAGGGGAGAACTATACTTCAGAGTGACCACTGGGAGAAGCTGTACCACCAAGAGCAGCCTACAGGGATACGAGGCCCCTACTTTACGACGGCCCGATTTACGACCCCCTGCACTTATAACCTTTTCCATATGTGCGGAAGGGGTCGAAATCCCCCGACTTACATCCTCGGCCACGCATTTATGACGGCGTACAATTCTTGTCATGAATACGGGCTCGAGTTACGGCACCCCCGACTTGCGACGCTATCCCCAGAGCCGATCGCATCACAAGTCGGGGGCAGCCTGTAGTCCCTGGCGGGCCACTGCCACTATGTTTACCTGAGCGTCAGCAGGTATTGGAGGATCACAGCTCTGGTTGGCTGCGAATTGCCATTCATGGCCAATGCCAGTGGCAAGAAGCACCTTGGACCAAAGCGCTGCTTCCCACCGTTTGCATTGGCCGTGAACAGCGATTCGCGGCCAACCAGAGCTGCGATCCTCCGATACCTGTGCCTCCGCAGGTAAACACAGAGATGGGGGCCCACCAGGGACTAGCCCATGAGCTGGAATTTGCCTACTCTTGACCAAGAGCGTGAACAGCAAGGGTAGGGCTCGACATCTTGCCTGCCACCAGACTGGGTAAGTGGGGCCCCCTTCCCAGGAGGGGCAAGCGGGAGGAAGAAAGCCCTTGCTGACTACCCCAATCCCTGGCCTGAGCCCCTCTCTCACAACCTCCTACCCTGAGCCCCTCTCCTTACCCCCTGGCCTGACTCCTACACTCCCCCACGCCCTGACCTGAGCCCCCCATGTTCCCAACCCCCCTATCCTGTGCCCCTCTGCAACTCTCCCCCCAATTACTACTCCCCCCCATGCCACCAGCATCCTGTCCTAAGCCCCCCACATCCCCAAGGCCCTGCCCTGACTCCTGCACCCCCCACACTGCCAGATCCCTGCCCTGAGGGACCCAGGCCATGCCAAGTAAGTCTTTCATAAAAGCCAAAAGGCCATATTCCTGCTCACTTTCCCTTGGCTCAGGCAAAGCCAAGCAAGCACCTGCCTGCTTCTCCTGGGGCTCCTGCTGCCTTACACTCTCCTCCATCTGCTGTAGTGGAAAGGGTTAGGGGGTAGGAGAGAAACACACATGTAGTAAGCGAAGAGCAGCAGCTGTTCTGTCAGAGCACCAAGGCTCACTCCCAAGCTCATCCTGAGGCTGCAGCAAAGCAAGGCAAGTCATTGCCCCACCTCCTCCCCATAGTAATGGGGCTAATTCAAACACTTCCATTAAAAAAAATCACAGGCAACAGCTCAGGAAACACGTTTTCACTTAATGATAAAACGCATATTTTCTTCTCAGGACAGTTACTTCGTGGGCCACAATTTAGAGCCACATGGTCCGTAAGTGGCTCCAATGACACACTGGATATCCCAATTGACACAATGTCAAACAGTCCCCTGGTAACTAGATATTATTCATCTTACGTCCTGAAGTTGGGAACTTTTTCCATGCAGATTTCTTACAGATTGCTGGCCTAGACCTGACTTGACTCAAGCGATAGCTACAAATTTTTTTTTACCTAAACGCCACCTCTGCGTGAGATGTAACCCGAAACAATTCAAACTTACCCAACGCTGCTACTGGAGCAATCTAGCCTGGGCCAATACCGAAGAGGGGCTGCCATTTTCCACATCTTTCCTGCCCTGAAGATCTTTCCATAGTTTCCATCGAGTTCTGAAACCCTTGTAGAAGCCACAGAAACAAAAGATTGCTTGACCACAACTGCCTCGAAGGCATGAAGCACCCATTGCTAAGTTTACCTCTTGGCCTATAATAAAGCCACAAGCAGTATCATTCTTGCAGCCTAAGGCATGAGCTTGTGTTTAAGAGATCATGTCTGATGTGGCTTTTTCTTGGCATCTCAGTCTCAAAAGAAGAATGATTCTTCCCCCCTAATCTCTCTGTATGCCCGTCTCTTTCAGTCACTGCTTACAAGCTGGGATCTCTTCATAGCATTCCCAAAGCCAATCTCCTTAGAAGTAAACAGCTAAGAAGTTATTTCAGTTTCTGTAAACATGCTTTTCTTCATGAGCTAGGCTGTTTGGTGTGCATTACACTCCATGCTGGCGTGCTTGGGGATGTCTTAAAGCAAAGCTTTCCACTAATCTCGCAGTCTTGCTGCCCACGGGGGACGTTGGGTTACAGAAGAGATTAAAAAAGGCTTTAGGATAAAATTCCGGGTTTATTTTTAAGATTTCAGATAAGAAAAATCATTTTCTTTGCTAATCGCAGTGACCATCTTTAAAAAGGGCTCACTTTGCCTCTGAACAAGAGGATGTCTCCCACCCCATCCTTTTTATTTCCCTCCAGAAGAGAGGAAAAAAATTCATTTGGATGAAATCAGTAGATTTTTTTTAATAGCTTGAAGTCAGGCGCACTGTTTCGCAATGTATTTAGAGGGATAAATTCTGCTCTCACACTAGTGGAGAGTTTGAGTAAACCCACTGATTTGCACTTCCAGTCAATAGGGTTTGTTCTCCTAAATATCTTAGGGAGAGCTTTCTGAAGCACCTGTGTTAGAAAACTTCTCTCTGCCCCCATACAGCCTCAATCCAGGTATGGACAGTAATTGGCATGCTCTCATTTCCTACTGTCCCTGACCCAGCCTCTACATCTTTGCTTTCACTACAGAATTCTTGCACTCACCTAGACTGACGACGACAAGGGAGATGCACTGGCACCAGCAGAAACCTATAGTTTGTCTTTCTGCTTCTTTGGCTCTGGCCAGCCCTTTGCCTTTAAGTTCTTTGCATCTGTGTGTTTAATAATACAGCTCACAATTTTCAAACATGGGTGCCTGGAATCAGACATCTAAATTCACATTTAGGAGCCTACGAAAGTAAATTCATTTTCCAAAGTGCTGAGCCCTTTGAAAATCAGGCCATTTATTTAGGTGCCAAAATATGGACTGAGGAATCTAACTTTAGGCATCCACCCCTGAAAATGCTGGCCCTAATTTCTTTTCATATTACTATAGATTAACTTACTATGCAGTCACGCAAACAAGAAGAGGCAGCCATATGATCCACATGTCTAAATGAGCCTCCTATACATCAGTTGCAGTGAACAGCAGCCTGCGTAGAAATGAAGACTTAGTGAAAAATCCCTCTAGTGGCATTAAGATGCAATTGTAAAATAAAAGCCACCAAGTAAAAAGCCAGAGTGCACTTGCTAGTGCACATCTTTGCTGAGGGTAAAGAACGGCAGCCTCCCCAGGAAAATATAGTCCTTGTTACTTGGCATCTTAGTCATGAAACTTTTACTCATTCCTTAGGCAACAAAACTATAGGATCCATCTCATTTTCTCAGAATAAATTCTTGCCTTTCCTTCGACTTCACGCTGACTAGTGACTGAGATCGCTAGGATAGTGATTCTCAAACTGTGGGTCTGGACCCCAAAGCAGATCACATCCCAGTTTTAATGGGGTCACCAAGGGCTGGAATTAGTCTTGCTGGGGCCCAGGGACAAAGCCTGTATCTATTTCCCAGGGCCAATGCCCAAGGGCTTCAGTGTTGGGGGTCCTCAGTTTACAAGCCCTCCCCCTGGAGATAAAGTCCTTGGGACTTGGCTTTGCCCCTCCCATCAAAAGCAGTAGGGCTTTGGCCCTCATCCTATTTGGGGAGGCAGAGCTCAGGCAGGCTCAGGCTTTGTTTCCCCCCCTTTTGGGGCCATGCAGCAATTTTTGTTGTCAGAAAAGGGTCACGGTGCAATGAATTTTAAGCACCTCTGCTCTGGGACACCAGGATCTGAGAGGAAGGGCAGTGGTGTCTCAGTCTGTCTGTTTTTTAATTTGTGTGTGTTTTCTCACTGCTCAGAGGGGCGGGATTCAGACCCTGGGAGACAGCGGGAACTTAGTAACTACCTAACTTGCCTGAAGACAGTTCGTCCACAGAGCAAATACAGCAGAAATAGCTGCGATGCTCTCTTCCCTGCTTGCCATGACCTAACGTTATAGGCTCTTTTCCTACTCCCATTGTGAGCAGGAACAAATCCTTAGTTTCTTATTGTACCTGCATCTTATTATCGGATTCAAGAGCTTTATGACCTAAAGCACTTCATATTCTTCTGAGATATCAGATGCACTGTAACTCAGCTCAGCTCACAGTTTCGCCTTCCCAAGCACTATCTTATCTAGTATCTTTGCTCTTTAGTCTTACATGAGGTTACGCCATTCGTACTACAAAATCTCCTCTGCGGGCATTTCATTTCCATTCAGTGTACATTCTTTGGGCCATTTGAGCGCTCTGGCTGGAATACACGGTGCCATATGCCATAGCCGCTTCATAAATTATAAACCGCTACAAAGGATCCAAATATTCTCTCCTTTCCCTGCATCTTACTTTCCGCAAGTGGGGGAGAGAATGAGCAAAGAGGGAAAATCCTTCCGCGAGGCTCATTTCCATACTGGCCTAAAATGTCTCCCAGAATTTTGCCTGGCACCGCAGACAAAAATAAGCTTGTAAATGATGGGGAAGCTATCCTTGTTTAGAGTGTAATCAGAATGCGCTTTTATTTTATTTAAATGGATTGTGACGTGAAAATAAATAAATACAATGCACTTCAGACTCGATGCTCCTCCGAGTAGACAGATCTCCCAGGGTTTGGATCACTCAGCAGTGCTCTTTGGCTTCGGCCTCCCCTCCCAGTTCTCAGACTCAGCTTGCATCTCTATGCTCCAAAAGTACAATGCTCCCTTGCTCTCCCCCATCCCTTTGCAGGCCCATAAAACCCACCTCTAACCCACACCTTATCCTTGCCTGCATTCAGTGTTTGTAGCTTCCAAAGCCTCATCACTCGCCACCGTCTACTCTCAGGGCCACTCCACCTCCTTCGTGGCAGCTAACTATTCTCCAGGGGGCCTATTCTTGTGCCACAGGATACAAGTCACTTGTATCAAAGGCACCAGGAGTTGCTTGCACCCTGCTGCAGAGGAATTAGAGACCCAGGATTTTATTCAGCCAGAAGGGAAAGAAGGTGAACAGTGTATTCCACAGCCACCATCATGGAGCCAGCAGCAGGCCCACTGATGTGGGGATGAATAAAGAGGTCAGCAGCCCTGGGACCCGGCAATTCCAAAGGGCCTGAGTCTCCCAGCTGCTGCTACCACAGTAGTGGCAGTGGCCAGAAACCTGGGCCCTTTCAGTTGTTGCCGGAGTGCTGCGTGGTGCACTCCGTGGCTGGCGGGGGAGGGCTGCAGCGTATTCCAGGTGGTGCCTAGTGCTGGCTGTCCCCAACCCCAGCCCTTCCGCTAGAGGCCCTGCCCCTTCTGGGAGTGTAGAGCAGGGAGCACACGCAGAGTAGACTGGCTCTTCCTCTACCAAAAAGGAAGTGCGGTGCCTCCCCTGAATACTTATGCAACCACCGTGGAGTGCAGGAGTCCTAAGGAAGCTCCCGTCTATAACTAGTCGATAGGCACTTCCGCATTCCTCCTTTGAAATGTTCAAGAGCCCCACTGGGGCTTTTGCACGTTTCAAAGGAGGAATGCAGAACTCCACATGCAGCCAGCGGGAAGTCCTGCTGACTCCTGGCTCCACACAGGTGCTTCAGCTTTGAAATGCACAAGAGCCTGGGGGAGCATCCGCAGAGGACTTCCCGCTGGCACCGGACTGCATGCGGTGTGCCAGCTTCGAAATGTACAAGAGTCCCCAAGAGGACTTAAGAGTCCTCTGCTGACCCTGGGCTCCATGCTGCGCTGCCGCTTTGAAATGCCGCATAGGAGCCTGGGATCAGCTGGGGACTCCCCGGGTGGTTCCGGGAAATGCCACAGGGAGCCCAGGGTCAGCTAAGGAGTCCCCAGCTGACCCCGGGCTCTGTGCGGTGCTGCTGCTTTGAAGTACCCTCTCCTCCTCCCCCCCTTGCTGTATTTACCAGATAGAGACAGCCGGGGGAGGGGGGGAGAGAGTAACTGACTAGTTGACTCAACTATCCAATAAGCATACACAGTCGACTAGCCCTTAACATCCTTATCTACAACACGGCAAAGCTTTTGCTACAGCTTTTGTTTCCTATTCCAAACATGCCCCGTGTTTTTAAGATACCTAGATGCCAATGATAATTCTTAGCTTTTATATCATGCTTTTTCATCCATAGATCTCAAAATGCTTCACAATGGAAGGGAAATATTATCATCCCCATTTTAGATGGGCACATAGAGATTTGACGTGTTTTTCCCCAAGTCAATGACAGAGGCAAGAAGAGAACCCAGTTCTCCTACTTGGTGCCTGTGTCTCTGGAGCACACCAGTTCCTAGCATCTCCTGTGTATCTACTAAATCAATTGTCCCTTTACCCTACCCAGAGATGGCATCCACAGTTTCACTGCTACGGCACATCCATCTGCAGGACAATGCAGCTGTCTGTAGTGCACATGCTACCTACTTATTTTATGAGTTTGGAGTCCCAGATGGATTACAATTTTGTTTGCTTGCTTTCAAGTGAACCATAGTATAAGAAAGGAAGCTCTGCTTTGCACTACAGAATTAGGTTGACACAAGGCAGTTTATGTCGACCTAACTCTGTAAGCAACTCACCCACTGCATCAACTTAGAAACTCCACCTCTGCAAGCAGGAGAGCATCAATGGAAGTATCGTCAGGTCGATACAGTGTCAGTGCAGGCACTATGTTGCTTACGTCAACTGTTGCTGGTTTTCAGACACTACCCCAGTTCAATCAATGCAAACTCTCCTGAAAATAGGGCCATCCTTGGGATGCGTGGGGGCCCACACGGTACTATTAAACTGGTGTTCCCTGTGCCGCAGAGCAGCCAGGGATGGGAGAAGGATGTGATTTCATAATCTTCAGCAACACACTAATGGAATATTTTTAAGCAAATTTTAAACTGAGACCTTGTCAACTCACACAGTAAATTCAGAAATGGACAGTATATACCTGGGGCTAGCAAATGCCTGCTAAATGCTTCATTGCCACATGAAAGGCTCTTGCATAGGTTGGATGTTCTGCTAATAGGTCTGGCAGGCTCTCTCCCTTTTAAGTTAACTAGATCCTCTCTCCAGAGGAAGCAGAGCCACAGAATAGGGAGAGGAGTAAGTGGATGGGTGGACATTCAGGCCCAATGGTGCCCCACACAACTGCATATTCTGCGTAAGGTAAGGACAGCCATGCCTGGTAAGGACACACACACCGCTGATGCAAGAAATACAGAGTAGATGTACATACACATGCTGATGTAAATTAGGTTAATTTAATTTTGGGCAGGTGACATTTTTCTTTGAAGCAGAAAAATCTTCTCAGGACCAACAAGAGTCTACAGTGCAGGGCACTGTGCCCTGAAATGAATGGGAAGCTATCAAGTTACTTCAATGGGCCTTACTAGAGGATCCTACCTTTGACAGCTCATCTCTTCTCAGTTCGTGAACTAAGGTTTCTTGTCTCTGATGGAGACATCAGCTGCAAAGAGCAGTTAAAGTAGGAATTACAGGTGGAACATCTCCGGTCCACCCCAGAAAATCCTCTGGGGAGAGTGTTTTCTATCAACAAAGAGCTTGTGGACCAAGTTGAGGAGCAGGCTGTATGTAGAGCTTGGAAAGCCAGAACTTTGTCCTTAAAGTTAACTATAAAATCAGTCATTGTGACTTCTGTCTGTGCATAGCAGACATCCCGGTGAATGCATTTAATGGGAAGTCAGTAGCTAATGACTGCTCCTTGATCATTTGATTTTCCTCTCTAACAAAACTGGAAGCTGCCTGAGTTCCAAAGAAGATAAAAACCAGTCCCATATTTTCAGACTTCAACAGACGCTCAAGGCCCTTGAAGAATTTAGGCTCTTTTTCAAATTTTTCATGTGGATTTAGGTGCCTAATTTTATCCAAATTCCTTTCTGTTCGACATTTATGTTATAAATTACTGACCACAGATGTAATTCATCTATGAAATTCATTACGTATTTTCCCTTCTTGTATAGCCTCCAATCTGATTGTTTCATGCAGAGAGCATACGTGATGCAATAAGGATGCATGCAAAAAACATGGAAGAGGCTCCTTAGTTAAGCATGATCTTTGCGTGTTCCTTGCATTAAGCCTTCAGCAGTTGCTTCGTGCAATGTCCATGCATGATATTTGCACCTGCTCAGACAGCCCAGATGCTACCCTGCCTGTTGTGACAGCTGTCGCTGGTCAGAAAGTGCCCTTTACAGGCAAGAGTCAACTGGGGTCCCATAACACACAAGTTTGTTGAGTTCCTAAAGTTTTTTAATAATGGAGATTGCCTATCTCCTAGAACTGGAAGGGACCTTGAAAGGTCATTGAGTCCAGTCCCCTGCCTTCACTGCAGGACCAAGTACCATCCCTGACAAATTTTGGCCCCAAATCCCTAAATGGCCTCCGCAAGGATTAAACTCACAACGCTGGGTTTAGCAGGCCAATGCTCAAACCACTGAGCTATCCCTCCCCCAGGGCTGTTGATAAAGGTAGTCAACCAGGCTCACCAGTAGGCAGTGTAAAGGGGGCAACTACCTTGGGACCCGTTGATGTAAAAGGGCTCGGGGCTTTCAGCCACTGCTAATATGGCAGTGGTTGTGGCCGGAGGTCCAGGCTCTTTTTTTTATGTGCAGGATCGGGGGGAACCCTGATGCACCATCACAGAGGGGGCAATCCCCAGCCCAGAACAGACCTTGGCAGCCCCCCACTGGGCATCAGAGCACTGGGACGATGTCTCTCTGAAGCATCCCTAATATGAAGTGAGACTGAAAAGACTATTTCCCTTACAGAGTTGGCAAATAAGGGGGATCTGGACACAGCCTAAAACTGACTGACTGACCTAGGAAACATAGAATGGGAACTTCTCCTCATCCTCACTCATAATAAGAACAAAGGGACATTCCATGATGCCAAGAGGTGGCAAAACAAACTCAAATACAATTATTCCTCACGTGATGTACAAAAAGCCTGTGGAGAGAAACTCATTAACGATGTCTCTGAAGCCAAGCTCTCAGCAAGATTTATAAAAGAATATCCAGAAATATAAGAAGTCATAAGCAATAACCAATTATAGTGTTGGAAGGGATATAAAATTCTCAAGATTCAGGGAACAAACCAACTTATAACTACAAGTGATGAGAAGGAAAAGATCCCATTGATGACTACTGTATGGTTTCTTCCACTGCATTAGGAGCAGCATTTCCAGCAGATCTGGAGAAGTTATTTTTCCCCTTTATTCTGCACTGGTGAGGCCACATCTGGAGTACTGCATCCAGTTCTGTGCTCCCCCTCCCCCCCCATATAGAAAGGATGCGGGCGCATAGGAGAGGGTCCAGCAGAGAGCAATCAAAATGATTAGGGGGCTGGAGCACATAAGAGAGGCTGAGGGATTTGGAATTATTTAGTCTGCAGAAGACACGAGTGAGGGAAGATTTGATAGCAGCATTCAACTTCCTGAAGGGAGGTTCCAAAGAGGAAGGAGAGAGACTGTTCTCAGTAGTGATGGAGCAATGGTCTCAAGTTACAGTGGGGGAGGTCTAGGTTAGATGTTAGGAAAAACTATTTCACTAGGAAGGTAGTGAAGCACTGGAATGGGTTACCTAGGGAAGTAGTGGAATCTCCATCCCTAGAGGTTTTTAAGTCCCAGCTTGACAAAGCCCTGGCTGGGATGATTTAGTTGGGGTTGGTCCTGCTTTGGGCAGGGGGTTGGACTCAGCCTCCTGAAGTCTCTCCCAGCCCTATGATTTGGTAACACAGTATTGGTAACAGACAACTGGATATGATGATCCATTGGTCCGATCCAGTCTGGGAGAATGCCAATGTCATTATTATTGTTAAGTTGTCATTCTTATAACAGGCCTCTGCTTTCAATTTTTTTCATTTTTATTACCTTTTCTATGTGTCAATGTGTTAAACTTGACAGTAGGAGCATATTCAAAGCTAAGCAATAGTAAAGAGCCCAAAGTATGCAGAGATGAGTGTCTGCATGTACAAGATCTCCCCCAGGAGCTGAGGCAGGTCTTGTACTCATATTAATAGGCATCAGTGAAGGTTTACTTTAAGACAAAGCAATAAAATAGTCTAAATATTGGAAGAGTCCATTAGGGAATGATTTTTCAGAGTAATAGGGAAGGCAATTTTCCACATCATACCTTCGAACTTTCAGATACGCCAGCTCAAGGCCAGCACAGTTCAGCTGTAAATCAACTGCACATCATAAGAGTATTAAACATTCACACTTGGCACAAACTGAATCAAGATGCATTTACAACTGTATGAATATCTGGCGAAAATCCCTTCAAACCTATTTTTACTACTTTCTAGATTGATTCCTATTGTTGGTCTAATCTGAGGATCATTTGAGCTTTTTTCCTTTACTATGTGGTCAATTTCACAAAAGAAAATTGAAATTATGAAGAAAAAAAGTCACTGATGTGCAATTAAATTAAACTTGAAAAAGATCTTTAAAATAACTTCTAATTTTTTAAAAAAGATCATCTTGATGAATTCACTAATTGTTTACTGAGAAAATCCCATTCAGATTTAAGATAAAAGTGATCAAGAAACCAGATGTTAGGACAAATATCTGGACCAAACATCGAATAAAACCAGCTCTATTTAATGATTCCCCCTTTCCCATCAGACCTTGGCTTCCCCTTAAGAAATTATATCATTCTATCCTAAAAGTCATGTTTTAAGTATATGTTTGCTAAAGACCCTGGAAAAAATTGTGCCCCAGACTGAAGACAATGCTCTACTTTCTAGTCCATCTTCAAATACTGTAAAACCCAGCTTGTAAATTTCTGCAGTGTGGCGTGTATCCTTTTGGATCATGCCAAAAAACTAGCTCAGTTATTAGCCACAACATGGGCTCCAATTGCCCATGTCCTAATTCATTTTATGATTTGCTCCTGTGGTAAAGAGGATTTGCTTTGGATCAGAGAAGTACCCGAGTCATGAATTTAGATCTAAATCTGAACTCCCTCAAAGTCTACAAGGTTAAGATACAGTATTTTGGTTAAGGCTCATCTTTGCTTTGGATGTAACAAGAAAATCAAAGCTTGGAGCAAGGTCATGGAGTCCTTTTCACAGCATGTTACGAAGATTTACATTGTAGGAGAGAAAATGTGGCAGACTTGGCTGTAATTCCCATACATATGGCACCTCCTTTACACTCTCTCTAAAGGCCATAATAAAAAAGCAGGCCTAGAATATGTATCTAGATGTATTATTAGATAAACATCACATGTAGGTTTCAGGCCTTTTTATTAAGCAATAAAATAAAATGAGTACAGAAAGGAACTGCCACATGTCTAAATAAAAGATTTCTCAGTAGCTCATGAGCGTCTCTAGAATGCACACTTTTAACTACATCCTTATCTATATGGTAGAAGGGGGGGGGTAACAGAAAGTAAGAGATTCTTCCAAGTTAAAAAAAATGTTAAAATATATTTAAGTTTCCAAACATTGTTAGAATGGTAAACACACAGCCAAACTATTAGAATGGGGGAACGTATTATTACAACACCACAGTTGTAACAAACCAAATATTGGAAAGACAGGAAATTGTCTTCTTTAATATTACTACAGATATTTAGAGAGAGAGAGAGGGAGCAGGCATGACTGGAGCTATTATGACGAAGTAACAGCCTCTGCATGATCCAAAATTAAGGATGTGCTGCAGTGTCTTAGTGACTTTCCTTCCCTCCTCTCCCTTTTTTTCTTTAAAAAGAGCCCGTGGTATTACATAAAATCAAACTTTGGAAATTGCCTCCAGTGTCCAAGCTGACCTAATGCCTCTTTGTAGAACCGTACTCAAGGGTAACATTTTCAAAAGCACGTAAGTGACTCAGGAGCCTAAGCCCCATTTTCAAAAAGTGAGAGGCACTGAGGAGCTTACATTTAATGGAAAGTCAGTGGGAAGTCCCATTCAATCAGAGTTAGACTCCTAAATCATTTTTAAAAATGAGTAGTCCTGAGGCACCTTAGAGGAGCGAGTGAGAGAGAGAGAGAGAACCATTAGCTTTCATGGGCACAACCCACTTCTTTAGATGAGATGATATTGAGACTTGATGATCGTGACAGATCAAGAAAACTCATAATTTTCTTTTTGTTAGTCTCTAAGGTGCCACAGGACTACTCGCTATTTTTAAGGTTACAGACTAAGAGGGAGAGTAACCTCTGAGACTTGAAAAAAGGGAGCATATCTCCTTTTGAAAATTTTAACTCCACACTCCATTCCATTAACTTGTTTCAGACAATGCCCATAATCAGAGCAAGGTTTGGGGAGTGGGAATAGACATGCTTCCTCTCCTCCCTGGGGCCATCGGGACTCCTGGGCCAGATTGCTCCCAAAATAGATGGCCCGCAGGCCAAGAGTTTGAGACCGCAGACATACAGTATTATTACTACGGCTTGGTCAAAAATCTCATCAAAACTCTTTTTTAAAGAGTCTGTATTTGTATACCTCTGGCTCTAGATTTCTTGTGGGATGTTCAGCAAGTTCCTTCTCCATGCCTCTATTTTCCCTTCTGTGATATGGACATAATGATTCAACTACCGTTATCAAGGACATGTGCAATCCTGTTTTGATAATAAAGGGTTATTTGAGGCCCAGGTGCCCTGACTCCCAGTTGCCTACTACAGGTAGCACCTGTGAAAACCAGAATTTTCTGGTCCGGGCTACATATGTGGTCCAGGAAGACCACAGATGCTCCTGGACCAGAGAACCCATGAGCCTAATGGCAGGAGGGCCAGAGCCCCATGGCAGCCCCCAAATCCAGGGAGCTGCTGGCTGCGCAGCTTGGCAGGGCTAGTGGGGGGTTGGGGGGGAGAAGGGTGCAAAGGCAGGGTGCCTGCTGGGGCAGTAGTGAGCCGGCAGCATGTGGCAGGTTTGGGAGCCAGTGGCGGGGACCGCCACTGCTCCAGCAAACTCTCTCATTCAGGAGTGGCAGGTCCCAAGGGTGCCAGACCAGGGAGGTCAAACATGTAGAGCCTGACTCATTACTACTTTGCAATTGGACCCAGTCCTATTTGTGTTGAAGGTAATGGTACAAAACCCACTGGACTCAGTCTACATGGCCAAATTCTCTCTTGGTGCAAGTCTATTGACTTCAACCAGCTTTTCACTTGAACAGCAGAGAAATTGGCCCCGCTACATAAATTTAGCAATGCTGTGCTTTTCCTTTGGCTCCCTCGGTCTCAACTCTAGAATTTCTCAGCAGGGTAGCTGTGTTAGTCTGTAACTTTAAAAACTATGAGCAGTCCTATGGCACTTTAGAGACTAACACATTTATTAGGGCATGAGCTTTCATGGGTAAAACCCACTCTAACTCATCTGACTATACTCAACTTAGGACTATAACAGAGTTTAAAGAGAAACTAGATAATTTCATGGAGGTTAGGTCCATAAAAGGCTACTAGCCAGGGGATAGAAATGGTGTCCCTGGCCTCTGTTTGTCAGAGGCTGGAGAGGGATGGCAGGAGACACATCACTTGATCATTGTCTTCGGTCCACCCTCTCTGGGGCACCTGGTGTTGGCCACTGTCGGCAGACAGGCTACTGGGCTAGATGGACCTTTGGTCTGACCCAGTACAGCCGTTCTTATGTTCTTACCCACGAAAGCTCATGTCCTAATAAATGGGTTAATCTCTATGGTGCCGTGGACTATTGTTTCTAGAATGTCTGCATTTCCCTGGCAACCCTCTGTGCTCTATTGCCAACTGGAGTTATAAGTAAAATATGCTGCATCTGTCCCATGTCATGCCTTTAATTTGATGCCATTTTCTCCAAGATACACTGAACCCAATCCTAGTCTCGTCAAAGTCAATGGCACGTCTTGTCATTGAAGTCAATGGGAGCAGGACTTGGGCCAATCTGCCAAATATCCCCTTTTCCTGAGTGTCATTTACAATCTCTCATGAAACAAGGGTAGATCTGCATAGATCCTGGGAGCTGCTATCAGCTGCTCCCAAATATGACAGAGTACTGTTAACAGTCTTCTGATTTTCTTTGTTTTCCTTTTGTGTGTGTGTGGGGGGGGGGGGGGGGGAGTATTTGCAAAATACAATGAGATCCCTTCATTTTGTGCCATATGTCTGAGTTACTGTATAACTAGAGATCTACACAGCATTTCATGTCCTCCACTTCCTTCCTATGTGCTCCTTGAAATTACGTAGTGTCTGCTCTTTTGCCTCAGACATTATATATCATTTTTTTACATCACTTGCAAGGCTGCATATACTCTAAGATAACAGTTTTAAGCAATATGTTTTTACATTTAATCAAGCTTAACCTACTTTGTTTTTGCCTGTTCTTTATGGAAACCACAATCTCATTATCCTTATTTTTAAAATTATGGTCTTACATTAGCAAATTTTTTTTAGAAAAACAATCTGATTTTGAAGTGATTTAATTTTCTCTTTAAATGAATATTACTCAACTCTCCAGTTTTTAAACAGCTCTCAATACTGTGTTTGTTAATTGGTGCGAATGTTTCTTTGATTATTTCCTAACAGCAGGGATTAAAGGATAAACCAAAAGAGACCTTCAACAAGGGTCCTTGATTTCAAAAGAACTAACTTAAAAAAAATCAAGGGAAATAGTGAGGGAAGTGAACTGAACTGAAGAACCTGAAGCTGTGAATATGGAGGAGGCTTGGAATTACTGTAAATCAAAGTGTCAAAAGCTACCTGAAGCCTTCATCTCAAGCAAGGAAAAAATTTTCTTAGGGGAGGGTTGCATACCACGCAGGATGACCAGGCATCTCAAACAAGTGATTAGGAGAAAGCAGAACATGCACAAAGAAAGGAAGATGAGATGGAACAGCAAGGAAAGCTGCATCTTGGTGGTCAGTGAGTGCAAGAACAAAGTGGGAACTGCAAAAGTCAAGCAATGCTGGGCCTTGCAAAGGGAATTACAGCCAGTAGTAAAAGGGGGAAAGTCAACATGGTTTCTGTAAAGGGAAATACCTTTCTAATCATGCCTTCTTTGAGGGGGTCAACAAATATGTGGACAAGGGGGATCCAATAGATATACGGTACTCAGATTTCCAGAAAGACTTTGGCAAGGTCCCTCACCAAAGGCTGTTAAGTAAAGTTAGTTGTCATGGGATAAGAGGGAAGGTCCTCTCATGGACTGATAACTGGTTAAAATACAGGAAACAAAGGGTAGGAATAAATGGTCAGTTTTCAGAATGGAGAGTGGTAACTAGTGGTGTCCCCTCAAGGATCCATACTGGGACCAATCCTATTCAAGCTATTCAAGCTGGAAAAATCTGCAGATGATACTAAACTGCTCAAGATAGTTGAGACCAAAGCAGACTGTGAAGAGCTTCAAAAAGATCTCACCAAACTAAGTGACTGGGCAACAAAATGGCAAATGAAATTTGTTGATATGTTGATTCCAAAGTAATGCACATTGGAAAAAATAATCCCAACTGTACATATAAAATGATGGGGACTAATTAAGCTATAACTACTCAAGAGAGATCGGGGAGCCATTGTGGATAGTTCTCTGAAAACATCCACTCAGTGTGCAGCAGCAGTCAAAAAAGCAAACAGAATACTAGGAATCATTTAAAAAGGGATAAAGAATAAGACAGAGAATATCTTAAATTCCTCTATATAAAACCATGGCACGCCCACATCCTGAATACTGCATATAGTTGTGGTCCCCTCATCTCAAAAAGGATATATTGGCATTAGAAAATATTCAGAAAATGGCAACGAAAATTATTAGGGGTTTGGAATGGGTCCCATATGAAGAGAGATTACAGAGACTGGGACTTTTCATCTTAGGAAAGAGGGGACTTGGGTGGGGGGGGAGGACATGATAGAGGTCTATAAAAGCATGACTGATGTGGAAAAAGTGAATAAGGAAAAATTATTTACTTGTTCCCATAATACAAGAACTAGGGGTCACCAAATGACATTAATAGGTAGCCAGTATAAAACAAACAAAGGGAAGTTTTTCTTCATGCAGCACACAGTCAATCTGTGTAACTCCTTGCTGTGAAGACTAAGAATTTAACAGGGTTCAAAAAGAACTAGATAAATTCATGAAGGTTAGGTCCATTCATGGCTGTTAGCCAGGATGGTTAGAAATGGTGTCCGTAGCCTCTGACAAACAGAGGCTAGAAATGGGTGACAGGAGAGGGATCGTGTGATGATTACCCAGTTTTGTTCACTCCCTCTGAGGCATCTGGCATTGGCCACTGTTAGAAGACAAGATACTGGGCTAGATAGACCTTTGGTCTGACCCAGTATGGCTGTAATGTTCTAAAGCCAACTCCTGGTGCATACCAGCTCCCAAGGAATTGCCTGCTGTCCCTACAGAGGCAGCAGCATGAGGGGAAGGAGAAGGTGGCCAGCAGCAGCCAGTATATGCGGGGAGCCAGCTTAACAGCCATCTCCCCACACACATCTGCCGCCCCACGTGTAACTGCATTATCACTGACATTTTCAGGGTTACCTGGTTACTTAATGACATGCATTTTAACGTCCCTAATTATAATACTGAGCTGTTTCAGCCATCACCTGCAACAGGAGCTACCTGCCAGTTGTGTGGTACTGTTTGCATTGCAGAGACACCTCACCAGCCACGGCATAAGTCACTAAGTGTTTCCCAGGGCATAACAATCTCATTCTTTCTCTTCATCCAGGTTTGACTATTTTCAGTGGCTAGTAAGAGTGCAAGTTAGGTATGTCTGCACTATAGCTGGGAGCATGCCTCCCAGCTCACACAGATATGTGCTAGTGATGCTCAAGCTAGTGAGTTATAAATGGCAGCAGGGACACTGTGACACAGGTAGTAACACAAGCTTACTACTACCCAAGCTCAAATACACCCAACCCCTGGGTCCAAGCTCAGGGTGCTGCCCATGCTGCAGCGTCCACATTGATATTTTTAGGGCAGTTGCTGAAGTGGTGATAACACATGTATGTCTATTACGAGGGCTGGAAGGCACGTTTCCAGCTGCAATATAGCGAGACATTGTTTCCGCTGTTGTTCAGCATTGTTAGACAAAAGTAGTTTGCACTGTGTCAGTACAAAAATGAGGTACACGTGAGTTCCTCTATCCAAATTCAAGAAAGGAATTTAGTAAGTACATCTATTTGGAAGTAACTGACTGTATGGTGTTCAGAATTCAGTCAAGATTTGAACAGAATTGCTACAGAATAATTAAAAAAGGCTTGAAATGCTTATAAATTCCAAACCTAACAAATGCAGGTTGAAGACATCCATCGGGTGAATGTTTCTGATCTCAACCATGATTGATTGTTTGCTCAGCTCCTTCTGCTGAAAGCCAACTGTCAGCTTCTTGAAGTCCATTCAAAAATATCTCAGTTCATTTAGCCAAACCGAACATTAGCTGTTTTCCTAAGTGATGAAGCTAATAAAAGTGATTTAATACCAGCAGCCAGTTCTGTAAGTAAGCATAGTTTTAACGCTCTATGCGATACTGAAGCATGATTTCAATCCAGAATAGGACAATCGCAGATCACCTGGCATATGATGTTATATACATACACGGGAGAAAACTGATGTCTTACAGCTTACAGAGACTGCAGAAGAATTCATTTAAAGAAACCAAAAGCAAGGATTATTTGGCTTTGTTTCCCCTTTGTAAGGCATTCTTTATACTTATCTTTTAAAAAGTAATGCTTTCATGAGTAGTTTTGTACCATGACTAAAGCTGTCCTTTTTTTAAATCGAGTGAGATAAATGAGCTTCTTTTCCAAACGCTGCATTTATTAATGCAGTTCCTATACTTGGGTTGAGAATGCACTGAAAGACCCGCATAGCCTTTAACTATCTATCCCCATATTTCCTCCTAAACAAAAATATGTAAAGTGCACACAGATATTCTGTAGATGTGTGCACATCTTAGCAATGCCTATAATAAATGCATTATTACTACACTGTATAAAACCTGCATATGTTTCTACCTCCTGAGTATCTATATTTCTGAGTAAAGTTCCAGTCTGAGTCTCCAAATTTGGGGTTTTAATATCCTCCTAAGGAATCTGTTTTTGAAAACTGACTCAAGTCATTATTCCCTTCCCTATTCAGCAAATGTTTCCTAATACCAATGGAAGTGTTGAGAGACAGCCATCCGGTTAGAAATAAGAATGTGTGTGTGACCTATACAGTATATTTCTCTCCGTAGGACTAGAGTTCATAACATCCTGATAGACTGATTCTTTTGCAGTTTGCCAAACAGTATAATATTTGAGATCCCTTTATGTCTCCTAGGAGCAACTTAGTGTTAACAACTTAAGGTTCTGATTTTGGTTCTGTCCACCATTTTAGAATGGAGGGAAAAATAAAACCTTGTAAACTAGCTTGTCAAAAACCTTTGGCTTTATCACCAACACACTTACTTCTGAGATTTGCAAGTTCTCTTCTTTATGAGACATCTGACTTCATAGCTCAGTACAGTTTGATCCAAAGATAGCTGGCATCTTTACAACACATAGATAAGTAATGTTTTCATGTAGTATGACAGCAGTTATTGTGCATAGATCAGAATAAAGTAATTGACTACTCTGATTTATTACAAATGGTAACAACATAGAATTCACAGTAAGACTTGTATTATGTTTTCTATATAAATATCACCATGGGTTTTGCCGATCAATTTTACTTCCAAAAATGTAGCAGTGGGGATGCATAAAATATAAATATGCCTAAGTCTGTATTTTTACTATTTCTAAGAAATATATTTTAAGCAATTAAAGTGATAAATAGAATAGTAAAGGAAGCTTCTTCCTTGTTTACATTCAATATTTCATGCTCAAATGATTTCACAGGATCTCTGTGTTCTTTAAATCATCCTCTCATATACCTGATTTTTCTTATTTTTCAAAGGAAGTGAACTCAAGATAGTTCAGGGTAAACCTTTGTGTGTCTTAAATAATATGAGCCATTATATAACGTTAGACAATTCCCGGCAGTGACACAGTGTATACATACTTAACTATAGTTTGTGATTATATACCAACCTACAATAAAGAATGTAGCCAGATCAGGTGCAATCTAGGGTACAAAGTCACATGCTAAGTAATCATACTTGTGTTATGGCTTTACAAAATGATTCTACTACATTTTATTGGGTATTGGTGGACACAAAAGGCTAGATAGGCTTTTAACCAGTTATGTTTGTATTTGCAATCAGGATACTTACATGGCTTAATTGGATATAAAGTTGCACTCAGACTGGGACTTCTCATAGTATGAAAATTAGTTCTGGAGGTACTTGCTCTGGTATAATCTTGTTGTAACATATCAACAACTTTGTAACTCAATGTGATTCAGTAAAGAGTGAACAACGTCATATTGCCGACTATGAAAAATTAATTATTCATTAAAACAGATAATGAACCAGACCCTCAGCTGATGTAAATCAGTATTGGCTTGAATGTTTCCAACTCAAGTTCCAGAATGCTCTATTCTCTTGGCATCGGTCTTGGCCTGAGTTTCGATTAGTAGACTAGTTTATTTTATATGTACTGGTAAATGTTCTCATCACAGAAAGAACCGTTCATGACAAACATTACACAACACTTCAGATCGACTTTCCCACATTTATCTGGAACAGGGCCAGATTCCCACTGGTGTCAGTGCTAAACAAAAGCGTTATGTGGCCTGAACGTTACACCATTCTTAAGTGTTTTTGTAATTTCAAAAACCCTTTCCTCACCAGCAAGTAACTGTTAGCATTGTTTATCCAGCATGAGTCTATCGGCTAGGTAAATTCTAGCTGATGTAAGTCATCATGGCTCATCTCAAGTTTTTTTTTAAAAAAAAAAAACCACTTAGCTATACTGAAATCTCAAAGTCATTTTTTAGAAGAAAACGCGTACTTTGAAGTTACATATGGAGTCTGCAAATCTTTGTCCCATAAAAAGACAGTACCAAAGATGTATTTTCAAAATGAAGGCTTTAATTTTACCCCTTAATTAGACTAACTTAAAAATGTTCATCTGCAATTTTTGGACTGGGGTTATCAAGTAATGCATATTACAGTGGATCAGTTATGCAGGGGACAGATAGGAAGAAAGGCAAAGAAGAGTTCTTTCAATCTACATAAGCTCCATTTGTGGAAAGAAATCCTAACAAACAAGTTACCTGATTGTTTCTCCCAAGTTTGATGTGCGTCTCACCCTTAGATATTTAAATTGATTTTATATATACCTATCACCTTGGTATCTATGCATTGCATAAAATTATCAAGAAGAACAGTGCAAGAAAAATGTTTTGTCTCCAACCGCTCGCTTTATAGGAGCATGTGAATTTATGGGCAGGCTCCTCACATACTGTACTGCAAAGCAGAAGGAAGAGGAGGAGAAGATACCCAATGGGTTTGAACATGAGATCACTTTGCATTCCAGAGACAAGGACTGAGTTGATAATTGAGGAGAGACAAAGCCCCATCAGTAGATTAGAAAGGTCTTTTTTGTGTTAGGTAAATAAAGCTTGCTCCAGCACTGTAGAATTTCTGTTTACACAGCAGGCCTGGTTTAAGATTGTTGAGTTTTTTTGCTAAACACTTTCATATGATTTTCATGAATGGACACTGTTGTGCTGCTCATTCAGATTGCCAGAGACTGAAGTTGTAACCAGAGATCTTATTACAATTATTATTGTTTAAAGAAGGGGCATCTTTTCTTTAATGAGTTTAAATGAGAAGAGCTAAATCTCCTTCATAGGTGTCTCTGTTGGCATGATGTTGGATGGCTCTCCTCCAAACACACAGAACTTAGCCTAGCAGCCAAACTCTGGAAGAAAAATTAGTTGCCCTATAGTTACAGTGACCATATTTTCTGAACCAAAAACGGGGACACATTAACCATGCCTGCTAACCCTATTAGCCATGCCTCTGACCCTCCGTTAACCACGCCCACCTGCCGCAAGAAGTCCTACTCATGGGGGTAGGACTTGTAGGGTCAAGATGGACACATGACCAGAAGTAAGGGATGTCATGTGACCCCTCTAAGAACTCCTCCCCCTGTCCTCTACCAATAGGGATGGGTTTGGGTCCCATAGGAACCCTTCTCTGCCCTCCCCATGCAACTATACCGCAACTGCATTAACCCAGGCCCCAGACCCAGGGTCCCATGACAGTGCAGCCCTAGGAGACCAACCTCTATTCAGGATGAAGCTCCAAAGCACTTGGGGGCAGAAGGGAAGGACACCCACCATGTCACCTTCTGGCAGGCTTTTCCCCTCCTCCTGTTGGTTGCTGCTGACGCACTGTTGTCTATTAATCATTTAGCAGCCTGAGCGTGGCAATTAGCACTGCTAGGCTTGGCAGCGGCAGCCTCCCGCCACCCCCATGCCAGCCTTGGGTGGGAGAACTCGGCACAATTCTGCCAAGATGCCAAGCCGGTTGCGTGGCCAGCGCCTGCAGCTCTGAGCCCGCGGGAGGGGATGGAAGGGCTGGGCAGAGGATGCTCCCACTAATAGCCATTAGTGGACCTAACCTTCACGAATTTATATACAGGTTGTACCTCTCTTAACCGTGACTCCCTGGTCTGACAACATCCTTGGTCCAGCATGGAAGACAGATGTTCCTGGACCACAAAGGCCAGGAAGAGGGAGGTCTGGAGTTAGGGCAGGAGCGCTGTAGGAGGCACCAGCGACTCAGCTGGGAACCTAGCATGTGTGTGTGTGGGAGGATGGGCAGCCAGGGGGGAAGGGGGAGTTATGGCACCAGCAGAGCTCCCTTGCCCCAGCAACTTGGGAGCGCTTGCTTGGCCATGGTGATGGAGTCTAGCCGCAGCCAGGGAGCTCTGACCACGTCCCTAGCCACGGAGCCTGGCAGCTGCAGAGCTCCACACCAGCTACGCAGCTCTGGCTGTGGCACTCCAGTCCCAGCAGCAGCAAGACTGGCAGTACCTAGAGAGCCCCAGGGAGCTGGGGCAGCAGTGGGGGCAGCCTGGTGGCAGCCCAGGCCATGAGAGGAGGTAGCTTCCCTGGTCCAGCAAATCTCCTCGTCTGGGCCCAGGGTGCTGGACCAACAAGGTCCAACCTTTAGTTCTTTTTTGAATTCTGTGGCAGTCTTGGCCTTCACAACATCCCTTGGCAGAGCGCTGCAGGACCCCACCCCAACAGGAGACTCCCCCTGCAAGACAGGGCTGGTGGGCCACTCGGGACCTAGGCTGTCCTGGGATGGGAACCCCTCGGCAGGGTTGGGGAAAACCTATGGGGAAAGGCAGCTGGGCCTCCCTGACCTCTTGCCACCAGAAGCCGCCCAGCTGCAGGAAGTGCTCCCAGAATCTGGCCACTGGCCCGAGGTTTGGCAGGGGCAGGATGGGATTGTGCGGACTCAGCTCCCGGACCTTGAGCCAGTGGCACTGCAGCTTCTTGTCACCATGCCAACCCCTTCCCCTGCTCCGCCCCGTGCCCCTGGGACTCCGGCGCCGCTCACCAGACTCAGCAGCCGCACTAGGACCCGTGGCCACTTCAGGAAATGCAGCAGGTCAAAGGTGCTGCTGTTCTCCATGCTGCTGCCTGGCCTGGTCACCTCACCTGACCCCTCAGCACCACCCCGAGCCCTTTTAATGGCAGCCTAATTTTGCCCATACAACACATTATGCCCAAAAAGGTGAGTGTGCAATCAGCTACTTACATGCACGGAGCAACACTCTGAGAGCCTGCCCATTCAATATGCATGTGTGATTCGTATTTGGCATGTGCATAAACTATCATGGTTATTTCTATTACAGTATGCTCTTATGACCTCTATAGAGATCAAGCCCCCGCCATGCTAGGCAGCGTACATATGCACAAGTAAGAGAGATTTCTTACCCTACGAAAGAGCTTACAATCTAAACAAGAGTGAGAAAGGAATAATTATTACCTCCCACATTTTACAGGTGGATAGCAGGTGGAGTTCAAGTAACATGCCCAGGGCCACACAAAGTCTGTGGCAGAGATGGAAATTGAATGCAGGTGTTCTTAGTCCCAATCGAGCGCATTATGCACAAGCCCACCCTTCCTGAAAAGCAAACTCCTTATTTGCAGTCTCAATTTATTGCATGCAAAATTGGAGGAAGGAGCAGAATACTGTCTCTTCAGAGCCAAATCTCTATGGATTGATTCATTATCAGGTACCTCTGACCATTCTGATGGAGACTACGATGTCTCCCACCCCCAATCAACATACAGGCTACGTCTAGACTGGCATGATTTTCCGCAAATGCTTTTAATGGAAAAGTTTTTCCGTTAAAAGCATTTGCGGAAAAGAGTGTCTAGATTGGCACGGATGCTTTTGCGCAAAAGCACTTTTTGCAGAAAAGCATCCGTGCCAATCTAGACGCAGTTTTGCACAAGAAATCCCCAATCGCCATTTTCGCCATCAGGGCTTTTTTGCGCAAAACAGTCCTGAGCTGTCTACACTGGCCTCTCTTCCCCGAACAGAGCATCATAGTATTTGCGGAAGAACACTGACAATCTTACATCAGATCGTCAGTGTTCTTGCGCAAATTCAAGTGGCCAGTGTAGACAGCTGGCAAGTTTTTCTGCAAAAGCACCTGCTTTTGTGGAAAAACTTGCCAGTCTAGATGCAGCCACACAGTATAGACTTGTATTTTCACAGAGCCACAAGCAATTTTGGCTTTGTCCATTAAAAATAGTTTTGGCAGAATCGTTTTTGGGGAAATACTGCCAAAAACCTCTCTGACAGATAGTAAGCAGCACATTTAAAGACTTGTTACATTACAAGTTATAAGGGAAACCTGATTAAAAATTACACTCAACAGAGTGGAGCCGACTTAAAATGCATCAAATGGTGGGAAACTTTCCCAGTAAGGCCAAACGTATTGCCCAAAGTCCACAGGAAACAATGGAAGCATTCATGGGAACATTTTACCTTCAACACAGAACATTTGCAAGAACACTGAAAAGCAGAGCTGGCCCTAGCATTGACATGTCAGGTTTATCTTAGCAAAATACACACTGTGGTCCTAGTCATTTGCAAGGCTGATCATATAGTCTTACTTAATTTGCATCCCACAAGATCAATCCCCTTTGAACTGCATTTCCAAAATGACTTCACAATCAGTTCTTATCTGGGCAAGCTGTCTAAGGTGAAGAGAAACCCTGAGTGTTGTATATACACTGTGATGATACAGTCTAAATGTTCAAGTCACCTGGCTTATGAGCAGGTCTCCAAATGCAGCATCAGATGAAGAGCCAGGGAGCCCAAAGAGAGGGTAGTCTGTCAGAATGAGCCAGATGCTGAAATAACTCTAAACCCAACTCAACATGCCAACTGAGGAATTTATTTCACGGATAAATTTGTATGTAGCTGTTGCAATCAATGAATCCACCAGTTTATCTATAGGTCTGTTAATTAACTGGAGTCAGTTTATACAAGAGACAAGCATTTTTTAATTGTCTTTCAGATAGTAAAATTAAAGGGTCATTTTATAGATAAGTAAATACAGGATGATGGGTTTAATTCAGCTCCCACTGAAGCAACTGTCAATCTTTCCATTCGCTGTACAAATGCCTGTACGTGTTGGAATACAAACTGGCCCTTAATTTGTGTTGTCTTTCACACAGTAAAATTAGATTGGTCCTTGTCTAAACTGACTCCAGTTAATTACAAGTTAGCAAAACCAGCTACAAGACTGCCTTGTTTCACCTTTGAGCTACAGAATAATTGTCACCTCTATGGTACCTATTAAGGATGTTGAACTGTGGTTATCTAGCTAACTGTGTAGTTGATACTATTTGTATTGACTAGACGATTAGTCGATAAGGACAACTCTCCAGGAGCCACCCGTGCTGCAGCTCTGCATTTTACTACATTTAAAATGCAGAGGCACAGCGTCCAAGACCAACACGAGCTGGGATTGCTCGATCCCGGCTCACACTGAGTCCAGCAGCCTGTTTGCAGCGGCTAGCCCTGTCTGCTGTAAACATGGGCTGCTTGGTGGCAGCAGCCCAGGTCCACAGGGGGGCCCAGCTTCACAGCAGCCTCCCCTATCCCCCATTGGAGCCTCTGATAAAGGAAGCGGAGGAGGAGAGACACACTGGAGAGATGGTGTGGGGGGGGAGGGGAAATCGACTTTTAAGCCAGCTCCCCCAGCACCAGCTCATGTTCCACACCCCTGCTGCCTCTCACAGAGGCAGCGGGGGGAGAGGGGAGGAAGAGAGCGAGTAGTCGATACTCCAGTTGACTACTCACTAACATCCCTAGTTCTTATACTCTCTTCCATTTTATGTCTCAATTACAGTGGTGTGACAGAATTCTTAGTGTTCGCAGTGGTGGGAAGGATGGAGCGAAATCACATTTGCTGATGCCCAAGCAAGTGAATAATTCCCCCACCCTTGGGGAATAAAGTTGCTGAGGAGGGGTTGCATGGACTACTGGGGCTTCTTCCCCGAGATCAGCAATTTGACTAACAGAACAGCCAGTTCACAGAGACCAACATGGGCTTGAAGCAGAAGTCACTTGATGAAGTTCTACAGCCTGTCTTATGCTGAAGGCCAGACTAGATCAGGGCTGGAGAGGCAGGGGCTGAGGGGAGGTGGCCAGGGGGCTGGAGTGCCAGCATGGGCTTCCCAATGCTGGGGGAGGCCCTAAGCCTCGGGGACTAGATCCAGGCAACCCAGGGCCGCATCTGGCCTTAGGTTTCCCACCCCTGGACTAGATGATCACATTGGCCCACAAATCCATGAACAGCTGTTCCCACCTGAGAGCTATTTGATGACCTTTGTGAAATGAGTTCAATGCGCTTGGTCCAATTCTTGGTGGCCACCTCACACACCGTCGTCAATCTCGTTGTCAACTTCGGCTGAAAAACTAAGAATGAAATGGGCAGAGAATGTGAAACATCTCACGTCTAGTTGCGAGAGCGGATGTGCACTGGCAAAGCAAGGTGGGAAATTGCTGCACGGCACGTAACGGTTCAATAGACACAACCTGTCTGCAATGCTGCCAGTGCAGTGCATCCCTGTGCACTAAATTAATGGATGGATACACACCTATACCCACACCCCACCTTGGGATTTTGCCTCAATTCTTATTATTCAGAAATAAAAAAGCAATTTTGCCAGCTGAAGCCTCACACTGCTCCCTGAAAAAACTGTTCCTGCATCCAACAGAGCAATCCTCCTTGATGAAAATAGGGATATTTCAATCCAGAGGAGTCACGATTTTATCCAGGAATTAAAAACCTGCCCTTGTAATGACACAAAGGGGCCATTCCCTGCAGGCTCAGGAGAAACTTACGTCTCTGTCAAATCAGTGAAAATATTGATTTTAGCACATGAATTGTTCTGCAGGGAAAGATCAGGGGAGTTTTGCACAGCTCTAGTCTAAAGAGAAGATATCACTCCAATCTCTCTTAACACCTGGACAGCCACTGGGATAAGCCCAGCACTCTGCTTTTTAACATTACATCAGGTTTACATAGATGGAACACGTTTCTGAGCAGAGATTGCATATTGCAAATCCTGGTGTTACAGCAGGGACATATGTGAGTTTAATAAAACTAGAAGCAGCTAATGGGTCACAATAAAAAATAATATTTTTCCTTCGAGCAATTAACTTGTAAAATAGGTCTCTCTAATTCCTTCCTGTCTAGTCCCATGGGCCTAAGAATAAAGCTACATGAGAAATAAATAATGTGTTGCTGTTACATTACTTAAGCCAAAATCTGAAAGCCTCTACAGGAGAAATATTGTCTCCCTCATTAATTCTGAAATCTCTTTTCAAGTATATATCAAGTTACCTTTCTACTAACTTTTTATTTGTGTACTGCATTTACATCACTGTTGTTCCAGTTAAACATTTTTTCAATAAGTAATTTGGCTTTGAAAAAGAATCTATGGGGACATCTCATTGTTTGAGTAGCACTGTCTCTATCACCCAGTAAATACTCAATACACAGTTCTGGAGATTCCCGAACTATACTAAATATACTAAAACCCGATTCTATTTCACCACAGTTTAGTTTATTTACTCCTTCCTTCCAATAATCTCTGTAGTCTTCTGCAAAAATGTCCACATTCCTCACCTCACCCTTATGATTCTTAAGAATTCTGCAAATACATATTACATAATATTATATTACATAATTATTAACATACATATTACATAATATTATATATAAATATATCAATAAAATCATATTTCTAAATCAAATCAAGAACTGTGTATATTGAAAGGGAGAAACTTCCATGAAATAGCTCTTTTAACAGTGATCTTGGTGCCATATAGTGCCAGTGTAACACTGACAGGTGGAACCAAACCGGGGATCTTCAGAGCTTAGTGCAGGACTGGGCAATAATTTTTGAAGGGCGGCCACTTCACACATTTCTGAAGTGGCTCTGGGCCTCCCCACAAGGGGCGGGGCCTTGGGCAGAAGGGGCGGGGCCAGGACACTTCCCACGCTCCCTGGCCCAAAGACCCTGATTGGAATTGTGGAGCACATAAAGTCTTTGTCTCCTGCCCCCTGGCTCCTAGAGAGAACTGCAGCTGTTTTAAACAGCTGGCAGTTCCCTCTAGCCGCTGTGCACCCCTGACGGCAGGAGGAGACTGTGTGTGCTTCCCCTGCACCCAAGCCAATCAAGGCCTGGAGACAAGGGAGCGCATGAAGTCTTTGCCCCTGCCCTGCAAGGGGCATGTGGTGCCAAGAGTGAACTGCCGGCTATTCAAAACAGCTGGCGGTTCAATGTAGGCACTGCACACCCCTGGCAGTGGGAGGAGACTTTGGGCACATCTACACAGCAGGGCCAACGCCGAAATAAGCTACGCAATTGCAGCCACAACAATTGCATAGCTTAATTCAAAATAGCTTCTTTAGGCTTTTGGTGCTGTCTACATGACAGGAAGTCCAAGGAAGAACTCTTCCTCCGACTTCCCTTACTCCTTGTAAAATCAGGGTTACAGGAATCATAAGAACGGCCATACTGAGTCAGACCAAAAGACCATCTAGCCCAGAATCCTGTATGCCAACAATGGACAATACCAGACACTCCAGAGGGAGGGAACACAACAGGTAATCATCACATGATCCCTCTCCTGTCATCCATTTCCAGACAAGGGTTAGCGACACCATTTCTACCCATCCTGGCTAGTAGCCATTGAGGGACCTAACCTCCATGAATCTATCTAGCTATTTTTTTGAACCCTATTAAAGTCCTAGTCTTCACAACATCCTCTGGCAAGGAGTTCCAGAGGTTGACTGTGCACTGAGTGAAGAAAAACTTCCTTTTGCTTGTTTTAAACTTGCTGCCTATTAATGTCATTTGGTGACCTCTAGTTCTTATATTGTGGGAATAAGTAAATAACTTTTCCTTATTCACTTTTTTCACACCAGTCATGATTTTATAGACCTCTATCATATGCCCCCTTAGTCTCTTCTTTTCTAAGCTGAAAAGCCCAAATCTTTTTAATCTCTCTTCGTATGGGACCCATTCCAATTCCCTAATCATTTTTGTTGCCCTTTTCTGAACCTTTTCCAATGCCAATATATCTTTTTTGAGATGAGGCAACCACATCTGTGTGCAGTATTCGAGATTAGGGATGCAAAATTTTGATTAGCGGGTTAAACTGCATCACTACAAAGGCAAACGTGCTGCAGGGAGCACGGGGCCAGCAGCGTTTCAAAGCAGCAGTGCCACAGGGAGCCCAGGGTCAGCCCTCCCTGTAGCACTGCCACTTTGAAATGCCGCATGCAGCCCAGGGCCACCTGGGGACTCCCCAGCTAGTCCCAGGCTGCACGTGGCACTTCAAAGTGGCAGTGCTACATGGAGCTCAGAGCCTGGCTCTGGGCTCCACCCGGCATTGCCACTTTGAAGCACTCTGCTCATTCCCCGCCTCCCCCTATACTGCCTCTTTCTGTTAGAGGCAGCAAGGGGGGGGGAGGGAAGTGGCTAGTCGACTAGCATGTCGACTGTCCGATGAGCATGTGCTTATCGGACAGTCGACTAGTCATTCACATCCCTATTCAAGATATGGGCATACCATGGTTTTATATATAGGCAATAAGATATTCTCTGTCGGAGCAAGAAGTCCTCCAGTGTGCCATTATTTCAACATTATGTCAAAACAACTGCTTGTAGTAAAGATACAGAGTATGTTATTTCAGAATAACACTGCTGTGTAGACAGCACCCTTTGTGCGCTCCTTCTGCCCTCAGACCAATTATGGCTGTGGGCGTGGGAGCACGCAAAGTCTCTTGCCCCCCATCCCTGCCTAGAATGAAACCCTTGAGGGGGGAGGAGACTTCACACATTCCCCAATCCCCAAGTCTCACTGACCTGGGGCGAGGGAGCAACAGGGCAGCTGTGGGGCAGATCAACTGGTTTGGTGAACAGGATCCGGCCCGGCTTGTGGAGTCTCTCTTGCCCACCCCGGCTTAGTGCATATGCCTGTATTGCTTGAGCTATAAAGCCAGCTGGCTCTCAGCTAAGGCTGTAGAGCAAATTCATTCTCTGTGGGTACGTCTAGACTACATGCCTCTGTCGCCAGAGGCATGTAGATTAGGCTACCAGACATAGTAAAATGAAGCGGCGATTTAAATAATTGCCGCTTCATTTAAATTTACATGGCTGCCGTGCTGAGCCGACAAACAGCTGATCAGCTGTTTGTCGGCTCAGCGCGATAGTCTGGACGCGCGGGTGTCGACATCAAAGGTATTTGTCGACCACCCAGGTAAACCTCATCCCAGGAGGCATACCTGGGTGGTCGACAAATACCTTTGATGTCGACACCCGCGCGTCCAGACTATCGCGCTGAGCCGACAAACAGCTGATCAGCTGTTTGTCGGCTCAGCGCGGCAGCCATGTAAATTTAAATGAAGCGGCAATTATTTAAATCGCCGCTTCATTTTACTATGTCTGGTAGCCTAATCTACATGCCTCTGTCGCCAGAGGCATGTAGTCTAGACGTACTATGTGTAAGTGGCCCACGCATAGATATAATAGTGTAGTCAATTCAACGATAAGCGAATGCTTATTGGTTAATGCTGTCTGCTATACGCATCCCCCTCCTCCATCTCGATGACCTCTCAAGGTTCCTTCCAGTCCTAGCATTCTATGATTCTGCTAGTGATTTTTTTAGAGGACTGGTCAGCAGCCTGGCTCAGTCCCAGCTCGTGCCAAGTCCCAGGAGCTGCACTTGCTGCAGCTCTGCACTGAAAGTCATTTAGGAGCCAGGCAGGCAGACAGGCCAGCTCAGTCCCAGTTTGTGCTGGGGTGCAGCTAGCTCCCAGTAGTGCAAAGCAGGACTGAGCTGGGCTGCCTGTCCACCGGCTCCTAAACGACTTTCAGGATAAAGCCGCAGTGGGAGTAGTTGCCGACCTGGAATGAGCCGGGACTGAGTAGAACTCCACGTTATTTTACTCGTTGATGTTATGCTATCAGACAGGCGGTTGGCAGATTATGTGCAATGACAAAAGCAGCTTTTGAGCAGGGATTGAGAAGAGGGTAGGGTAGTCAGTGCAAGAAGGGTACAAGTAACAGCATGGAAGAAAGCTTGAAGACATTTGCCTGTGCAACAGACACGAGGGCACTTGTGACTCTCTTTAGGTTCTGCTTTGCAAGCTGATGGCAAGGACAAAACTAAGCCCAAAATAATCAAAGCAGGAATCCAGTCCTGTCATCTTGACTCAGGCAAAACTCTCACTGAATTCTAAAACTGACAGGATCTGGCTCAAAACATTTGATTCTTTAACAAATAAGTAGACTGTTGTGTTGAAGTAATTTTAGCACAGCTGGTTCTCTGACACAGTAAAAGCCTTATTATGTAATTGGGAGAATCATCAATATCTTTGTTCTGTGTTTCTTTATTTAACCTGCCATCTTACCCTTTCTAGAGCACATTAAACTACTTAGTTATGAATGACTATAAACTGAGTCCCATATCTTCCAGTTGCAGAAGAACTGTATTAGTCCATAAACCCTAAGGCTGCAAGTTAATGAAAAAACGGAGGTTTTAAGTGTTGGCAAACTTTAAAAGTATTTGCCTGATTTGTGTGTGTGTGTGCGCAAGCACATGCATGTGTGTGTGTTTTCCCACTTAACTTTGCTTTAGAAGAGTCCTTAGACTGGTATGAATTCTTATTGCTAACAATTACCTACCCCTCCACATCCAGGCAATGCTAAGTATTGTGGCTCTTAACTCTGCAGGTTATGAGCCTACAGTGGGGTGGGCATAGAGCAGGGGTGGGCAATAATTTCTGCAGAGATTACAGGCTGCCCTCAAAGGGGGCAGGGCCTCAGCCAGAAAAGGTGGGGCCTTGAGTGGAAGGGGGCTGTTCACATGCTCCCCCACCCCTAGGCCCTGATTTGCCTGGGAATGGAGGAATGTGCTCAAAGTCTTTGCCCCTAACCTCCACCCTGCCAGGAGCACACAATACCTAGAGAGAACTGCCAGCCATTTTGAACAGCTGGCGGTTCCCTCTAGTGACACACACCGCTGGGGGAGAGGGGGCGGGGGAGATTTTGCACGCTCCCCCACCACCGGGTCTTAATTGGCTTGGGGGTGGGGGAGCAGCAGAGCTTGATCAAATGGCTTGGTGAGCCAGATCCAGCTAGCAGTCCCTATCTTGCCCACCCCTGACACAGAGTGATCCTGACCATTCAGAAACCTCATTTACATGAGAACAACGTGGGGGGAGGGGGCGTGGCGGTACAGGAGATCTGGTAGTGTTAGGAATGAACAAAACTGGGCACTAACATTTTCTTCTTTTATTCACATACTTTTGATCTCACTTGCTCGCGGCTGCATTCAAAGTCTCATCACTCTCATGGTAAATGGAATCCTGTTTTCTGCCGCCCTTCTAGAAAATTGAGTTTCAAGGATTTGTGGGTCACAATATTTATGGACCACACATTTAACTAGCCCCATTTCATAGATGGGGAAACCAAGGCACAGAGAGATCAAGATTGCTCAGTGACTCAGTGGCCAATTCAGGCTTAGAACCTATATCCGACACTCAGCCACACGCTAAACATCTGCTTCCTTTTACAGTTCCACCCATGTTAAAGATGATATATACATAACAGCAGGCTGAACACCTCACTCTGGCTAGTAACATACAGATGCTAAATTGGGATCAGATTCTTCAAACCCACGTGAGCTGCTTAAATTAACCGGTGTAAATTAGTAAAGCTACAGTGATTTACATTAGTTAAAGATCTGACCCAATCACTCTATTTGCATGAGTAAGCACTACTTAGCAAGCAAAGATTCACAAATTTGTCCCTTAATAGGCCTAAGAATCCTAATCCGTGTTTCCTAATTTACCTTAGGACCTGGCTTTTGAGCCCTTGTTAAGGAACAGTGCATACTCAGATGAAGTGCATACTCCCTTTGAAGCCAGTGTTCATGTATGGAAAGTCTACTCACTAGAGTAAGAGTTTGCATGCTCAAACCGCTGAATTCCAAAGTTGAAATCACTTCTTTCCTGAATATTTTCTAAAAATAAAGCCAGCACTGGAAAATATTATTTTCAAATGCTTAAGCAATGAGAACATTTTACATCCACCTAATTACGCAGCCACTTAAGAAGTGTCCAGGTTTATTAACTTCTTTCCAATTAAAGAAAAGCGAACATTGTTCTTTTATTCCCCTCAAAGAGCCCACTCATGAACACAAAGCAGAGACTCAGAACAAAACAGAGCTGCTTCCTGAAAGGGAATTATTTGTTTCTTCATTTCAGAACTTTTACTGGTTACTGTAACAGATGCGAAGGTATGCAAGACATCTTTTTTTTCTTCTCCACTCAACAAAAAAATATTGTACAGAACACAGTGACCTGCTTAGGGGAAACATTTGTCAGACTGGAGAATGTCTTGAAAAAATATATAGACACTTTTTGTCTGGTTTTATTTTATGGGGTTTGGTCACTTTTCCACCCCGTGAAACTATATTTCTGACAACCTCCTGCCATTCTCCCTACTTGGAGCGTGTGTCAGTGTCAAACCAATCGCCAAAACTAAATCAGTGTGATGTTCTATAAAACCTTGAGCTATAACCTCATGGCTTAATCTTCCATAACCCAACTAGTTTAATGAGGAACAATTGTACGAGTAGGAAAATGATTTGTCTTGGGACTATGAGGCAGATAATTTTGGCTAAATTTTTCCAGCTGGCTTCAAAATCTGAAAAAATAGCCAAATTTCTCACCATCTTGCTGAAAGAGCTTGGATGGCTTCCCTCTTTGATTCATAAAAAGGCTGCATTTTATATACTGTATATGGCATGATGTTCTTTTTGTGTTTGGCCACCAGCACAGGCATATAATTAATCAGTGCTAGCTGATATGTATTTGTTTCGCTGTTTACCCTAGAAGTGCAGCTTAAATGCAAACTTCCTACAACACTCTGGATTTCGCGGGTCTCACAGATATTTTTTGAGCAAACAAACAGTAAGAGATGAGGACTTGGGGTGTTTCCAAGTTACATCCCAGATTCTTATGGGATACCTCAGCTCTGCCCAAGAATAAAGGCTTAAAAATTGCCATTTGTTATTCATCCCACCATAAAAGAGAAGAGTGCATTACGGACAAAGAAAAAGCAGGGCTCCTGCCCCTAGTAGCTTACAATCCAGCAACCCGATCCTATGCTGACTGGAGCCACAAGGGCAGGTTCTGAATTAGCTTTAAAATCAAACAAACAGAATTCCAGATGTAAGGGGGTTCACATCACTGAAATGTGTCACTAACACCAGAGTATCCTCAGTTCACAAATCCGTTCACTGAGCTCTCCCCGTCCCCTTCTGGGACTCCCTGTACTTTGGCCTTTGCTTTGAAGTGGCCGTGAACAGTTCAAAAAAAAACTTCACACTGGTTTCCTGAATGATCTCTACAGGAAGTAATAACCCTCCAAACCCAGGGCCATGACGGGCACTTAGCAGAGAACTTCTTAGCCCACCTTCCTTCCCTCAGTAGTGAATTATTTGCAACCTGCTCACTGAGATGGCAGCAGCCACCTCTAGTGTTATGACTGAGCAACTGGTCAGGAAGGATTAGATGAGAATCGTAGGCTAAAAAGGAAGAGACAGCTAGCTATTCAGAGCCTTGATTGCTTCGTGTTAGAGTAAGGCAGGGGGACCCAACTTTGCAGTTGCAGACAGGACAGAGGGGCGGCTCAGGCAGAGGTGCAGTGGAGCTGGGGACAGCAGCCTGGTCCAGCCCAACCCACCCACTATATACATTCCTGTCACATGGGTAAAGAAGAAGGCACCTCCTTTAAACCCAGATGCCTTCTCCCCCCTCTCCTGGGGCTATCCCTCAGTCCACTTACTGAATAACCAGGGATGGGTAGGCACAAGTCTCCCTTCCCCCAACACACACACCTATAAAGGTTCCCCACACACACTAAGGAGAGAAGCCACTGGACTCAAGCATCAGAAGAGTTGAAGAGTCTGGGTTCAATGCCAGGTTGAGTTGTCCATACCTCTGCTCCTTACCTTCTCCCTGCCGTCTGCTGTTTTGTACACCTCTGTCATGCCCCCTTACATTTTCTGTGAACTAAGTAGTGCCATTCTTTTCTGCCTCTGCGTATGGCTTTCTAGGCCTTTGGACTATTTTGGCTCCAGCTGCTGAAGCCCTTCCCATTTCCGCTAAATCCTTTTGCGATAGGGAGACCAGGACTGAACACAACTATTCCAGGTGCAGGCATACTGCTGACACAGGCAATGGTTTTCGAATATTACCAGTACTAATTTGTATTCCATCTTTGCACCCTCTATTACTGTTCTGGTCACTAATGCACACGGAGCAGAGATTTTCACATAACTCCACAATGGCTAGTTTGCTGAGTTGTTAGAGGGTTGACTCTATTATGAAGTGCTTTACCATCTGACAGGAACTGTGTCTCTTTTTGGTATTTCAAGTGGGTGGAGCTTGGACTATGGGCAGAACTTGGAAGAATATCCCTGCTTCAGATTCCTTATCCCCAATTTAAATGTCTGCTGTAGAGCAATAGCTTGAAAGTCATAATGCAGAGTAACAGGACTGAGGACATACAAAACAAAACAAAACCCTGATCCCTAAACTCGTCTCTGCTTGTTTTCTACAAGGGGCCTGATCCAAAGCTCACTGAAACCAGTAGGAATCTTTCCATTGACCTGATGTGGATCAGGCCCATTCCCTTGCATGGACACATAAGGAATTGCAGTGTTCCAACTTCCACAGACCAGATGTTGGCCATTGGGGAGATGGCTATTTGTGAGAGCAGCCATTTACAGTACTCAGTGTTTGGTCATCAAAGTCTGATATTAACCTTCAACTGGAGCCTGACTCTGAAATTTCTGCTATTGATTTCAATGGGAGAAGATTAAGGTCCAATGGGCTATATGTGGCCCATGACATCTTTGAATTTTGAGGAGCCTCTCTTTAGGCAATATATCTTCCAGCTGAGGTACTGCCAAAACCCAATAGTGCTTTCCACTAAAACCTTGACTATGAGCAGCTACCCTTTGTAAACATAACTTACTATGGTTACGCTAGATGAAAAGTCTGATTAAAATCAACTTAGTTAAAAATCACATTACAGTAGATAACCCTCTTTTTTAAAACACACTATTTTCTTTGCAAAGACATCTCTTTAAACTATTTTATCTCTTCACCTGCATTTTTTGATCCACTAATAATCAGTCTTTTAAGTGACACCACCTTGTGAGTCAGCATGGAATCTGTGTATCTTCTATATGGACAGGATATTTAAATATTCTATTGACTCAAATATTATAAAGCTACACTTTTAACGCACATTTTTATTATTCTCGTTTTAATACCCAGAATGGATGCTGCACCCATAGCAGAACAAAAATATAGCCTTTTCTGTGACACAAGCCATTTATTTAAGGTGAAAAGGTTATTTGAAAGGAAGTCTATGTGTAAGTACAGGACTGCATGTAGTCATTGAAAACAGAGTATTTAAACATTTTCTTAAACTTACAGTAAGTGCTGATACAAAGCAGCTAAATTGATGAGCAGTTAAAAAAAAATAAAAACCATGTGGTGAACTGAAAGTCATCTCCCTATGTCTATGCAGTCACGCATCCAGGTTACTTAAGATGCAGAGTTCTGAAGGATCCGGATTCCTGCAGGTTCAGCCACCAGGGCCTAAAGGTCAGCAGCATAAATGCTGCAGTGCAGCCCCAGGCCAAATTCTGTTCTCAGTTACACCAATTTGACTAAAATCAAATTATTCCAGATTTACACCAGCATAACTTGAAAGCAGAATGTAGATATCTACTTTCCCTTTAAGTTTAATATTCAATAATACTAAAACCAATTCAACGCAGCTTCCACTTCTTATATTTCCAAAATCTTTTAACTGACCTGGGCAGGAAATGCTACAGGGGATACCACAAATCCTGGTGCACATGACACAGGGTGATTCTCATTAATGCTAATGGAAATCCTGCCCAAAGCCCTCTGCAGTGAGGTGAGAATATGTCAAGTCACAAGGTAAGCTGAATTTAGAATGTTTCCTTGACTGTCCTTTGCTGCTTAAAAATATTGCTTGTACAGACTAGGTAGTTAAGTATCTTGAATGACACAGAACACATTCAGAGCAATAGATTATCGTTCAACTATAGGAACGTATCAGGACACCAGTTTTTAGCAGAATTTCCCATTGAGGAACTCTGCTTGAAAACTCATAGCATGTCATGGCCGTTTGAAAGGAAAGTGAGACAAAACAAAAATCAAACTTTCCACACAGGAAACACTAATCTTCTTAACCCTTTTCTAGTCAGTGTCTCACATTTTATAACCGCATATTTTGCTTATAAATATTCAGTCTAAGACCACTGTGTCTTGTTCTGTGCAAACTTCCCAATCAGTACTGACTCCCTTTCTATTAATCTGCCCTTTAAAATTTGCTCTTTTATCAGGTTTTAATGTCCAACATGATTTAATCAGAAACACATGCCTCATAAATATTATCTGTCATGTTCCATTAGTTTCATGTGGGAAAGTACAAGTCAATAAACAAAGGTTGTGCCATAAATCTGCCTTGAATACATTATACCTCAAATAAGAAAATAAAAACATGTGTGTCCTTTGACCTGGATAGTCTTAAAATGGGAACTTTAGGTATTGTCTTATGCCTTCAAAAAATGTTTAAAATGTTCACAATTAATTGCGTACCTAAGCAATTCCAATTTACATAATGTTGATATGTAGATGGTGATTAAATAAGCACTATGCCTTTAAGGCACCTGTTAAATAACATCACTGCTCCTAGGTTGAAACTGATATCAGGAACTGCACAATGAAAACCAGTTTTCTCCACCATGGAACTTTGCTATAAAATCCCCTAATAACCCAGCAAAGCAGTTATGTTTGGTTATTAAAGGGGTAGGGAAGAGGGAATTAACCACTTTGACTTGTGCACTGGCTGGAATTGCCACTGCTGTGACTGCTAACAAGTCCCAATATTATGAAAGAGGTCTCCGCATTTTACTATACAGTAATTACTCGTATAACATGTTCCCGCTTAACACGTTTTTGCAATAGCACGATTTTTTTTCCAGGGAACATTTTTCAAACAACACGACTGTCCCTGAAATAACACAAAAATGATCAAGTGGTGGACTACTTCATGTGGCAGTATAAGTTGGTAAAAACAGTGGCAATACGCATGAGCGGATGAATACACATGGTCACAGCGCTCCTCCTCTCACTCACGTGTTTATCTTTGTGTTTTAACAAACCATGGCAACTTGTGTTGCTAGATATCTAATGCTGACTTTGATGACCGAGCACCAAAAAAAAATTGACTTTGCCATCACCACCTTTTCCATTATTTTTAATGGGAAAATTGACCCCACATAGCACGTTTTCGCTTAGCACGAGCATTTTCAGAAACACATCTATAGTGTTAAATGAGGAATTACTGTACAGCACCACCATTGAAAAGGTTAGTGGGTCTGAGCATGAGGTTGGCATATGGAGACTGCCAGCACAGGTCTGAATTCCAACAGTTCCTTCTCCTTCCCACATAGATAAGCTGCATGCTTTGCTATTTATTGTGCAGGATTTTGGGGTCAACACCTCACGGAGTTGCCAACCCTCCCACCTTCACCAGAAGTCTCTTGGAATCACACCCTATTTCCTAGAAGCTACTGTAGCCAATCCGGGACATTTTGGGAGCCAGCAGTGCAGCAGAGCTAAGGCAGACTCCCTGGCCGCCGTCACTCTGTGCTGGGCCCGGAAGCAGCCAGCATCAACCCTGTGGCTCATGGGAGGGTGTGTCTGTGCGCTGCTCCCACCCCAAGCACTGATTCTGAAACTCTCATCAACACCCCTCACCTAGGAGCCGCTGCCAGTGGGGTGCTAGTCGCCTTTGGGAGCCACCTGAGATAAGCACCTCACTGCTAGAGCCTGCACCCCTCACCCTCACTCCCACACACACCCCTGCCTCAGCCCAGACCCCGCATCCAAACACCCTCCCAGATCTCACACCCCTCTAGGGATGTAAAAATCACATTTAATTGATTAACCGGTTAAATGCAATGTTTAACCGGTTAACCTATTAAAGGGAGGTGGCAAGGCACCTGGGCTCAGACAGGGGTGGCTCCGACTGTCCAGAGCAGTCCCTGCCTGCGATGCGCCCAACCCCAGCATGAAAAGAGCTGCTCCAGCCCCCACCAGTTAACCAGAACCCGTAAACAGCACCACAAAAGGAGGATCACGACAAGCCTGAACTCTCTACCATGAGATGCCAGAGGACACTGAGGGAGCATCTACACAGCACTTATTTCAAAATAGAGCACTTTTCCTCTGACTTCCCTTACTCCTCATACAATGGGGGTTGCAGGAGTCAAGGCACATCTAAACTACATTCCTCTTCTGAAAGAGGAATGTAAACAAGCCCGATCGAAAATGCAAATGCAGTGTGGATTTACAAATCTCGTGCTTCATTTGCATAATCGCATGAATGCGCTTTTTTGAAAAAAGGGTTTTTCGAAAAAGAAAGTGCAGTCTACGTGGGCTTCTTTCAGAAAAAAAACAAAAACCTTTTTCGAAAGAACTCATACTCCTGAAAAAATGAGGTGTACAGGTTCTTTTGAAAAAGGGTTGGTTTTTTGTTTTTGTTTTTTGTTTTTCAAAAGAACCCCGTCTAGACTGCAGTGTCTTTTTCGAAAAATCCTTTTTCGCAAAAAGCGCTCTCACCCGTCTGAGCCCAGGTGCCTTAACACCTCCCTTTAATAGGTTAACCGGTTAAACATTGCATTTAACCGGTTAATCAATTTGATTATGCAAATGAAGTGCGGATTTGTAAATCTACACTTAATTTGCATTACTGATTGGGCTGATTTACATTCCTCTTTCAGAAGAGGAATGTAATTTAAACATAGCCTCAGAATAAGAAGTCCTCCAGCTTGACCGTCCTCCTGCTGTGTAGCTGCGGACTAAGTTATTTCGAAATAATGTTGCTGACGTACCCTAAGAGAATACAAAGGCCTGACTTTCAGAGGTGCTGTAGTTCTCATTGACTTTAACTGCTCAGCACCAAACGATGGACGGTTTTCAATTAATGTGGATATTATCACATTTCACTGGCAACTTATAAAAATACAAACACAGAACCTGACATGAAAGGCACATTCCAGTCTGCAACCAAGCTGCCCATTCCAAAATCCCACTTCGCTGGCATCAGAGGACAGTCATTTGTCTGGCACAAAAATATAAATCACTTAATACCACCTAAAAAGCCCCATGATGACAGTTCAGATTGATATTAATTTGTCCACTTATAGAAATTCTTGAAGTGTTCACTCTCAATCTATGGCACTTCTAATGGCAGGTACTTTATTGCAAAGCACACATTTGACCTGTTGAAGCAAAAAAGCAAACATAGTAAATATACGCGTCGGTAGCATAACACCAAATGAAGGGTTCAACAGCCACACGGCAGAATGCTCAGCATAGCAAAGACAGAAATTGATCTATGCCTGGCCAAGGCACCAGCAGGAAGAAAAGGTGTCACTCATATAAATCTAAGACCAGGGAGCTAAAGAGCTCACCCAAATTTGAGTTGAATTTGCGTTGGTCAGTTTCCTCAGCGGCCTCAATTGACTGTAGCTTGATGTTGTAAGTCTGCCTGCACACTCTCAATCCACTTTTTCACACTGTGACTTTATACAGGCCTGTTTGGGCCTAACAAGGTCCTTATTTTTCTACAATGCAGGAAATAAGGAAACCAGCCATCAATTATTAGAAGCACAGCAGATCTGAGCCCATGGCTGTAAAACAGATTTTTCTTTAATGAAACTGAATTTGCATGTGCCAGGAATAACAAGTGCCGAGGACCAAAATGTAAATCAAACCTAAAGGAGAGTTTTCAAACTTTGAATCATTGGTGGCAACAGACAAGTTCAGAAAGGAGTATGGTATGATTTTGGAATGTCTTAAAAATGTGTGACTAATAAGACTTCTAAAGATATTATTTGTGAGTTAGTATTTCAGTCTCCCCACAGAAAGAAAACATCATACCAGAGAGAGGGTCACATTTGCTGTAATAACTAACTGTGTTAGTACATCATCATTTCTCGGCTGGGAAGAAGGTAAAGGAATTTTTGAAAGCAAAAAAAGGGAAGACTTTAAGGCAAAAAGTATCAATATTCTGGTAAGAGGGAGCAACGAGAGGGTAAAAGTGTGGCTTTTCTACAGTACATCCATGCTCAAGACCAGCATCAGGTTTTAATTGCTCCCCTTCAGTCTCCAGCTAGATAGTGGATCACATTGCAAAACTATTGCACACAATATGGCACCAGAAGGAATTCCTGGCAGCGTTTGCAGAAGAGAAGCCCCACAAAAAACGGCATGAAGATTCAGTCACCCCTAAAGGAAGATGCCTTGGAGGAAAGGTTACAAAGTAATTGAGAGAAACATTTATGCACCAAAATAGTAATTAATTTTCAATCAGTCTAACAATCAAGACACACACATTCCTACACTGAGCAGCTGTGCCATCTTGTGCTGAAACCCCACTCTTCCTGAGCCCATCTTTGTCCTACACTTTGCCACCCTCACTCGTCACCTCAGGTTTAAAATTAAGCCCTGGATCTCGAACCAGATCCACGTGAGCAAAGCCCCTTTGACTTTCAGAAGTGAGATGGGCCAGAAAAGGCAGTGGGGAAGGATCCATGAGATGATCCCTCTTTATGGGAATGCTTGCAAAATGAGAGCAGTCATGAGTAGGGTTGCCAGGTGTCCGTTTTTTGTCCAGACAGTCCAGTATTTGTGGCCTCTGTCCAGCAAAAAAAACAAAAAAAACAAACAAACAAAAAACCACACACACCCCACAGAAAATATCGGACATATAAAAGGTCCACTATTTTGGGTTTTTTCTGGACGGAAGACTGGCAGGGACATTCTTTCCCTGCCGCATCTGGGGGGAGCAGGGAGATTTAAAGGCGCAGTGACCTTCCTTCCCCTCCCTCCCAACAAGTTTGGTTCCCCCATTTTTTTTTCCCCTCAACCAATTTTTTGTGAAAATATCTGGCAAACCTAGCCATGAGATTATTTCACACAATTCATTCAGTTCTGGGAGAACACTTTATCTAGCAGTCTGGAACCCATGAAATCAGTTCAACTCCACAGACTCAGATCAAGGGACTTTAAAAGTCAGAAAGGGCCCTTCTGATCATCTAGCCTGACCTCCTGCATGTTGCAGGCCACAGAACCTCACCCATTTCTGTAATATACCCCTAACCTTTGGCTCAGTGATTGATGTCCTCAAATCATTAATTAAAGATTTCAAATTACGGAGAATTCACAATTTACACTAGTTTAAACCTGCAGCTGACCTATACCCTGTGTGCATAAAAGGGCAAAAATCCTGTATGGTCTCTGGCAATCTGACCTGGAAGGCATGGGCGGTGAGTTATAAAGGCTCGTGGTGCCCATGCCCCAGCAATATCCAGAGCCGGGGGCCCTGCTCCAGCAATATTTGGAGCTGGAGCTGGGTCTCTCCAGCCCTGCTTGGAGCGGGCCCGGGCCCCCCGTGCATCCTCCCACCCCGGCCCCAACCCCGGACCATCCCTGCTGTGCGCAACTTTCACTCAGCTCCCTCTTGCCGGCTGCTGCTGCCATGCACAGCGTGCTCAAATGGCATGCTCAAACAGGTGAGTGGGGAGACGCTGGGCGTGACGTGACGGCCCACAACTTTAAAACTGCTCGGCGGTGCATTGCAGGTTTGGAGTTCGGGGACTTCTGGGGCAGAGCGCAGACTCCGGCCCTGCAAAGTGGAAGGCAGAAGGTAGGGGAGGAGAAGGGAGAAAACTAAGGGAAGGGCAGGGAGAGGAAGGAGCTTGTGTGGAGGGAGAGGGGGAAGAAAGGGGAAAGGATGGGAGAGGAAGGGGCTTGTGCGGAGGGGGAAAGCAAGGGAGAAAACTAGGGGAAGGGCTGGGAGAGGAAGGGGCGTGTACAGAGGGAGAGGGGAGAGGGGAGAGGGGGACGAAAGGGGAAGGCACCAAGGGGACAGGGTGGAGGAGAGACAAATGCCAGGGGGCCAAGTGCAGACAATGAGGAAAAGGGCAGGAGGGGAGGTGTCAGTGGGGAGGGGATAGGGTAAGGGCATTGGAGGCTGGAGGGGGCAGTGCTGGGAGAAGGCTTGAAAGAAGGGGTGGGCATGAAGAAGGCAGGGATGGAGCAAGTTAAGTGTGACAGTACAGAGGGGCATGAGTGGAACGGGGGCAGATGGTGGTGAGGCATCAGGGAAAAAGAGGGCAAAGGGGGCAGGGGCATGGAGGGAAGGGGGAGGCACCAGGAGGGTGACGGGGTAAGGGAAGGTGCAGGTGCCAGGGGATTCTGGGGGTGAAGCAGAAGGGCAGACACCTGCAGGGGAGGTACCAGCACCAGAGGAGAGAGGCAGGGCAGGTTTGTAGAGGGAGGTGTTAGGAGAGGGGATGAGGAAGGGTAGCTCACATGATCAGAGTGGGGCTACTGGAGGAGTGGGCACAAGGGGGAGAGAAGGGCTAGTGGAGGGGGCAGGTCGCTGGAGGGCTGAGGGCTGTGAGAAGGGCAGGAATCAGGACAGCAGAGGAGGGTGAGAAGTTGGGGGGCAGCAGGCACCAGGGGAGCTGATGGAACAAGGGGAGGAGACATTGTAGCAGAGAGAAAACGTAAAGGTTTAAAAATATTTATTAATAACTTGGGTGCCACAGTGGCACATCCAAACAAGCCACATGAAGTCAGTACTGGTGCACAACACAAAATCCATTCTGCTCACAGGAGGAAACTGTTCAGCTATGCCTACACTGGCGGCTTCTTGTGCAAGAACACATCCACAGTGCCATGTGCAAGCTGTGCTTTTGCACAAGAGCTACCATGGTCGTGTGGATGCTCTCTTGCGCAAGAAAGCGCCGATGGCCATTTTAGCCATAGGGGTTTCTTGCGCAAGAAATCCCTGCGGAGCATCCACACTGCCAACTTGCGCAAGAGAGCTTACGCCTGTTAGAAAAGAGCATGGCTCTTGTGCAAGATGCCCTCTCTTACCATGCCGTACTGTAAATTTCCTTGCACAAGAGCAGGCAGGCAGTGTGGATGCTCTGTGGGTTCTTGAGCAAGAACGGCTGTACTTGCGCAAGAAGCCATGAGTGTAGACATAGTTTTGGAGGGAACACTTCCCCCAGCCTCTCTGCCCCCGAGTTAATGTCACACACATTGGGTTAATGCAACTGCAGGATAGTTGCACGAGGGAGGTTTGGTGAGGGCCAAACTAATCCCTGTTGGTAGGAGGATGGTGGGAAAAGCCCTTCTAGAGGGGTGACATGACACCTTTTACTTCTGGTCATGTGTCCGTCTTGCCCCGAGCATGTTACCTCCAAAGGCGTGGCTAACGGGGGCTGGGGGTGGGGGTGGCTAACGGGGCACCACCAAAAATTATACAAACCTGCCGCCCATGCTGGAGGGGTGGGGGTAGCTCCTTCCTGGCCCCAAATCTGGTGATCAGTTAGACTCTGAATATATGGGCAAGACCCACTAGGAAGATACTACAGAGAATTCTTTTCCATGCCTCGTGAAATGAGGTTTACCGGAGCCGTCAACAAAGGCTTCCCTTGTCGACCGCAGCATGTCCAGACTGCCCAGCTGTTTGGTGGCACAGCGCGGCGGCCATTTTGTTTTAAATGAAGCAGCAATTATTTAAATCGCCTCTTCATTTTCCTATGTCTAATAAATTCATCTACATGGCTCCGTCGATGGAGCCATGTAGTCTAAACATACCCTAGGTGTTCTTCCTTTATTTTGGTTAGTACAGACATTCTGTTTCTACCTCCCTAATCCTGCCTCTCAAACAATAAGGCCTCATCCACCCACCCCAATAACTCATGTCAAGCCAAGTCTACAAACATGCGCTGGGGCATCTTAGGGAACGTCTACACAGCAGAGCTAAACACGAAATAAGCTACACAACTTAAGCTTCACAATTGGCGTAGTTCAAGTTGAAATTGCTTATTTCAAATTTGGGCATGTCTACATAGCACTTATTTCGAAATTGAGCACTCTTCCTCCAACTTCCCTTACTCCTCATACAATTAGCTTTACAGGAGTCGGAATAAGAAGCCCATTACTTTGAACTGATTTCAAAACAACAGGCTTGCTGTGTAGACGTGCAATACATTACTCCAGAATAACTGACATTATTCTGGGATTACTGACGTTATTCTGACATAACGCTGCTGTGTAGACGTACTCTTTATTGGTCAAATCCTGCAATACCTGCACCCTAGTTTATCCAGAAGGGGAGATTATGACCATCAAACCTGGCCTCCTATGTAACACAGCATGTTGCTTAGGGATTCCTGCACTGAAATAGATCACATCTTTCAGAAAGACATCAAATTTGTATTTCAAGTCTGTACATGATGGAGAAATTACCACATCCTTTGGTAAATTCTCAGCCAGTGGTTAGTTCCTTTACAGTCAAAAATCGGTCTCATTTCCAGTTTGGATTTTGTCGGCTGCATTTTCCATCCAGTTACATGTAAGAGCCCTCAAGCAGCACATACAGTCTTCTGGCATACACACTTCCAGACAGAGTTTAAACTGCCTCTTAACATTCTTTACCAAGTAGCTCCTTGAATCACTCATCATAAGACAGATTTCCTAGATCCCAAATCATTCTTCCAGCTCTTCCCAAAACTTTCTCCAACTTTTAAAATCCTTTTAAAATGTAAACAGCAGAGCTAGACATACTACTCCAGCAGAGTTCTCTCAAAAGCTGCAAACAGAGGTAACGTCATTTCCTTATTCCCATTAATACATCCAAAGATCATGGAACTCCTTTCCTCCACAGCATCACACTGGAAACTCATGGTCTACACTGGTCCTTGAGTCCTTTTCAGAGTTGCTGCTTTCCAGAACACAGTCTCCCACCCAACAAGTACAGCCTAGTTTCTCCATCCTCGATCAAGGACCGTACACATGATGTGGCTGCTCCCAGATAATCAAGTGATGCAGAAATTGTGGGGTCACATGCAAACATTATCAGCAATGATTTTCTCTTTTCTTCCAGGTCATTGATAAATACTGAATGGCATCATGCCAAGAACTGATCCCTGCAGAATCCCACAAGAAATACCACTGAACTCCCCATTAACACCTCGGTTTTGATTAGGGATGTGAAGGTTTAACCAGTTAACCAGTAGGATTGGAGCATCTCCCAGGCAGAGGCTGCTCCAGCATCCTGGCCAATGAAACCACTGCTTGCAACGACGGGCCGCAGGCAGGGGCTGTTCTTGTCTGGCTGGAGTAGCCCCCACCTATGGCAGGGGGCGTTCCAACCCAGCAGCAGGGTGGGACCCTAATACAGCCAGTCTTGAGCGACCCCCCCCATCACCCTCCTTTAATCAGTTAACCAGTTATACAATGCGTTTAACTGGTTAGCCAATTAAATGGGATTTTATATCCCTAGTCTTGATATTTATTCATAAGTAGCTTTTAATCCACCAGTATGTTCCATATTGATTCTGTATAATGCCAGAATGTCATGTGTTGCCAGAGCCATGTAGATTAGTTTACTAGACATACCCAAATGAAGCAGTGATTTAAATAATCGCCGCTTCATTTAAATTAAAATGGCTGCCGCAGTGAGCCGATCAGCTGTTTGTCGGCTCAGCGCCCTAGTCTGGACGCTCTGCGGTCGACATCAAAGGCATTTGTCGACCGTCCCGTTATGCCTCGTGGGATGAGGTTTACCGGGGCAGTCGACAAATGCCTTTGATGTCTCCCGCGGAGCGTCCAGACTAGCGCGCTGAGCCGACAAACAGCTGATCGGCTCACCGCGGCAGCCATTTTAATTTAAATGAAGCGGCAATTATTTAAATCGCTGCTTCATTTGGGTATGTCTAGTAAACTAATCTACATGGCTCTGGCAACAGAGCCATGTAGTCTAGACATATCCTTACTGTCCTTGGCGACTGGTGCCTGCAGGAAAGAAGGTGCAGGGGAGGGAGACTCAGAGGAGCAGAGAGGGAGCATGTGGGAGCACCCCATTCAGAAATTAAAATTTTTAGTAGGGGCATAGGGTGGCAGTGTACTTCCTGAGCGCTAGCACGAGTGAGCTATATTTGTAGATGTCCAAACTAAACATCACCTGTGATCTTCTTAAAAAGCTGTATCAGTTCGGCTGGATTAGATCTAATCTCCAGAGCCCAAAGTTGACCTGCACAGATTCTATTTCCAACCTTTAACTCTTTGCTGACCAAAGTTTTGCCTGAATAGGGAATGGCTCACGGTAATGGAGACAGCTGTGAGCCATGCAGGAGAGGAGCACTGCTGTGACTCACCTCAGAAAAGAGCCTCTTGCACAGTGACTGCAGGAGGAAGCCCTGAACAACATGCCACAGCAAGAGAAGAGCTGTGAGAAGTTGTGTGAAGTTATAAGGACTTGTAGAAAGTAAACAAAGAGGTGCTGCAGAGTGCTGGAGTTTGGGTAGTCCCAGAGAAGTGGCTGGACAGAGTTTCCTGTACCGGGGGAGCCTGACGAAAAATTGCAAGAAATGGCCTTAGATAGCAGTGCTGGTTCTCCTTGAGAGGGATAGAATGGGGAATTCTGAGGTGCGGTGTTTGCTGGAGCTCTCCTACAGAAGGGGTGCGTGCACCTTGTGGTAGGACCAGCTCAGGGCTGGCTGTTTCTGGGCAACATCAAGTTCCAAAAGAGAATGTGTTGGTGACCTTGCTGGATGCACGTTGCTTCTACAATCCATCTTCCCTGGATCAGCCTAATTCTCTTGATGTAGCACACTGGGTTTCACCACTCACACACTGCTTTCTATACTGCCTGCACCCATTCATTTCCTTTTCTAAATCACACATTGCTTGAGCTATTTTTAGTTTCCCCCTCTTCTTATTGTGGTTTTTATGTGCTGCTCACACCATCCTCTCAATTCTTCTACACCTTGGCAAAGAGCTGCCTTGTTAAATTTAGATGATTCTGCTGCAAAACCTTCAGTTGTTTCACTGAGACAGAGGATCTGTGTGTGGTTTACCTTCACCAGGGGCTGTCTGTCTGTGTTTCATGTAGGAGATCAGAGACATGAATAAAACACACAGAGCAATAGTGCTAGAGAGCTTCTGTGCTGCCAGTTCTTTATATTTGGAAAACAAGATGCTCTGAGAAACAACAATAATTTCAATCCTGGCCTAATTAAATATCAGCTAGGCTGTTGTCTTCTTCAGAACAATGGCTGGCATTTTCTATCCTCCAGAGGCAATTTCTGGGTTCACAATGGCTTGTCTCTGGAACACCACAAAATAGCTCCCAACTGTTCTGTACATAAGATCAATAATTCCCATGCCCAGTTGTTTATCACTGGCTCTCCCCCTCCTGCTTTCCTGTCACTCTTGTCGGTCTGTTTTCCATTGTGGGCCTTCTCGGAGTTTTCCTGACAAATAACTGAGGATCCAAATATGCTCATGTTCTCCAATGTCTTTGTGCACAGCCTGCATTTAAGAGGGAGAAAGAAGTGCCTCTGATGTTTGTTAAGTGCATCAGACAGTAGGAAACTGGGATACGGAAAGGTTTTGAGGATCTCTCATAATAGAGGTAGCAGGCCAAAGAAGAGAGAGAATGGCGAGAGGAAGGCAACGGGGAAAGAGTTTCTTTCAGGGAAACCAGCTGGGAGAAAGAGAAGGCACTGCAAATTTAACTCATTTACTCTAAAATACCCAACACCAGCATAGAAAATCCACTGTTGTGCTCCACAGTGTTAGGTGCAATAGGACGCATAAATTGACAGCAGCAGAGGTGTAGCTTATCGGAAGAATCTGTGGCTATTCCACCTAGCACAGTAAAAGATGTGCTGTCACTTTACCAACCAGAAAGCTCTATTAACTGGCATTTCTGATATCTTCCAGTACAAATCTTCAGTCTAGCAAAGAGGACTAATACACTGCCCAGATGGTTATGCAATTGCACCTTCTGCACTCTACTTTTATGAAAGAGAGGCAGAAGACAAGCAAGCACGCTGATATCAGTGATTTATTCCAAAAAGCAGCTTCTAGTGTATGTCATGGGGTCATTACCAATCCGGCCCAGTGTCCTACACCTTCTAGATCAGGATCTCAGACTCTGCAATTGCGCAATCTGGCTCAGGAGTCCCCAAGAATGTAAATAAACCCACTGAGCATGTTCTGCTTCCCCACAGCTCCCGCTGGGCCCAAATGCTGCCACTTGGTGCCAGACTCCCCCCTCCACAGTGATCCCCAAAGCTGCATGCTCAGGAACAGGGTGCCATGGGGCAGGGAGAGGGCAGGATGATGGTGAGAAGGAGTGGGGCTTGAGGGATAGGAACAGCCAGACCCCTGCCCCCCTCCCCCCCCCCCCCGTCACCAGTACTCCTGGGCCAGACTGCAGAAGGGATGGCCCACGGGCCCAGAATTTGAGATCCCTGTTCTACACGTACAATAGGAATGATGTTGATGATAATGACTCTAAGGCACTGCAAGAGCCTCAAGTGCCTTGTGAATCAAAGATTAAATTATATTCAAATTAAATTATATTCGGCATAGTGTTAGTGGTAAGTGTATTTTTAGTGATCTGGGTGTGCACCATGCACAGCACTGATCTCTCCATAGTATCATAAGATAACCTACTGTACAGAACACTTTACCTGTGTACACCTAAGCACTTCATGAAACCAACCCCACTGCAGTGCAGCACTATTACTGGATTGGCGAATACCTGTACATAACTTTATATTTTATTCTTTTTATTGTAGTCTAATTCTCTGAGATTTGGTATTCCATTGGTAAGTAGAACACTTACTTCTCCAGAATATTTGATTAATTGACACCCCTCTTCCCCCCATGCCCACAGCATGAAGGATAGCAAAACTTTTACTCTATTTTGAGTGGCAGACCCTGAAACACTTTGGCAGATCGCATGAGGGTCCTTCAAGTATCTAGATTTAAACTTGGCAAACTAACTTTGCACTTGTAGTTGACCAAAATGGGGGAGGTTTCATCTAACCACTCTGGTTGTTTTCTTTGATGGCAGATGGCATTGCTTAATTTGTAATGAGATGCCAGGGCTGAAACAGTTATTTTACATTCATAACTGATGTAGCAAGCCCAGAGGTGCCAGGGCCTCTGCTTTGGCAAAAATTAAGCACTGATAGTTGGCACCATGATTCAGATTTTCCCTGAAACCAAGCTGATTATAAACTGGGAATTATTTTTCATGCCAAGTTTTCTTTTGAGTCTCATATTATTTAGACTGTGAAGCTTGTCTTCCTGTCATCTCAGCACAATCTGCCCACTGTGAAGCCTTCGTATGCTCTATAAAAGCACCTTTATCGCTTCCAGTGATGGCTGGACTACTTGTGTTCTTAGTTTGTGGGTCCCCCAGCAACACCTCCACAAAGCTCTGTGGTAAAAATTAACATTCCCCACCTCCAGAAAGTAAAGATCCTAAAGCACATTACTTGCCTTCTGAGAAAGTCATGCTGGGTTACAGTGCAACAATAGGTCACGTTTCCTTATACGCAAAGGTCTGCAAAATCCTGTTTCAATACATTCCCAAGACTTTCTTAGCCTGACTTTCCCAAGGTAAGGCTCTTAATCTTTAGAGACACATCAATGAGCCTTCATAGTGCTGTGATTACAATACTTGTAGACAATGTTCCCTCTAATCTTTTCCATCCATATCCAGATTTTTTCCGTCTGTGCTGAATACAGTTTTTTCTGTGCACCGAAGCACGTGCAAATGTGCACCACTACTAAAAACAAAAACCTAGCCGTGAGCACTCTGCTAATCAGTGGGGTGGCTTTTGACTCTTTCCTGAGCAGCCGCCTAAGCAAACAGTTTACAGGGAACGCTGGTTGTGTCTGCATCTTCAGTCTTATTAAAACTCTGCTCTACAGCATTTCATAACCCTGCTCATGAATAGCTTTGCAGCAGCTTTCCGGATCTGCACCCCTTTATGTAACTCATCTAGCAAAAACAGGCATGAGCAAAAATACTTGTGTAAACAGCACATTTTAACTAATTATCCAGAAAGAATGACTTCAGAACTAGGCATCTCACACAAATAACATCAGTGTAAGAGCTCCCTGATAGCATGCGCTAAAGAGAGGAAGTATCCTGTGACTAATGTGTTCAATCAAAATCAACTAATATAACCTGAACTTCAGAATTTGAATATTTTCTATGACTTCTCTATAGGCCAAGAAATTATGCAGCAAATCTTTGCAAGTGACTCGCTATCAAGACAAAACTGCGAGCTGCTTATGGACTGTTTGCAGAAGGGCAATAAAAGGCAACATTCTCAAATGATTTGCAGCCTATAATTTATTTGCTCAGTTCAAGCTAATTTCATTCTACACTCACAAAAAGAACTTTTGAGCATTTGCTCCTCTGGACTTGATCATTCACCGACTTCTGATGTAAAGCAGGAGTAACTGCACTGAAGTCAATGGAAGTACTCCAGATTTACACCAGTCAGGAAAAGTGGACACAGTCCCTCTGAGTTGCTGACTAAATGTAAATCAAATCTGAAGACCTTGACATTACCTAGATTCTTTTACAACCTTGATTGCTGTGAAGAGATGGTTAGTACGGGGGGAGGGAGAGGGGGGGAGTTAGGAAACAAGAAAAACAGAGTCTCAAGCTCTATTCAAAACCTTACTCAGACTATGTGATGGAGTAATCAGGGAACTAACAGCAGTTCTCTGACCCTAAACTGTTCAGCTTCAATGCAAGTTAGAGCTGCAGAGGAGTAGCTCTGAATTACTCCACCTGCATACGGTCCTTCTGGGACCTTACGTCAGCAGACCTGAGATGTGGCGGATCTCCCTTATCACTTTAGGAGAGCGGTATGGTTGAGGCAAGGGATGACAGAGTGGAGTCACCACTGGCAGAATTCCCCTGCACAAGAATACTCCACTGGCCGGCTCCAGCTGTTTTCCATCCACTGAACTAGACATGAGGAATGTCCTTTATCCCTTAGCTTCCTCCCTGCAGTGATCTGGGTAAACTAGCTGGATTGTACCAGGAAGCTCAAAGGGGGTATCTGACCAGGAGCTCTCACCTTCCTGGAAACCTTCTGGTTAAGGATAAAAATGTAATTAACCCCATTTTACAGATGGGGAAACTGAGGTGGGTGCCCAAGGTCCCCAGCAACTCCATGACAGAGCCAGACCTGGTACCCAGGCCTCGTTAATCCTCCTCTACTATGGTATCTACTTTGGCCTCGCTGACTTGATCTGACATGGCTCTCGTCCCATCTCCCCCTTCACTGATTCTTCCCTGGCTCTCAGTTCACTAGGTCTACCTAATAATTGTAGATTGAACTCATGGCAGATTGGTTTTTCTACGACATGCAATCCCCAGAGGTAAAGGCCTGAGAGGACCATGTGAGGCCCAAGCAAGAAATAAAATGCTTAACACAGAGTTGCTGATTGACTTACCTCAGGCCTACTTCTGCTGCCACCGGAGCAAGACCACACCATATTTTATGCCCTCTGTTTCTCAAGAAAACATGAGTGGAATTTTCACACACACTCAGCTCTGACTCACCTCCATTCAAATTAAAGTCAGTTGTAGAATTGCCTTTGATTTCAGTCAGAACAATTAGGTCAACACTGAGGGAAAGTCTACACTACAAAAGTAAGTCAAACTAAGTTACACCACTGTACAGTCAGCACCATAATTAAATCACTTTTGCTCGTCCACTCTGCCACTCCTTGGGTCAGCAGCGTGCATCATGAACAGAAGTGCTTGCACCAATTTAACTGTCAGCGTGAGGCATTGTGGCACTGCCTCTGAAAGCCAGCAACAGCCCAAGTAATGAAGTGTCTACATAGACACTGCAATAACCTAAGTACATGGGCCTAAGCCTCTTGGGGAAGTGAAGTTATTAAATCAGTGTAGTAGATTAGTTACGTTGGTAAGAACTACATTTTAGTATGGACGCTTACAGAGATAGGTCAATGTAAGTTTACGTTGACCTAACTCTGCATAATAGACCAGGCCTGAGCATTTATGAAAATCTTTTGCTGGAAATCCTTAAAACAAAAACAAAAAAACTTAAATAAAAAGAAAGGGGATTTTGCTTTTTTCCCATGCAAAACATTCTCCGCACTTCACTCTACTGCACCAGATACAGATTAGGGATGTGAAAGGTTAACCAGTAAGCATCACCCTTAATGAGTGATGCTGACAGGTTCCAGTTAACTGGTGGGAACTGGAGCCGCTTCCTACCCACCACAGTACCACGGGGCCCACTGCAGAGAAGCTCCTTCCACAGTGGGCCTGGGTGTGTTCCAGCTGGGCCGGTGCAGCCGCTGCCTGTGGCAGGTGAGCTGCTCCACTCCAGCCCCTCCCCCTTTAATGGTTTAACCAGTTTAACACTAAATTTAACCCGTTAGCCAATTAAACTGGATTTTACATCCCTAAATTACAGATGGGGGGGGGGGGGGAAGAGCAGGATTTGCACAAAGAAGGGTGAGTGGAGGGATCTGTTTTGTGGTGAACTGACGCCTTTTGAACCCAGAGCACGGCCTTCTTCAAACATTATTCCAGTCCCGTTTGGTGCTCTCTCTCAAGTAGTGTCCCTCTACAGAGATGTTCCAGCAAAGAGTTCTACATACAGTAATTGTAAGTGAGTGACTGATCATTTGCCCTCAGTGTGAGATTCGGGTTAAATCAAAGCCAGCTGCTTTGGAGAGGGGCAGGGAAAGAAATCAAAACAAGGAGATCTAGAAATTAAATGCAGAAGAAATCACTGCTATTGTTCCATATTAATAATTAAATCTAAGCTCTTCAAGCCCTGTGCACCTAAAACAATTTTAATTTTATTACTTTATTTTAAAAAGTCATCATGCCCTGTTGTCTGTGTTCTGATAACTCTGAAATGTGCTAGTCATCTCTCCCAGTTAAATATCCTGTTTCATAAACCCATTTCTAGATATTTGAAACTGCAGATCACTAATGTCTAGCTTTAGGCATCTGACATTCCACAGAATTAATATTTAAACTTATTACGAAGGAATTGGGGTTGTGTTAACCATGAAATATTTAACAGCATTTTTCTTTCTTTTGTTTCAGACTACTTTGTTTCTTTATCTGAAGTGCATGTTATAATGTTATACACTCAAATAAGAAAAAGTACATAATTAAATTAATACATTTACTGCCATTTTCCCTTTACTGCACTGAGAATTAGACAGCTTCCACTTTCTAAGCCTATCAGATTTCATTTTTACAATAGAATTCTAAGTGATTATCTCTCTTTGCCTCAGGGGTTGTTGACTTCACTATTTAAGCTACCTAACCACATCAAATTATCAAAAAGAATGAATCGCATATTTAAAATAAGCTTAGACCTTCCATGCCATATTGTGAAGATCCTTGGCTTGAGTGTTGTCATATATAATTTAGCTCTTATCTTTTAAAAAACCTAATTTTTAAAAAATTAGCCTTTGATTTACACATGGGATACTTTCTGTCTAAAGGAAGCACGTGTAGTTTATTTACAATGTTGGAGGGCAGGCTAAATAGATCGTCTACTGTTTCGTAAATTTCTACTATGTATTAAAATACCTTTCCCCCCGCCCCCCAGAGACACATTGCATACAATTTCGCAATGATCCAAAATAAACTAAATCTCCAGCCCCTGGAGAGTTTAACACAACAACTGAGATCAGTATTAAAAATTCAGATATACAGTATTTGACTAGGACCACTTTTTCCTCTGGTTAAATGTGAAGAAAAAAAAAACACACAAAAATCCATTTGCTTTCTCCTTATTCCAGAAAGACTGGTGCATTCTTATATCCGCAAATCCTTCTGGAAAAATCCATGAAAATAAGAGTTCGATGCTCTTTGAAATGCTTTGCATTAGCTCACCCATAAAACAAAGCCAATGTGTTTACAGTGTTTTTATTAGTTAACTGTGTAAAGTAATCAAAGAAATTTTTGGGAACTGTAATACGAAAGGCCAAATATACTTCACATTATTATATTTATGCAAATACCCTGAGCTAAATGTGAAACAGATACACAGATACACTTTTGACAGCCTAAATAAGTAAGTTCTTGCAATTCCCAAATGCTAAAAAGGCAGAATTTGAAAAGTTAAAGGCACAATTTGGATCCATTTCCTATAGATTCTCTGGCAACTCATTTTTCCCAATAATCATCAGTGATAAATAATCATTTCATAAACCTAAATTAACCATAGTAAAGAAAAAATACGTATGCCAGGTCGCCACTGAAGCATAGATTCTGCAAACAGAACGCAGAAGATACCCTATGGTACTTCACATACCGAATGCCTTCAGTGGAGAAAAATAATTTTGGCAACTATTCTTCAAAGATGAAACTGAAAGGTAGAACTGGAATTTAATGTAGATGAAATGTCTTTGATTTTAACATGCCACACTGAAAATTACTCCTGCCATTTTAGTGCTTCAGACAGTCATTTTGTCCATTTCATTCCAATCTTCAGGATTTTGGGGATACAAGGTAACAGCTGTGTCATATTCAGAAACACATCTTTGCTCGTTTTCAGATTTTGAGGGTAAGATTACACTGTATAAGAATTAGTAAACACTACCCCCTGCTTTTGATACAAGTTTTTTTTTTAATTTTATTTATAAATTGCATCAGTGTGTGGGGAAATGAAGCTTTGAGGCTGAGAAATAAAGTAAACAAACCAGCCCGATATTAAAAGAAGTTACCATAAACTGTGAAACAGTGGCTGGATTTTGTGACTCTTCTAGTTTATTGACATGTACTAATAGAAACCTGGATATGAAATGCAGCAGTTTGCATCCATAATCCCTCTCCAATTGCCCAGCCAATATCTTAAGTGTGTTTCAAAAAGCTTTAAAACGAAAGTATATTCACATTTAGTTGGTAATCCTACTACTGAACAAACACAGAAGTTAACCTACAATATCCTAAATCTGCCCACAGACACATTCCCCTGGTAATTTCACTTCCAAGTTTTCAAACATATTTAACACAAAGGCTGGTAACTTGTTCAACCCCCTTGACAGCGGAGGAACCCCATCCAAGACAATAGCAAACCTTTGATTGACTGCAATAATCCGGATTTCACTCTGTACAATGAAATAACAGCAATCTACTGCACATCTTTGCTCATTGCTAAGGAAGTGAATCTTTCTGTAGAAGGAAAGTTCTATTCAGAGTTTCCAAGGCCAAAAGACACCTTTATAATAATCTAGGCTCACTTCCTACACAACAAAGGCTGTAGAACAACGCCCAAATAATTCCTACATCATAACTTCTACAAAACATCCAAACTGAATTTAAAAATTATTAGTGATAGAGAATCCACAAAGGCCTAGGGTAAATCGTTTCAATGGTTAATTATCCATATTCTTAGTACTGACATTTTATTTATTTCCCATTTGAATGTGTCAGAGAGGTACCTTCAATAGTTCCCAGTGTTCTCACAGTGTATGGAATAATTGTCAGAGTTTATTCAGAACCCTCTTATGACTGAATCCACATAAAGGCGGCTTGTGTGTTCTTGCAGAAGACAACTACATGTACATTTCTTTCCAAGTTCAGCAGTTTTACAAACATAATCTTTCAACAGTTCCATAACATGTTCTTAAATCTACTAAAAATCCATCAGCACAAAGCTCACATGTGCAGGTGTTTGCTGGATTGGTCCCTTAAAATTGAACAGCCATTTAGATCTATTTAAGAATTGAGTAATTTAGAACAGTTTGAGTATAAGGTCAATACGTTGACTCACGAGAGCAAAGTAACTCAAACTTGCAGGATTGAAGTCCTAATTTAACTGTCTTTTAGTTTACAATAAAATATTCTTTTCAGGAGAAAAGAGAAGGATAATTTTCCTCTCATTCCACTTTACAGAGTACATTGTAAACCCAGTTTCTAATTCATGAGTCAATATAAAAATGTTAAAACCAAAATAATTAACTATTAATCATTTAAATCCATTCCTTCAAAGCAGAACACATGAGGTTATAAAATGTATCATTTTAATCATCAGGTTCATTTTTTCAGATTAAAATAATTACATCTCATTATCATATGTAATTGATAAATGATATCTATTACTATCATCTTTCTAACAGCTAGTTTATTTCTAAACCACAAAGCTCTATGTTTTTGCAGTATAGTTGCCGTATGCCTTTACGTAACATACTGGTAAGTAAATACGTTTGTTTTTTATTTGCCAAATATTGTGTTTCATTAAACATCCCTAGATAAAAAGGCAATTCTTAATACTAGATGTAATTAGATCCACTTTTTTTTTTGTTTAAATGGTGCAACAGCATTTAGAAATCTGCAAAAGGGACACATTTGATTCTGTGACTTCCAATCTCACAAACACAAACCACAGAGGAAATTCCTTCAGCAGCAAGTAACTAAAAACTTATTTTCTCTTTTGAGAATGTATAGCAGGTTTAGCTAATTTGAGGAAAAATAAGATTTACCTAAAATAACCTAAAGCAAATGTGATCTCAAATGCAGTTAAAAAAAGTAAAAAATAAAAAATTAGGAATTATATTATGCAATATTCACATTAAAAAAAAAACCAAGCCAAAAAAATAAAATAAAAAGAAAATCTATAAGATTTAATTGTAAGAGAGATTATTTCAAACCACAGAGCTCCCAAAATGTGAATTGGGCTAGGTTTGTATGGGAATCAGAATGAGGCGATAAAGTACACCACTGTGTATTATATACGAAATTGAGTAAATATGGAGGTTGTCATATAAAATGGGAACAAAACTACAGCCCACCAAATTCAGATGAATAATTCTCAGTCATGCAAGTAACCTCATTCTCTTCAATGGAACTAACTGGGTAAATAATGATCATTCAAATGAGGGAGAATGACAGGATCAGGCCCAATAACAGCAATCAGTATATCTAATATATTTTACAATAACTGGGCTATATCGCACCACATTATGCCTTGTGTCCTAGTCCTGTAAATCTTTACTTACCTGGGAAAGATAGCCCCACTGTGGTCATAAGATTACTTATATGAGTAAGGTATTGCAAGACCTGGCCCCTTGCTTTCTTTTTTAAGAGCAACTTTGCTACTATGCAGCATTATGCTAATCTGTGGCTCTATTTAAACAATCATATAATTATGACTTTCATCAAGGAAGTGACCAAATGCTTCAGGCTAAACTTCTTTATTGTCTCTTAATTTAAGTAACTGTCTGAAGTGGCTACTGAAAAGCTTTGTGCAGTTGGGAGTATTTTCTCCCGCTGATCAAAAGACAGGAGAAGTTCGGTTTCATGAATTAATACAGGTGATTCATGAATCCAACATATCACATGAATCTGCAAAAATTAGGGTTCCATTGTAATGATCAAAACTGCTTTAATTGTTTTTTAAAGATATACGGGACCGATTTTGATGTCGGTAGTTTATTGCAATTTTTTCTACTTCTATCTGAACTTCAAGTATTTTTTGTGTAATTGGTTATCTGGCATCTCACTACCCTACAAATCACATATTATAAGATTAAAATAAATTAAATATAGCAAAACCACATAACCCCGGGAAAATATTGTAAAGTAAGTCATACCTTTTATTACAGTTATTCTATGCCCAGTGGACCACAAGTGCCTCTAAGGTAACATTGTTTGGGTGCAATACTACAGCTTGCAGTACACGGAGATCGGAGGTAAAACAAGGAGGGCTCAGCATTTAACACAGCCAATCACACTGAAAGAGAGGCTGGATAAAATATCACATTTAAAATAAAAATCATTGCCAAAAAGGAACAGAATTTGAAGCTCTCTCTTTAAAAGGTCTGCATTTTTGCTGAAATATAGACAGTTCCAGGCTGCAAACACTTACACACCTGAGTAACTTTACTCACACGACCAGTCGCTTTGAATTCAATTGGACTAGTTGTTCAGGCATGGAAGTGTTTGCACGATCAAGACCTAACACCACGCAACAGCGTGACAGGGCACAATGCTACAGCAGGCTGCTCCTTCCCATTGCAATTGCCTCAACACAGTGCTTTTTATTAGTGGGGCAGTATCTTTTTTTAATTGTTTAAACAAAAAAATTAAAGCCACATTTGGCAAAAATGCTTACAGATCACTATAAAAATAGTTTACTCTCACATGAAGAGGGTCCTTCTTCTCTGCTCCCACTCTTCAAAAAGGGATAAACCTAAACCAGGAGGCGTAGCCTGTAATCTAGCCCAGACGGAAGAGGGAGTTATTCCAATACCGAAGTGCAGAAGACCCGCTGCGTGATAGTCTGAAATCAAGCTGTCACCAGATGAAAACCTTTGCAGAATACATCTAGCTACATCTACACTGCAGGCTTCTTGCGCAAGAACTGTTTTGTGCAAAAGGTCTTCCACAAGAGCACGTCCACACTGCCATGTGCTTTTGCGCAAGAGCGTCCATGGCAGCGTGGACACTCTCTTGCACAAGAAAGCTCTGATAGTCATTTTAGCCATAGGGGTTTCTTGCTCAAGAAAATAATGTTGCCTGTCTACACTGCCTTCTTGCGGAAGAGCTCTTGCACAAGAGGGCTTATTTCTCGTGGGGAGAGGAATAACTCTTCCAGAAGAAGCCCTGTTTTCTGACGCTGTACTGTAAATTTACTTGCGCAAGAATGCGCATGCAGTATAGACACCCAGCAAGTTTTTGTGCAAGAACACTTGTTCTTGTGCAAAAAGCCTGCAGTGTAGACATAGCCCTAATGTTTTTTCTCCCCTCATCCCGATTTCTTGGTTGTTTCTTACATTGCATCCACACCCACCTGTCTTTTCCTCTCACCTTTAACCTATTTGCAGGCCTATTGGTAAAGTCAGGATACATACACATTGCCACCATTTGGCCTTTTTAATTGCAATGCAGTATGTGATTTGATTACTCTATTATCTAACTTTATAAGATGTCTCGTCTTATTAGCAGGCAATAGTTGGTAAAGCAGCACCCCAATCTCCCTGCTGATGGAGGGTCAGATGGGTGTTTTAGAAACGTCAATGTTATTATTGGAAGAGAGCAAGGCTCTCAGCAAGGGAGACTGAAAAAGGCACAACTGTGTGTGCAGTTGCTGTCACTTCACAAGCTGTGCGTCTTTAATCAGAAGAGGAATGCTACCGCTCTAGAGAATGTGAAGTGTATTTATAATCTGCTGCTGAAGTTTGCTTTCTTTCATTCATCTCCATCAAATGCACACTGTAATTTGTTGGAAGAAATGGACTCTCTACTATGACTCACTGGAGCAGTGAGAATCTATCCCAACAACATTTCATTTCCCCTATCCCCATCGTCTGCTCTGTGCTAAAAAGTCTTAACCAACAGCATAGCTGAACCATTCAGACTGGAAAAATCCAACATGCCGATACTATGCACCAGGTGGGCCTGGCAAAGAGCTCAATGCCAATTCTGTACATGGATAATTTGGCTTATGTGAGTAGTTAAGGTTACTTGTATGCTACAGTATCTGTATGCTTGGGACCTAAATAGAGAAACTGGATGCTCTGCAAACCTGAATAAACTCCAGTGGTGACTGTAGAGGAAAAAGAAGATAGTGTGATAGGTTAAGATGAATTTGTATCCCTCTCCCCAGACCCACTTCTTTCTGCTGCAAGGAAGCCAATAAATAGTTGAACTTTTGCTTTTCCAAAATGGGGGAATGCAGTGTAAGGAACCACATGGGGACTGAGAGCTCCTCAGAGGTAAGCTCAACAGCAGCTTGCTGTAGGACAAACGGACAGACTTTTAGCAAGCTGGGGAACCCGCAAAGGTGTAATAAATGGACACAAATCAGGCCTGGCAGGGGACCTGGCAAGGCACACACCTGTAGTAGGAACTACATCATAGGTGTGCTAAAACTCAGTGCATCTCCACCTCCCACCCCCAAACCAAGCTGCAAAACTCATATTTGGGCTGTGTCTGTATAGACCCAAATTTCACTCTTGCTGGACTTGATCAGATCTTTAATCAGAAGGGGGATGCTGAACCACTAGAGAACATAAAGATTATTTATAATCTATTGCTCCAGTCTGCATTGGACTGAGATGAATAAATATATCCTACACTCGACTAAAGCTCACTGGAGTTAGTGACACTTCTGAACAATAATATAACAATATAGTGGCCACATTACCTTCAGTAAAAGCTCATAAAAGAGCATTTTTAGTCCATGGGTGAAGTCTACTTTTCAATAGAAAAGAAAAAAAAGATGTAATTCTTAATGGGAAGCAACTCACACCAGCTAACATTTCCCTAGGTTTTTATAGAAAGAGAAATCAACCTGTGAACATTATAAAAAAGGCTACCTTTCTCTGATAACTGGTGTGTATCTATCTGGGTATGTGGCATTGTGACATGGATAAGATGCTTTTATCTCTTCAGAACCCAGATGTGTATCTCTAGTGATTATGTAAAGAGTATAATATTTTAAAATTGAACATTGATAAGTTTACATATTCAAGTATAAAAAGGTGAACAAGTTTAAATAACCAACTTGCAACCAAATCTAATGCCATTAGTTATTAACTTCCTTAAGAATGATAGATGAAAAGATGAATTTCTAAACTTAAAAAAAAAGTTTTCTACAATGACTCTCAGAAAGCAGGAATCCTGGGTTTGGGAGTAACTCCTTACAATGTTAATCACAGTTTCTCAATGTCTAACATACAAATCCAAACAACTACAATTTAACAAAACAATTTCATAAAACTAGGCATTTACTTTCAGCCACAAGAACATTACGAAATAATAAGAGCTAGTTCAGTTCATCCTAGTGAGCCGACCAGCTTAAATGACCATCCCCAGTGTGTTTTCCAAAACTGAGAAGAGGCTGCTTGAGGAAATTAAAGAGGATGCTGGTCTCAAGATTTTCTTGAAACGTATCAAGAACTCTATGCAGTCCATCTGCAGAAACAGTCTGGTTTACATTATCTTGCATTTAGAAGGTAGAAAGAAAAAAAAATGTGCAGCATTATATAAACATTTCAGAAAATATCCTGAAGACCAAAAAGAAAAAGGTTGATATAGATAAATTTGTCACGTTTTTGTTTGTTCATTTCATGCATTTTATAACTTACCCTTCATGCTCTGATATTTCTGGTGCTGGAAATACTCTTTGGAGCTTTTAGGACATCGGAATTCCTGCGTTCTCTGAAGAAGTGGAAGCCTCTCAAATATGCTTGGTCTTTTGGGGATGAGATCTAACAGTGGTACTGACATTTCATGGGGACTTTGCTGCAGTTCTTTGTCACTGCTGTTGTTGACAGTTATTTTAAAGGACATCTGAGAATTCAAAAAAGCTTTACCAGTCTTGGAACAAGTCACTTGTGGCAGTTCCTTCATAGGCACTACTTGGCATTTATCAGTCGCTTCAAAGAAGGCTGCACTGGTACTAGGTTTCTGAAACTCTGTAACCTCATAGTGCATATTTGCGTCCCTCTGCTGGAAGGGTCCTTGCTTATCTCCTACATAAAACAGCACAAGGGGTGTCAAATGGCATGGACCCTCTTTAATTCTTGGAGCAATGGAAACAACAGTTAAAGACCCGCTTTAATACATTTGTGGCCCAACATCAGATATACATTCTAGCCAAAGAGGCTACTGCAAAAACGGGCTCCCCTAAAGGGTTAACGAACATCATCTCTTAGAGCTGTTTCCTGGTGTTTGGTCAAAGAAGACCTGTATTATTGCAAAGTGTGTGTGTGTGGGGGGGGGGGGACCAACACTTTCTCCCCATGCAGACACCTAACTAGAGGGATGCAAAGTCACTTTCCGAGGCTCTGTGGCTGGGAGGGAGCGGAGCTGTGGAACCCGGTCCTGGGTGGCGGGGTTTTCCCCAGGGGCAGGGGCAAGCATGGCAGGGCTGCCGCAGGCTGGCTCCCTTCAGTTGAGTCATTCACGCCGCAGCCGCCCGGACCCCAAGCGAGGTGGGGACCGAGGCGGCTGTTTCTGTGCCGCGTTTCTGGACTCTTGACTTTCACGAGGTGCTAATCCGCTGCCTGCGGGACGCGAGCGGCGCCCGGGCTTAGCTCCTGCGTCCCCCGGGGTAGGGGGGGGGGAGGCGAGCCCCACGCGCGGCGGGCGCTCCCCCAGGCAGGCAGATGTCACCGCCCCCCCGCGGCTGCTCCTCGTGGCTGCCCGGGCAGCGCGCGCCTGCCCCTGCAGCGCCCGCCCAGTGCCCTGCCCGCACCGCTCCCCTACCTGGCTTGGGCAGGCGGGCGGGCTCCCTCCTCCCGGCCGCTGCTGCCGCCGCTGCTCCGAGCCGCTGCAGCCTGGCCCCCGCCCCCGCCGCTCCGGGCCGGCTGTCTGACGGACGCACGCCCGGGCCATTGCCCTGCCGCGCCGCCGGAGCAAGCCCGGCCCCCCGAGCCAGGCAGGGCGGGGAGGGGGAAGGGCTGGGGGCCGCCCCCTCCAGGGGCTTGACAGGCTGGGGAGCCGGCGAGAGCACGAAGCGGCGGCCGGACCCTCCGCCGGCCACGTGTTGGGCCCCCAGCCGGGCTCGCAGCACCCCGCGGGGCAGGTGCGCACGTGCTCCCGCCTCGCAGGTGTACGGGGCACCCCCCCGGACATACCGGCGCGCGCCCCGGGCCACAGCGCTCACCTGGGCGTGCGCGCCGCCAGCCCCGCCGTGCGGCAGCTGCCGAGAGAGAGCAGGCTCGCCCGGCCACCAGTTCAGCAGGTCCGTCTCGGCGCGAGCTGTCCCCGTGCGAAGTGTGAAGAGGCAGGGCCCCTTAGCTCTCCGCGCAAGGTACAATCTGGCCCCGTCTGCTCTGGCTCTGTGCACTTTTCTCTGTAGCGCTCTGCAAAGCCGCCGCTCCTTTTTGCAGATACAAATTCTGTTTCCTAAAATTCTGCACATGGGTGGATATTAGGGATGTTAAAAATGCATGTAATTAACTGTGTAACGGCTGAAAATTTCAGCAGTTGCCCCCCCCCAGGAAGGGGGAAAGCCAGCCTTTAAGCCAGTTCCCTGTGTGCACTGGCTCCTGCCTGCCCAATACATACCAGGAGCCTGCATGTAACCATGGTTAACTGGTGAATCGTGTACATGGTGACACTTTCACATCCCTGGCACATATCCATTTTATATCTGCGGGTCTCACCATCCATAGATGCAGATATCTGAAGCTTATTTTTGGAGATATGCATGCAGCTACACACACAATTTTTTTTTTATCTGTACACGGCTCTCTTTATCTGTACTTAAGTCATCATTTATACATGGTATCAGCTTCTTCCACTCCTGGTGATGTGTAGAGATGCATGACTTAGGGCCATATACACACACCTAGGAGGCATGTGTAACCACCACCACGCAGCCTCTACCATTTAAGCTAAAAGCCAGCGGGCTGTCAGCTTAGGCTGTAGAGATCCCTTGTTCTTATCTATCACTGGAAGTGGTCTATAGGACAGTGACCCACACTAGGTGTGTGGGTTACACATGGACATGAGATACAAGGGCACTGTCAGTGTACCTGCAACGTCTCATAATACCAAAGCCCAAACTGAAAGCAAGGATGAAATTTGGCCCTGCTTTACACTCAGTATAGGCTGCTGACAGAGGCACTGCCCGGTGAGTCCAAATGAAATCTGTTCTTAAAGGCAGAGTTTGCATTTGCAGGCAGGTCAAAAGCATAGTATATTAATTTCCATGATTTAGGACTGCTCCACCCATTTAAGAATAAGGAACAGCTATATATATACTATTAAAGTCTCTTTTCCCGTTATGAGGAGCATAAAGGCTGGAGGTGTCCTTTGATGGCACTTCCCATATCCATTGTAGCTCACTTGGCAAAGTGAGATTCACGCCCTATACATCACTTAGACCTCTTTTAAATGTTTTAAATAGTTTTCATTAACTGACACTCATTTGCCAAATTCTGTAACCCATAAATATCATGGCTGGGAGAGAGGAGCATTTAAATAATTAAAAAAAAAATAGAGCAAGACAGTGAGATTAAAAAAAAATCAGCTACTCATTGTGAACATCAGTATTGTGACCCAATACAGGCGTGATATCATGAGGTTTTAAAAAAACTAAACAAACCTATGTTATTAGTATAGCTACACCAATTCACACCAGCCGAAGTCCACACCAGCAATGTATTTTCCTGTGAGTTTTCTCACCAGCTGAAAGTGGTCCAGCAAAATATATTAACCCACCCATCTTGTTTCTCTTTTTTTCCTGGAACGCAGCTAAAGTCTGATAAGTTTTGCAACCTTTCATGTTGATTTTTCTTTTTTAGGTGTTAAAAAAGATTAACTAAGAAAAGGAAATTTAACATCTAAGCTGCTCTCATTCTGAATTTCCTGCTTTGGGCCATTTACATCTAGCCGTTCTTATTTCAGCATATCTGTTCTTATAGTCAGGCTGTTTTCTGTCAATGGTTCAGTGATGAAATTTCAAGTCACTGGGCCAAATTCAGCCCTGGTAAAAGCAGACGCAACTTCACTGAAGTCAATGGGTTGAAGTAGCTTGTGCAAAGTGTGGAATTTATAAAACTTTCTAAATACCAGCAGAGGCCGCCACATGCTTAATAATGTAATTATGAATGAAAACCTCTCAACCTCAATCCACATAGCTCCTAGAACTGTGCACCAAAGTAAAACTTTAAAGAGACTGGGGGGACATTGTACAAAAAGGAGGAGAGAAGAGAGGAATAATAAAGGGCCAACCTGTCAGTCTAAAACAGGAGTGGACAATACTTTTTGAGCAGGAGGCAGAGCCTCAGGTGAGAGGGATGGAGCCTCAGGCAGAAGGGGCAGAGCCTTTTAATGGCAGGAGTTGAAAGGGCTAGTGCCTCCAATGCAGCTGCCAGGCAACACGTTAGCTGGAGACAGCAGGAATTGAAAGGGCTCCTATTTAAAGGGATTGCTGCTCCCAGCCTCACTGCTAGCAGGTTGCCCGGGAGCCAGGGACACATGAGCACTTTCAACTGCTTCTATTTAAGGGCTCATGCCTTTCCTGGGGCTGTTGCCTGACAGCCATGGGGAAGGGACGAGCCCTTTAAATAGCAGTTGAAAGGGCTTAGGTGGCTCCGGCTCCCAGCAACACGCTGAGGGCAGGACCTGGAACAGCCATAGGGGCCAGATCAAAGCCCTAGGTGGGCCGGATCCAGCCCACTGAGAGGCTTTTGCTCACCCCTGGTCTAAAAGGACACTTCTTTCTACCAGAAAGGGGGGATGTGCACTTGGCTGGATTCAAGGGGGAAGCAAAATACCCTGGGGCCACTGCAAGAAGTGCCTGACACTTTAAGGATGAGAATAGAATCTCTAACCTGCAGGCACAAGGCTCAATTCTGATCTCTCACTAGTATAAATAAAAAATAATTCCACTGAGTCAGGCCCAAAGTGCAAGCACAGATGGCTGCCGTGACAAAGATCTGTTCACTCTCCCTGCACAGTTATCAGGTTATGTCCACATATCTTCCACTAGCTGCTTTCAAAAGTGTATTACAAGAAGTGGGTTGTGCCCACAAAAGCTCATGATATTATTTACATATTGTTAGCCTTTAAAGTGCTACCAGACTATTTGTTGTTTTTAAAGATTTTCCTGTTACAGACTGACTCGGTTACCCCTCTGAATATATTTTAGGTCTGAAGCACTAGTTGACCATGTATTTGCTGCATGCAGAGCCATGGTTTGTGTTGTGAATTCTCTCTCAAGTCTGTCACTTTGTCCCAGAGCTGGATTATCAAATCCCACCCTCATTCTCCTCAGGAAAGTTACTCATTGGGTCTTCTCCCACAGAGAAGAAACTTCACTCCCAGTTGGTCCAGTGATGATTTTCCCATCGGATAGCAAGGTTCGCATGTATGAAACTATAGGCAAAGTTCAGTGCAACTAAGATACTCATGAACAAAGGTTGCAGGCTCAGGCCTGTCTCTGCTGCCTTCTCCCCACCTCTGCTGGCATCACCATTATTGGCCCTGGAATGGCAGAAAAGGGAAGGATTTCCTTTCCTTTAGAGTGCAGGCAATGCTGGCCTGCACTCAGAGCTGCCCAAAATGTGGAGAAAAGTGTAGTTTGCTCTAGGCCCCTCGTTGAAAGGGTTTCCCAGAGTGACTGATGCAGCAACTTGGCCCTCACCTGAGTGGGTCTTCACCTTTGCATGGCAGGTCACAATGCCATTCTCACTCGCTCACGACTGAGGGGGTGATCAGGCCTACAGAGCAGTGCTGTGATGCCAGAGGAGGCAGTCAGGTGCAGTTCCCCCTTGCTAGGAACCACCTTTGTGGTATAAATACAGGATGGGCTTGGCCCAATCCCCTTCCTCCTGCCAGGGCCTCGTCTCAGTGGTAATTTTTCTGAGTGGAGGAAGTTCTGCAGTTTCAGAGTTTGTTAACTCCTTCCCCCCAGTAAATTCTGTACAGCCCTGGCCCTTATAGAATTTTAGTTTTACTTTCCAAAACTTCAGTTAAGCTGCTAGGGACTAGACTGTGATTTTGACTAAGGACCCACAAAGAACCTTCCTTACCTCCCTGTGAGGGTGACTCTCAGCCCTTCTCCCTACTTACTCCTTTCCTAGACCAAGGGGGAGGGTCTGGATGCAGAATGAGTAGATCCTTGCTCCCTCCTCTCTGAGGACAGTAGGTGATCCAGCAAAGACTCATTATAGTAAATTTCCAGGATTGTGATTCTGTGACCCACTCTGATGCCTAAAACATCAGTGCACTGGAAATAGTTACAAACTATGGGTGAGAGCTCTTTTTGTTAGACTACCCCCACACTGAATCATCATTGGGTTCTGTAGTCTGTTACTGTCCAATTTTTTTAAGTTCTCAGCTATTTTGACTTTAGAAATTATACCTATATGGAATGCAGCTACAGTAAGGCATATATCTATGTCATACGAAGACCCCACTGTGGCCAGAGGTAATTCAACCAATCACGACCCTTGCTTTGCTAATTTTCATGCAACAGTTTAAGTGATCATATAAAACATGAATCATGTAATCCACTACCTAAGCAAATTGCCACAACACAAGCTGTGCATGGTAGTAATCCAGGACTGTAATGGTAAACCTACCACTTCCCAGCAGAGAGGGAACAGTGATGTGGGGGGCGGGAGGGGTTTGACAAAAGTTTGCTGAAGCTATTTTGAGATTGGTGCAATGCACTAATTGCCCCTTACTCAGGACTTTAAGGATTACCTGTTGTGATCCCTCTCTGGGGCATCTGGTATTGGCCACTGTCGGCACACAGGATACTGGACTAGATGGACCTTTGGTCTGAGCCAGTATGGCTGTTCTTATGACTGTGAACAACTCACAATCCAATTGTAAGGGAGTAACCCTGCTCCTATTCAGCAACCCTGCTCTTAAATTAAGACTGAACATTTAAATTCTCTAAGCCTTTCAGAAGTCTTCATACTCTTAGCACAGAGGTGGTGTAACATGGTTCTGGCAACCACAAACAAATCCCTGGCCAAGGAAGCCATGTTACCAACAGCCACAATAACACACCTAATTTATGCTTCCACTGCTAAGCAAGGCTGTAGAAAAGCATGGATCCCAACCCAAAAAACTTTCAAGAAGGTTATTGGGGGGCACTGATGTTTGAACAAGTTTGGTTACTGTAAGTGCTCCACAGACCTCAATCTGGGAACAGCTACTGACAGCTTGTGGATAACTAATGTCAATGCCATGATGCTGGTGCCTCAGTGCTTCTACAGGCACTTAGGTTCTCTGCAACAAAGAGTCTGAACACCTGTACTAGCAGCAGTAAAAATGGATTATAGTGTCTGAATCAAGCTTCTGCTCTCAGAGGAGTAGGAAACAGAAGCTAATCCCTGAAATGAGACTGTGTGAGAAAAGTAGTAAAAAGCATCTACAGGTGGGAAAAGACCAGACAGTAGCAAAGGTCAGAGGAACAGGGCGAAACTTAAAAAAAAAAATTAGGAAGGACGTTAAGTAAAGATTAAAAGGGGACAATGCAATTAATTCTTCCATTCCCCACACAATGGAGAGCCCTTTCAGCATCCGATTCCTGAAATCCATAGGAGTCCACTGGAATCAGGGTATAAAATGTCTCCAAAACCCTCTCCCGTTACATTACCACTTTTCCTAGTAATCAACCACTGTAGTAGCCATTTAGATGTGGGCTATGCTCTGAGGTTTGTTTTCCACCGTGCAGGTTCTCTGGAAACCCCCCGAAAACAGTCACCTTTAAAATGGACTCCAAAGAACAAACACCAAGATCTGATTTATTCACCAGCTTCCATCTTGAAAGCCCTGCTTCTGTTTAGCTAAGGAAAAATTAGTGGGGAACAGGCAGCTGCTGAAGGGGGTTGAAATTTTTAAAATGAATATGCTCAAGACTGCAATGCCTTAGAATTCTCCTAGTCTAACAATTGTCACAGTGGGTAGATGTTACCATCAGGATTCTATTTAAAATAAAACATTCCTTGTGGGAGGAGATGAAAATTCCTATTATAAATAACCCAGTTTTCAAATGTGCTGTTAATTCACACGCACAAATTAATTTACATGTTATGCAAAAATCCAGGCTTGTTTTTATTTTAATTTACTGAAACACAGATAATATAAAAAAGCCAAATTCTTAACCAAAGGGAATATCTGCAGATGGGTTCACTTTTAAAGACTGATAAAGACTCATGGGCTTTTGTGCTGCCTGAAGGGGCATTTTTTAAGTGGTTTCAAATGACTTCCTAAATGAAGAGTCAGGTCAAACTGACCATCTGTTACCTAGTGGTGTATTCAGCCATTCCTTCATAATTTACAGATTTGTTTATTAAATTTGTAGTTAAAAGAAAGACGACCTCCAGCATTTTCTTTCAAAAGCCAGCTTCTTTTCAAGTGGAAGTAGTAGCCAGCAAACCCTGGTTTAGGAAAAAACAAAGAGGGGAAAAAAAAATCTCCAATCCACTTTTTATACCAAAAACATAGTAAGTGGCCACTGTTCCAAGGACCACGGCTTGGTACAATTCCTTTAGTTCTTTTATTGGAAATTTGGCAGACTGGCAGGATTCCAGATAAAAAGGACACACTTGGAGTACTATACTTTAGATGCAAAAACTATATTAGTTATTTCTGAAGCAGTTACAGATTCATCTCACACAGTGGATCCATCATGCATACAAGAAAACAAAAACTATGTACTTTAAAAGAAAATTGAAGCTACACAATTAAAGCCTAAAAAGTTAGGAAATGCTGAACAGTGTTTCTGAAAGCACTTTGAGAAACCTGCTAACTGGCTGCGCCATTGTATTTATTTACCAGCACTGCAGCCACCTAGCCTCATGGATCTGGTTCACCTTTTGCAGCCAAGGGGAGCCATGGGAAGCAGTGTGGGCCAGGCCACCACTTCCCACAGCTCTCCTTGAGTGAAAACAGAGAACCGGAGCCAATGGGAGACAAGGCTATGGGGCTGTAGCACCAGTAAATAAACAGTGGCACAGCCAGTTTGAGAAACTTGCTAAGTGGTTTCATGGGCCACTTTCAGAAACACTGCTAGAATAAAGGTTGCCTTAATTCAACCCCATTTGTATGGATTATGATAGTGTATTTTTCTACAGGACTGCTGCTCATTCAGGGCACAGGGTGAATGATGCTCACCGAATGGGTGACTAATATTTTTTCTCCTTATTGGCATGAGGGCCACACACACAGTATCTTCAATGCAGGATGTGGATGACATGCAATAAATACAGAACTGTTAATCCCCTCTGGGCATTTCTATGGCACTCATCACCATGCCATCAGAGTGCTTTACAAACATGAGTTAATCTATCTTTACAGTACCCCTTATGAGGAGATGGAGACCTGAGGCACAGAGATTTAGGAACATTAGCAATTAGTCAACTAACCGATAAGCAGGAGCTTATTAATTAGCACTATAGACTTGTTGCATCTCCCCAGCTGTTGCTCTGCATTTTACAGCACAGGGAAGCTGGCGCACAGACATGCTAGGTCAGTCCCTGCTCCGTGGGTCTTTTAATAAGAGACCAGCCTATTCTGTAAAATGTAGAACAGCAGCTGGGAGGTGAGAGGCTTGTATGTTGAGCCGTGAGAGACCCAGAGAGCAGGGACTGACCCTTCCCTGTGCTGTAAAATTCAGAGTGGCAGCAGGGGAGGTTATGCTGTGAATCGGTGCAAGCCAGACTGCGCGCTGGAACTGCCTACCCTTAACTGACTAATTGAGGCATTGATACAAAAATCTATCAACTGCTTGATTAATTTACTAATCGCATTTTAACATCCCAACAGAGATTGAAGCAAAAATTGTCAAGTGTGCACTAAGATTATGGTTCAAAACTTGAGATATCAAATCTGAGGTTTCAGTATCCCAAAGCTATATCTATACCACCTTTTCGTTGTTGGAACTTGTTGCTCAGGGATATGAAAAAAACCCACACCCTCTGGAAAACAAAAATTTTAATGATGAAAATTGGGCAGCACTTGTTAATATAAACGTGGTGTTGCAAATAGGTTTCAAGACTATTCATTTATTTACATGTGAAGATATGGATTTAGGATCTCATGAGATTTGGACCTAGAATCACAGAAACCTAGAGCTAGCTAGCTCACAAGGTCATCTAGTCCAGTTCACTATGCTTAAGACCACCAAGTAAACCTAGACCGTCCCTGACAGGTGTCTGTCCAACCTGTTCTTAAAGTGGCAAGGATTTCACAACCTCCTTTAGGAGCATATTCATTATCCCTATAGTTAGAATTTTTTCCCCTTACATCTTATCTGAACCTCCTTTGTGACATTGGCATACAAAGCTGATTACTTCTTGTCCTACCTTCAGTGGAAAGAGAACAAGTAATCATAGTCCTCTTTATAACAGCCTTTAACATATATGAAGACCTATCAAGTTTCCCCTCTAGCATCTTTTCCCAAAACTAAACATATGGGTTGTTTTTTAACCTGTTATTTTTGTTCCTTTCTTGTGGGCTCTCTCAAGCTGTCCATATCTTCTTGATGTGTGATGCTCAGAACTGGCCACACCAGTTGAGACAGAATTACCTCCTTGTATTACGCACCATGCCACACCCTAAAACATTAGCATTTTTCACAACTGCATCCACTTTGGTATTTAATTTGAAAGCCACTCTAGGTTGGAGAGCCTTTCCAATACTTTCTTCTGCCTAGCAATTATTCTTCATTGCGTACTTGTTTTTTCCTTTCTAAGTGAAGAACATTGCACTTGTCTTTATTTAAATTCATCTTGTTTAATTCAGACCAATTTTCCAGTTTGTCAAGTAAACCACTTTAAAACGCTAATCCTGTCCTCCAAAAGGTTAACAAAATCTCACAGCTTGACATCTGCAAATTTTGTAAACATACTTGCTTCTCCATTATCCATGTAATTAATATTACAATAGTATCAGGTCCAGGCCATGCCCCTATGGACCCACTTTAGAAATATCCCCCCTATTAGACAGCACATCATTGATAAGTATTTGAGTAGTTTTTCAACCAGATACACATTCATCTTATAGTATAGTAATTTAATCTAAGCCACCTATCCCTAATTTGCCTATGAGAACGTCATGGGAAACACTAACCCTCATTAAAAAACTCAAGATAGCTTATATCTACAGTTTCCTCTCTATGTGGCCAGTAATCCTGTCAAAAAGGTAATTAGGGTGGCTTGGCATGATTTACTTTTTACAAATCCATGCTGTTACTTATAAACCTATTTATCTCTAGGTTCTTATAAACTAATTGTTTAATAATTTTTTACAGTATCTTTCCAGGTACCAACGTTTGACCGGTTTATAATTTCTTTAATACTTATTCCTTCACCTATGACGAGCTCTACTGAAGTCTATTGGGATCTATATTGTTTAAGTATTCACTTACAAATTTAAGGCATGTGGGCCTTAAATAAAGGTTGGAATGATAATTTTCAGTACGTCTTCCCTAGCACCACTAAAAAGCAGATCAGCCTGCAATCTATTTTCCTAAATATGTTTGGAGCAGTGACCTCTGCTGGCAAACAAAAAGATCTGAAAAGAGTTCCATGATATCCTGTTTACCTAGGACAGATCATTAAACTAAGCTGGGGATTCTTAACTGTGGGTCGGGACCCCATTTTAATGTGGTCACCAAGACTGGTGTTGGCCCTGGGGCCCAACAAATCTGCAGCCCTGGGCAGTGGGGCTTGGGTTAAAGCCTAAGTCCCATCACCAAAGGATAAAATTATATGCTCCTCGCCCAAGGCAAAACCCCTTAGGCTTCAGCTTTGCTTTTTCCCCCTCCACTGGAGGTGGTAGGGCTCAAGCAGGCTAGGTCTTCAGTTCCTGTCACCACCACCACCTGGGGTTGGTTAGTAATTTTTGTAATCAGAAGGGGATTTGACAACTGCTGCTTACCTTCCCCCTTCTCCAAAACACCCCAACAACATTACACTATGTTTTCTTAGCACCTATGCATGGATAAACTACAGTGAAAAGTAATCCTTAGATATAATTTGTATTATCCTTAGACTTCCTTCAGCTTGAGAGGTACTATATAAACTCCCCAAATCCTACCAAGTTCACCCCAGGATTACCACCATGCACCAAATACATTAGCCAGTAGATGCTTGAAAACTATTAGACTCTGTATTCATGACATTTTAACAGCTCATGGGAACTTTATGCTGCATCTTATATTAGTTGTTGTATGATGGATCACTTTTACTCATACTCCATTACTTTAGGGAAGTTTATAATTGTTTAAAAACAGGAGAAGAAAACACATTTATTGGTCATAGGCTGAAACTTGGAAAGTTAAAACAGATAAACATCAGAGCAGAGAAAAATAGAGGGCAGGAGGGGAAGACAGCTGATGGCCTCTGCAACTGTATGTATCTGAGGGACTAACCATGGAAGGAGGCACTGAATGAGAAGGCAGGCATGCCTCTGTGAGGCCAAGTCTACACTAGACCTGGAAGGTCAGCTTAAGTGCACAACTCCAACTATGTAAATAAGTACCTGGAATCATCTTACCTTAAGCTGAGCCTGGCTGCATCCACACAGCGGGAGGCAGACGGCAGCAATCACTACCATCAGCTTCCCTTACTCCTTACAGTTGGAAGGAGTATCAGTGCCAGCTAGAGCTACTCTCAGAGTTCAATTTACACGTCTATACTAGATCTGCTAAGTTGAACGCCAGAACATCAATCTCTAGCACAGTGAGTGAAACTATGCCCTCACAGTGGCAAGGAAGCTGGCAGTTCCCCACAAGGTTATTTGTATATTAAATTGTGCCTTACTCAATGCAGTCTGTCCAAGAACTACTCCAAAGGCTGAAACTGCTTCATTTCATGGATTTATTTAGGCTTTAAGCAGAGGGTGAGAAATCATGCACCAGGTTTCCCAGAGAGAAACACAGGAGTGTCTGAAACTTAATAGCATTTGAACAGTCAGTACTGAGATGTAACTCGTTCACTTGCAAGATCATATTTTGGCCCAGATGCACAGTGTAGTAATGAAAAATAAATAAGTCAAGTTACAAAATTTGAGGCAAGAACAAACAAAAAAAATCATGTCAGGCAGACATTATGTTCAGTGGAAACCTTAAAATTAGCTGGGATTTAAACATTATCAACTCCTTAAAGTAGGTTCAGTTTACTATAGATTAAAGTATATCCTGGAGTTTAAAGTAGGTATATACCTCAATTAATTCCTGAGGGCCTTATTAACTGGAGCACCATATAAGTCTCAAATTAAGGTTTTAAATTTTAAAAAACCCAATGCAGTCACTGCAGAATGTAGTATTTGATATGTCATCAAGTCAATTGTGTTCCTCACACCAAAAGAACTATTACTGTCCAGTTACATGAGCAAAAACCTGGCCTATCCAAATTCCTCTGCAAATATGAATCAGCATTATGGCCATATTCTAATTATGGTTACACTAGTGTAAGAGAAAGGCACGTCTGCTGAAGCAAATGGGATTAACACAGTGAAAAGAGAACTCGAATCTACATCTACTCCAACCCCCCAACACCCTGAATCCATTTGTAAGTGTTCAATTTGGTTTTTTGCTGAAAATATTGCAGCTGCATCTCAAGATTTCTTACTACTTATATTTGTGGTGTGGTGCCTGCGTTAGTAAAGATACTAATGCAGTAATGTATTTAAGAAATAATGTGGTTCCTTCAAATATGAATATATGTTTGCTTACATTTAACTGGTGCTGAGAAGATACCAAAATGCATTCCAATGTTAGCCTCACATGGAGAACAAAAGGATCAAGTGTGGCCTCAGACACACAAAAATTGTATTTCTTGATTACCACTATAACAGGTTCTCAATTCAAAACTTTGAGTTGAGTCTTAGAATTGCCACTTAGTAAACTTGCCTACTCGATTTTCAACTTTAATGTTTTCTGTATGTTAATTTAAAAACCTCTCACCAGTAACAATTCTGCAATCGTTCTGCAAACTAAAATCCAAGCTGCTAGTTTCTCAGACTCTCTCTTTTTTTAGGAAGTACAAACAAGTACTTGCTTGTATTTTTAGATATGGCTTTCTGCACATCATTTTGCAGATATTTTGCCATGAGACAGAAATATTGCCCCCTTTTTCCCACAGGGCAACTTTCATATTTTTTAATCATTTAAAGCACAAACTCTTAGCACTAAAGAATACTAAGGGCCAGATCTACAAAGGCATTCAGGTGCCTAAAGATAGACACAGGTGCCTAGTGTAAATATTTAAAATGGCCTACCAGAATCTAAATGACCAAGTACCTTTGCAAATCTGCGCCACCCCCACCATTCTTTAATATGAACACTCAAGCAAAACATACCTGGTAAAATAAGTGAAAACTGACATTGATTCTGTTCTCATCAACAGCAGATACCCATCCCAAAATAATATTGAGGTTTCCTCAATTGCCAAGGATATTTAAACTAAGAAATTAAAAAAAGAACTTTATTTTACAAAAGGTCAAGTAAAAAGATCCAAACAGTAGGTTTTTTGTAATTCTGCTAAGAGTTGCATTCCATGATTTACATTTAAAATACACTTTCTGAAACGCCACCACACAAGATAGGAAGACTGATCTTCCCCACTTTCTTCCAGTTCAAGAATGCTAAACATGTACTGTCCATCTGTAGCAGTATCAGCAACGTAACCTGATTTACTTAACTATTCTTTGAATTCCAAGAACTGCTGAAGTCTTTTCTTATGCTCTGCAGACACTTGAACTGCACTAGAACAAAATACAAGTATAAATTTTTTTTAACATGTTACATCAACCGTAGAGCAAAGCTTCATTTGTCAAAACATTTTACAAAAACAAGGAGTCCTGTGGCACCTTAAAGGTTAACAAATTTATTTTGGCATAAGCTTTCATGAATAAAAACCACTTCAGACAAAGTGGTTTTTACTCATTAAAGCTTATGTCCAAATAAATCTGTTAGCCTTTAAGGTGCCATAGGACTCCTCGTTTTTGCAGATACAGACTAACAAGATTATGCCTTTAAAACGCTCTAAGCAAAGTTGAAATCAGTAGTTGGGAGTGCATTAGAAATCTACAGAACCCAGCTGTGTTGTGTAAAAAGCCTATATTTAAATATTAAGGGCAAAAACAGATCTGGAGTTGGAGGATACTTCTTAAACCTGCTCTCTCATATTAAAGTATTAAGTAGTTTTAATTACTGAAAGTTATTTGTTATTTGTTCTTTTAAACCAGATCCGAAGCAGCATTTCACTTATAAACTCCTTTAGTATTCATGCAACTCTTCTCTCAAAGTAAACAGTCTATTTTAAACATCTGAATTCGGCAAAGGAAAAAATCCCCTATAAAGTAGTTGCTGCTCATATGTTACTGTTATTTTCAAAGTTAATAGTGCCGTGGCCAAATGCCAACAGGCACAATGATTTTCTAGTTCATGTAGTGTCCATCAATTCACATGTCAAATGAATTAGGAATGAGGCTGCCTATTATTTTTCCAAGAACAGCATAGCCAACCAGAGCCTAACAGTCATGTTGAGGGCTATTAGGACTCTCCAGATAATTATCCCTGTGTATAATATACATTCATCAACATTAGGTAAATTTCCCTTTCTGTTTTCAATAGCTGTTATTTGATGCACTGTAAAGCTCTTATTCATGGACTTCCTTTTCCATAGGTGTACACAGGCCATGTCTACAATAAGGATGTAAAAGACTAGTCAACTACCGGATAAGCATTTGCTTATCAGTATTTTGACTAGATGATACCCCTCCCCCCTTTGCTGCCTCTATATCATACAGGCAGCAAAGGGGGAGAAAGGGTACCCCAACACAGCGTTTCAAAGGCCAGTGAAGCCCAGGGTCAGCTGGGGACTTCCAGGTGACCCAGGGCTCACCGCCACATTTCTCTGGAATCCGAGATAAGCTGGGGACTGGTCCCAGGTTCCAGGGAAGTGCCGCGGGAAGTCCCTAGCTGACCCCGGGATCCATGGCTGCCCCTCTGAAAGGCGCAGAGGCAGCGTTTTAAAGGGGCAGCCTGCCACGCAGCTGATCCATGGATCACCTGTGCAGCGGCTACCCCCTTTGAAACTGCCGCTTCCCCACCTTTCAAAGGGGCAATGAAGCCCAGGGTCAGCTGGGGACTCCCCAGCTGACCTCGGGCTTCTAGCGGCATGCAGCATAGGATGGAGCCTGAGGTCAATGGAGGACTGAGTCCCCCGCTGACCCTTGGCTCCATGGCTGCCAGGGCTCTTTGAAATGCAGCAGGGGCTCTTGTGCATTTCAAAGCCATGGAGCCAGGGATCAGCAGAAGACTCCCCACTGGCCTCAGGCTGTATGCGGAGTTCTCATTCCTCCTTTTAAACGTACAAGAGCCCTATGGGGGCTCTTGTAAATTTAAAAGGAGGAATGAGGAAGTGCCTATTGACTAGTCGACGGAAATTCCATTAACTAGTCCAGTGTTTCTCAACCTTTTTTTTTTAATAAAAGTACCCCTTTAAGAAAAAAAAAGTACCCCCGCTTTAAAAAAAAAAAATTATAAGTACCCCCAGTACCTAGTTTTCAGACACAAATTTTTCTACCATTGCAACACATTTGTTTTAAAAACTTAATCGTAGCCGGGTGGGCAATGAAACTTTTGGGTGTAAAAAGTACAAAAATAATAAAGTGCTGTAAAACTTAAAACAAAAATTCAGTTCTCAAAATTTCATTTGTGTTGAAGTACCCCCCCCCCCCTCCCAGACTTCTCTCAAGGACTCCGAGGGTACTCATACGACTGGTTGAGAAACACTGGACTAGTTGACTAGTCGACTAGTCAATTAACTGCATTTTAACATCCTTAGTGGTTCCCAAACTTTTCGGCCTCACGCCCCCTTTTTGATTTTTGAGAAACCCTCACATCCCCCCCGCACACCCTCGCCCCCAAAAAATAGCAGCAAAACTTGTTGAGCAAAAAAGGGGAACTGACCAGGGCCAAAAATAGCAGCAAAACTTGGAGGAGTCTGACTGGGGGGGAGGGGACTGGGTCACACCCTGGAATTTCTTCATGCCCCCACCAGTTTGGGAACCCATGGTCTACACTTACAAGCTTTTAGCAGCACAGCTGCATCAGTACAGCTGTGCTGCTCTAAGACCATTCATATAACCATGTTAAGATAAAGGGAGAGATCTCTCCTGCTGATATAATAAAACCAGCTCAATGAGCAGCAATAGCTATGCCAGCAGGAAAGCATCTCCTGCCAACATGGCACTGTGCACACTTGTGTCTCTTCACACTCCTGAGTGACAAAAGTTTTGACGACGTAAGTGTGAGTATCGACATGGCCAATTTGTCATACTGTAGAAGAGACACTCAACCTCACTCATACAACTTGGGTGCCATGCAGGGTCCCCCTCAGACCCCAGGGGAGGAAGGGGGGGGGAGACTGGCAACAGGGCTCAGGGCTGAATTAACTCTTCTGGGAGATTGGGACTAGTAGATTTTCTGGGGCCCACCTAAGATCAGGTGTGTGGCTAAAAATGAGGGATTCAGTGTGTAGGGTGCAATGCCAGGGAGCGGGCTGAGGATGCAGGGTCTGGGCAGGAGGATGCGGGCATCTACCTGGTATAGCACCCGGGGGAGGGTCCAGGTGGCTCCATGCTGCTCTGCACTGGCAGGCATTACCCCTCGACACTCCCACTGGTTGGATTCCCAACTAATGGGAACAATGGGGATGGAGCCTGCTCGACAGGGCAAGAAGGGACAGAGCTTCCCTTCACTGCCATTTCCAGCACAGAGCTGCTACCTCCCACTGCCAGGCAGAGCCCATGGACTGGAAGCTTGCCTTGATCTGTCCCACTAGGCTTGGGACTTCCCTCCTCCCTCCAAGCAGCCAGGAGCTGGCGCTTGAGCCACATGGGTAGGTGCCCAAATCTTCTCACCCCACTGCAAGACAGATGGGGCACTCTGAGCATCACGGGCCAGATCAAAACAAGCCATGGGCCATAGGTTCCCCATCTTTGTCCTATATTACAATATTCACTTAAACAGAATATTGTTTAAGTAGCTGCCAATGCAAAAGGCCTTACTTTAGATGTTCTCCAAAAGTAGTAGTTATCCTGTATATTGCAGTTTTCAGGGATGCTCTAAGCGCAAATCGTAGCGTTTTATAAGAAGTATCCATCAGACTTCCCGAAGTCCTGGGAGGTTTGCTGGAAGCATGAGGCAGCTTGAAATGCTTATCTACAACCTGGATTGACAAGTGAATGAAAAGAACTGTTCTGTTGAATCCATTTCAAATACATTCTAGTAGCATGGGCAGTTGTGCCAAGTAAAGCAAAAAGACTAACAGCAAATTCAGAAGTTTCACTACTGACAGAAGTAGAAAACAGGAGACCACATGACTCAGCATTTCTTCTACATCTTACCCAATCCAAGTACAGAAGCAGACCTTGGAAAATGAGATTCTCCATTTATGGATGCTTTAAATACTGAACATAGCACAAACACTGCACTAGAAGGAACAATACCCAAGTGTGCCTTTAGAAATAAGGGAGCATTTCCATTGCACGTTTTTGGAGTGGCATATGCTGAAGAATTACAATTACCTCTAAAATTCTGAGAGTCTTCCATTAAAACAGAACAGTAACTATCATAAATAGCACACAACATTGGAGACAAATCTGTGTGTCTGTAACACTCCCAAATACATCATGTAAGTGGTAATTGCTTCTAAAGTCATGCTTTAATATTTGCCGAGAAACATAAATGGATCCGATTCCTCAAATGTGTGTGTTCTGAAATTGAAAGGCTGTACATTACATGTGAGGAATGCATGTAATCAAGCTGAAGATTAAATCCTAAACACTTACATTGATACTATAATTGTTATTTCCATGAGTCACTGTTTGCAAGAGTTTGGTATGATTTATTTAAAACTTTCCAAGTGTAATTTCACGTAAGAAAAATCGAATGAGGTATTTATTCAGTCTAAAAAAGGACTCTTGTGCTATGTTTAGCTCAACTGAAGATAAACCATTTTAAGTGTTGACATACTAGTTTCATTTTATAGCTAGCTAGCTAGCAATGCCAGCGTAACACAGGATAACTTGCCTTTTGACCTAGTTTTGCACTAAGAACAGTCAAGGATCCTCACCTCCTGAAGAGTCAGTAAGGTATTCAGAATAGCTGGCAAGGTAGTTTGGACAACTCCAAATCGGTCTTCAGTAAATGAGGCCGCTACCAAACGAGAGAGACCTCCAAAGAAAGAAAGAAATTTGTATTAACTCTAATATAATCAAGACTTAACTGATCTTAATTAGCCTTCAGAAATTGAATTTGCTACAATTCTAGGGTTGTAATGACCCATATCCTGGTTAGGGATATAAGCCACTAGTTGATTACCCAATAAGCATTTGCAAATACTTATCAGGTAGTCAAGCGGGAACTCGACTAGTCACTCCTTCCCCCCACCCCCACTGTCTCTATCAGAGAGAGGCAGCATGGGGAGGGAGCAGGAGCCAGTGCTGGGGGGAGCTGGCTTAAAAAGCCAATTCCCCAGCACCATATCCGCACCGGAGTGGGGAGGCGGGGGAGTTTGGGGGGGAAGCAGCGGGGCAACACAGAGTGGGGACTGAAACAGTCCTGTTCATGCTGGTCTCAACTGCTGGTCCTCCGACTGCTGTCAGTAGCTCTTGTACATTTCAAGGGAAGAGGCACAGTGGGGAACCCACACCAGTGGGGTCTGCTTCCTTTGGTCCCTGCTGCCTCTCTCCTTTTGAAAACGTACAACAGCCATCCACGGCTCCTGTACATTTCAAAGGGAGAGACACAGTGGGATAGCAAGCGCCCTCCTTGTTGACTAATCAAATAGTCGATGGAAATTCCATCAACTAATCGATTAGATGATTAATTGAAATTTAACATCCCTAAATCCTGGTCCCCATTGCAGGTTACAACATCTGCAACTGGAAGATTCTACTCTGGAGGGGGAAAGAGATCTCTGAATTATAGTGCTGTTAGGTGCAGGTTACAACAGACCTTTGTTTACTCTAATTTAACTTGCAGTGGGAATTAAACCCAGGATTTTTTTTTTATCTAAACCCATAAAGATAAACTGCCTGAGCTAAGAGATCCAGGTCTGCTAGCACAAAGCCAATAGCAGACTCAGATCTATGCAGTCTACTAGAAGTGGACCAAGCCATACAGTGAATGTGGGGGTTATGCTTACTATGGAAAATGTTGATTTAAATCCACTTATATAATAATGAATACAGCAAGTTTGAAATTAGAATCTTTTCATTATGTCCACTGCCGTTATACCACAAACCTGGAATAATGCAAATTCAAATGCAAGTTGCTTACCTTCTAATGCCCAAATGTGCATTTGGGTATCAGAAAAGATAGCCTGGATTGAGGCCTCTGGATGCTAAGGAGAAAGTATAAGTTTTCAGAAAGTTTTTTCTTTTTTAAATCAGTCAGCCAACCAAAGTTGTTTGTTTCAAATATGACCTTACAGATTATTTAACAGACTATAAATGCATGCCCAGTATACACACCTGACAGCATAGTCCACACTAGAGAAGATCTGCTACTGAATTTTACTGGAGTCTAATAGATGCTGTAGGGAACTGAACCATTTAACGGGGATTACCCTGCTCTAAATGGCTACAGCCTGCTCTCATCTCCATTACAGCTAATATCTGCCATGGGAATGTATAACTACACAAAATGAACATGCTTCAAAATCTTGGGCAGACCTAGTTCAGGATGTGGTAAGCTACTTGTTATTAGGCATCATTTCCCACCCTGGCAGAAAATGCTGCAGGACCCACCTATAAAACAGACACATCTGTAATGCTTAATTTGTAATAAAAGTAGGGCAGTTTTTTAATTTCATAATGGATGCAGCAAGCCCAGAGGTGCGTGGACTTAGCATTGGCACAGATGAAGCACTGGGCTTGAGGGATAATGTACATCCCACAGCTTCAATGACTGGCCCAGTCTCCAATCCAGACTTCACAAAGATGCCTGCATGACCAGGACTGGGGGCAGAAAATTTGTCAATAGGCAGCTGAACTTCTCCCTTGATACTAGGCAGAGGAGGAGAGTTGTGTGCAAAGAGTCTCTTCTATGCAGAGATATAGGGAGACCGGTCCTGGCCAGTGTTCTCTCTAAGTGGCAGCACATGAATCAGCCCAAGTCAGCCAGCTCCATGCAAGGAGCTGTGAGCCTCTGACTGGGTGGGGCTGATTAAACACCTGTGAAACTGTGCTGCTGTGCATCTTAGAAGGAACACTGATCCTGGCCTATTGGTAACACTCATTTAATCTAATGAGGCCTGGTCTACACTACGTAAGATACGCAACTCCAGCTATGTAAATTACGTAACTGGAGTTGACATATCTTAAATCCCCATCCACACAAATGTTCCCTTTGGCTTCCCTTACTCCTCACAAGGAATACAAGTACCAGCGCCAACAAGGGTGCCCTTTGAGGAGTTCAATCTAGCTGGTCTACATTACACTAGCAAAATCAAACTCCAGAAGATGGACCACAGTAGCAGCAAATCTTCCATGTAGCATAGACATGCCCCAAGAGATTCAATTCAGAATTAGAGACAGCCTTTGATTAATTCTTCCATGTATGTGAGGATTGCTGATTTGGTACCTATGTCAAACTAAACCTACACAAGTTAAATAAATAGGTAGAGCTCAGCATTTTTTATTCTTTTGTACCAATATTAAGATTATTTAAAAAGGTTTCTCAGCAGGTTGACCATCTCTGATAAACAGATTTATGAAAAGTTCCCATGATTTGTCCACATCACAAGAAACCCCTGAGAAGTCTGGTTTTCAGTAGTGCAACTAGAAACACATTTATCTAGCAATTAGTGTAGGGCTACATCATCAGGATTCCCAACTCCAATTTTGGCTCTGATGCCATGTGGAACTTGAGGAAATTGCTATTTATGCACTTCAATTTACCAGTGTTAAAAACAGTAATGTTTCTATACATAATTCCAATAATGAAAGTTTTGTTAAGTGTAAAGTACAACAGCACATAAAGTGCAGTAAAATCCTGGAATAAAAAAAATGCTCTACAAATGTTACTAACAAATTTAGAGGGTCAGTTAATAAGATTAGAACCCACTTCCGCCCATATGTTTCTAGCGTACCAACCAAATACTGCCACAAAGTATAAATTCATCCTTACCTTACTGAAGAAATACATTATCAGCACCCGTTTTGACAAGAAACTCCTAACCTGAGGTAAGACAGAGAGGGGGAAAAAAAAAATCACACCATTTAAGATTAACAAAATACATGGGTAACATTTCTGATATGCAATTGAACCCTTCTACATCATAATAGTGCTAAAGTTTCCATATGGAGAAAAGTGTTTTGAAGCTTTAGGATTGGTTTGGGTTTTTTTTTTTTTTAAATAAATTAGGTCAGCTAATATGAGGAGAAAGGTCATACTGTAAAATGAAGTTTTCCTCTAAAAAAGATAAATCATCTTTCAAGCTACATATAAAAACAAGAGGTAGTTTTAACTGGTTTGTACGGCAATTTTTACTCTACCTGCTCTTGCTTGTTCTGGAGCCATGTATAAATAAAGCTTGGCTGTATTGCTTCATTACCAACTCTTGCAACAGAGATCACAGGGAAGGACTCTTGATGAGAGCCATTCATTTGCAGATCTACAAAAGAAACCCAACCTAGTTAGAAAAAAAAATAAACAAACTCTGGTCATCTGAAGAAGTGGGCTATGCCCACGAAAGCTCATGATACCATCTAGAACATAAGAAAGGCCATACTGGGTCAGACCAAAGGTCCATCCAGCCCAGTATCCTGCCTGCCGACAGTGGCCAGTACCAGGTACCCCAGAAGGGGTGTACCAAAGACAATGATCAAGCAATTTGTCTTCCATCCTTCTCCAGCTTTTGACAAACAAGATGCCAGGGGCACCATTCCTTCCCCTCTGGCTAATAGCCTATAATGGACCTAACCTCCATGAATTTATCTGGATCTTTTTTAAACTCTGTTATAGTCCTAGCCTTCACAGACTCCTCTGGCAAGGAGTTCCACAGGTTGACTGTGCGCTGTGTGAAGAAGAACTTTGTTTTCTTAGTTTTAAACCTGCTACCTATTAATTTAATTTGGTGTCCTCTAGTTCTTATATTATGGGAACAAATAAATAACTTTTCTTTATTCACCCTCTCCACACCACTGACTTTATATACCTCTATCATATCCCCTCAGTCTCCTCTTTTCTAAACTGAAAAGTCCCAGTCGCTTTAGCCTCTCCTTATATGGGACCTATTCCAAACCCCTAATCATTTTAGTTGCTCTTTTCTGAACCTCTTCTAATGCCAAAATGTTGTTTTGAGATGAGGTGACCACATCTGTATACAATATTCAAGATGTGGGTGTACTATAGTTTTATATAGAAGCAGTAAGATAGTCTTTGTCTTATTTTCTATCCCTTTTTTAATAATTCCTAGCATCCTATTGGCTTTTTTGACTGCGGCTGCATACTGCGTGGACGTTTTCAGAGAACTATCCACAGCAACTCCAAGATCTTTCCTGATTAGTTGTAGCTAAATTAGCCCCCAAGTATGTATACTTGGTGCTTCCCCCCCCCCCCCCATGTGCATTACTTTACATTTATCCACATTAAATTTCATTTGCCAATTTGTTGCCCAATCACTCAGTTTGACGAGATCTTTTTGAAGTTCTTCAGTCTGCTTTGGTCTTCACTATTTTAAACAGTTTAGTATGATCTGCAAATTTTGCCACCTCACTGTTTACCCCTTTTCTCCAGATCGTTTGAGTAAATTGAATAGGACTGTACCTAAGACTGACCCTTGGGGAACACCACTACTTACACCTCTCCATTCTGAAAATTTGCCATTTATTCCTACCCTTTGTTTCTTGTCTTTTAACCAGTTCTCAATCTATGAAAGGATCTTCCCTCTTATCTCATGACAACCTAATTTACACAAGAGCCTTTGGTAAGGGATCTTGTCAAAGGCTCTCTGAAAATCTAAGGATATTATATCTACTGGATCCCCTTGTCCACATGTTTGTTAACCCCTTCAAAGAACTCTAAGGGTATGTCTACGCTTGCACCCTCTTTCGAGAGAGGGATGCAAATGAAGACATTCGAAATTACAAATGAAGCCGGGATTTAAATATCCCACGCTTCATTTGCATATTTGCTTCATAGCACCATTTTGAAATAAGATGCTGTTAAAATGCAGTTATTTTGAGAGAAAACCCCTCTCTCAAAATAACCCTTATTCCTCATACAATGAGGTTAACCAGTTATTTCGAGAGAAGAGTTCTCTCTCGAAATAACCGCGTCTTAACAGCATCTGTTATTTCAAAGTAGCGCCATAACGCGAATATACAAATGAAGCGCAGGATATTTAAATCCCGGCTTCATTTGCAATTTCGAATGTCTTCATTTGCATCCCTCTCTCGAAAGAGGGTGCAAGTATAGACATACCCTAATAGATTAGTAAGACATGATTTCCCTTTACAGAAATCATGTTGACTTTTGCCCAACAAATTATGTTCTTCTACGTGTCTGAATTTTATTCTTTACTATTGTTTCAACTAATTTGCCCGGTACTGATGTTAGACTTACTGGTCTGTAATTCCAGGGTCGCCTCTAGAGCCCTTTTTAAATACTGGCGTTATGTTTGCTGTCTTCCAGTCCTTGGGTACAGAAGCTGATTTAAAGGATAGGTTACAAACCACAGTTAATAGTTCCGCAATTTCACATTTGAGTTTTCAGAACCCTGGGTGAATGCCATCCAGTCCCGGTGATTTGTTACTGTTAAGTTTTTCAATTTGTTCCAAAACCTCCTCTAATGACACTTCAATCCGGGACAGCTCCTCAGATTCACCACCCACAAAGGACTGTGCAGGTTTGGGAATCTCCCTGACATCCTCAGCCGTGAAGATTGAAGCAAAGAAATCATTTAGTCTCTCCACAATGGCTTTATCATCCTTAATTGCTCCTTTTGTATGTCGATCATCCAGGGGCCCCACTGTTTTTTTTTTTTTAAAAGCAGGCTTCCTGCTTCTAATGTACTTAAACATTTTGCTATAACTGAGTTTCTGGCTAGCTATTCCTCAAAATCTTTTTTGGCTTTTCGTATTACATTTTTTACACTTAATTTGGCAGTGTTTATGTTCCTTTCTATTTACCTCACTAGGATTGGACTTCCACTTTTTAAAAGATGCCTTTTTCCATCTCTCACTGCTTCTTTTATTACATGGTTAAGCCAAGCCCCAGTGGCTCTTTTTTAGGTCTCTTACTATGTTTAATTTGGGGGTATACATTTAAGTTGGGCTTCTATTATGGTGCCTTTCTATCTACATGTTTTGTTAGTCTATAAAGCGCTACCAGACCATTTGTTGTCTTTTTCTAGTTAGAAAAAATAGCCATCCTCTTCCTAAAGCAACAGTTTAACTCCAAAGATAAGTACTTGTATCGTTGAGGCAATATTTCACTCATCCTTCTCTTTAGGTATAAGGGTGACCTGAAACAGAAGATCCCCACCTGAACTTGATGTCCACAGCTTTGGTCCTCGTCTCATAACATGAGGGCTTTGAACTGATCCATGCCAAGGAGAGTTTAAATCCAGAATCCCAGCCTGGCGATTTAGAGCAGGAGAACTGAAAGGTGAACCAAAAGAGCTTCCAAGATCAGATGTAGACAATGTCTTTAAAGGCAACAAAGAGGATTTAACCAGGGAAGGCATGTGGGCTCTAGAAACATTAGACTTCTGTGCCTGGAAGGACATTTCTTCTGAAACAGCTGCTTCTGGTGAGAAAGAACACATGGCAAGATGACATATAGTGAACCTGTTTCTATTATTAGGTCCCCTACTGTTACAATTCCCATAGCTACTTTAGCAAACTGTTTCTCATGAGAGTTCTTAATACAACATATACTGTTTCTACTGGAAGCCTATTACCCAGAGGTGGGCAAAAGGGCCTCCACAGGCCAGATCCAGCCCACCAAGTGGGTTGATCCGGCCCACGGAGTTCTTGCTGCTCCCCTACGTCCAGGCCAATCTGGGCCTAGAAACGGAGGCACACACAGCACTTAGAATCAACCCTGGTGGTTGCCTAAGCACCGCGTGCTGGAAAGCAAGGAGTGAGAGACTTCACGCTACCCCAGGCCAATCAGGGCCTGGGCGCACAGTGGGGAGGGAGAGGTGGGGAAAAAGCACACAGTCTCCTCCTGCCCTGCAAGGGGCTTGGCACTTAGAGTCAACCACCAGCTGCTACTTGCAGGACGGGGGCAGACTTCGCATGCTCCTCCCACTCCCTGGCCCTGATTGACATGGGGGGAGGGGGGAGAGAGATTGTGTGAAGTCTACTCCCAACACCAGGGGCACAGGCACCTAGAGGGAACTGCCAGCTCTTTGGTGTTTCTTGTAACAAATCTAAGTTAAAAATAATTTTTAAACTGATAGTGTTCCCTTAATACTTGGAGAACAGTACGACTACCCACTTGGCTCAGTATCAATTTATATGAATACAGCATGTCTCATGGTGATATGCAGGTTCAAACCCAACCACAATGGTTATGAATCTGCTCTCATACAAAGCTACCTGAAGAGATCAGGGATCTTCCTAATTCTCCTGCAGATGGTTGTTTCACTCTCCCATTTGTAGCTGCAGCTTCCTGTTGCATAATTAGTTTCTGTGTCAAGTCTCTGAAAAGATTCAAGCACTCCTTTGATATTGCTGTCCAGTTGTGAGGATGTCCACCTAGGAGGAACACAGAAGAATTATTTTGAAGATTCAACGGATGTTCTCTCTCTACTCAAGACAAAATAAGCCTGTTTTGATAGCATTTTATATTCAGCATTTTATATTCTGCTTTTACTTTTAGTATAAGCTTAGAGAATTATCTGAAACACTGAATTCCTAGGAAAGCCATGTTGCATATTTATCATGGGAGTTTAGTCACCAGATATATGACAAATGGGGAAAAGGGCTATTCTAATATTCATGCCACACTCATTGCTCCCAGTAATCTCAGTGAGAGTTGCTTGGGCAGACTGGAGGGCTGAGTAGTTGCTCAGTAAATCTGAAACTTAACAAGACCAAAGAAGTGATTTTAGTTACAGTAATTAACAAATCTGAAGCTAGTTCATAACACCAGAATGCCTGATAAGGTATTCACAAATGGTCTCAAGGTCACAAATGGACTCAAGACAGTTTTTATTGACCTCCTATAGAATTGCTTAGTACATGTTAAGAGGCTCATATACTTTAATTTATATCACAGCCATTGTTTGCTTTCACAGCTGCAGGGTGTGTTTTTATGCTTGATTCCATCACACTCATCATCACGCTAAGCCTATTATAAACACGTTATTTTATCATCTGGTTTAAACTTGGGCTCTGATGTCAATAGTATCCTGTTTTTCATACTCTGGAACCATGTTTCCTTAGTTGCCCTTTACATCAAACAAGCACCACATGCCAGTATTAGTAAATTTAGTAGAGGTAACAACACTATCAAGCCTTCTCCCAATTATGCCAAAATGATGCAGGGTCTTTTTACATATGAGCCCCAGTGGTTTTTGTAGTATGTTTCAAAGTATTAGATAATTCTTTAAAAAAAAATCAGTCTTATTAGAACAGTTTTTAAAAGTTTAGAGCCATGAAGAATAAATTTTACGAATACCTGGCTGACTGAGGCTGAAGACCTCTTGTCGTCGCACAGGAGAATATTGGGACAGTAACATCAAGTCCTGTAATGCCAAGAACTGCAAAGGAGTACAATGTTTAATAATCTATAAAAACAAGTGACCACTCATACTTGCTTCAGTCAAAATGGACTGGTTGTGGGTTTTTGGATTTCAGCACAGAATTCTTCTTACAAATGCTATCCCTATGAAGCCAACAGGATTTGTGCTCAGATACCATTAAGGGCAAAATTCAGCTATATGACTGAATAAGTTTAACCAGGCTGAAGATTGGGAGAAGGATCCCCTCACTTCGACCACTAGAAAAATATTAATTTCATATTAGGACTGTTGACTAACTTTGTAGAGCAAAAAAACAACACAAATGGCTTCTTTTCTACCTAAAATAACCATCCTTCAATTTTAATGCTGATCCCATACACTGAACTTATATAAGGGATCACTATGAAATTTAACCTTCTGTCTTTAAGCACTGCACAATATTTCCGACCATTCTGAATTAGGCTGATTTTTAAGGAACGTTTGCCGCAGTCAAAACTGTTATACACAAATCTCCCATGATCTGCAGTCAGGGAGTGTTAGGATGTGTCTACAGTACACTAAAATCATACTGATCTTAAGTTATGTTGACATACAGCCACTGCATTATTAAATTGCTTTTGCATGTTCACACTACGCTTGTTACATCAGTAAGGTGCGTCTTCACAAGGAGCGCTACCGCTGATGTGTCAGTTTGGGGCACTGTGGGGCAGCTTTAGAAAGTCAGCAACAATTATTGTAAACACTGCAAAGTCTATGCTAACGCTGTGTTGACCTAAGCACTAGGCCTCTTGCAGAAGCGGAATTAAGTTGGCACAATGGGCAAGATACATTGGTTGGGAGCAACATTTTAATGTAGACACTTATAGAATTAGGTCAACATAAGCTGCCTTGCATCAACATAACTCTGTAACATACACCAGAGCTTAGTGAACGGACATGCCATATCAATGTAGCAGTTCAAATACCTTTATAATGAGAGGAGGGTTGCTATTTAAGATTTTAGGCAGACATTGGTCTGTTTCCTCAGTGAAAGTTGGTTGAACAGGAAAATGATGTGCCTGAAATTAGAGAAAGTTACTAAATTTGTTCATCACTAGTTATATTATGCAGAGCAAACATTGAAATCATTAGTGAGGCACAAATTAATCTGTCACTTGCCAACCTGACAAACTATGAAAGTATACAACCAAAAGCTTCAACCTCCTGTTAAAATGAGCCGGTGGTTTTTAATGCAACAGCACAAAACAGACTTCTATACCAACTTTTAAACTGACAAGAACCAAACAAATCACTATCTTTAAGCTACGGTTCCCTCGCTTTCTGAATACCCTTTAAGTAACCCTTGTGGTTAAACGGTAACGGTAGCATCCCATATTTTACTACATCTTACATAAAAGCTACTGACATAATGTGTAATGATGCACATCCCATTACCAGAAGGGCAGATCAACCTAAACTATATTGATCAAATAGCAAGGTCAAAGTTAAAAATAACTAGTGTGTCCTGAAGGATTCAAGGTAATTAAAAGGGGCACTGTCACATTAAACATGTCTATATCTGTATTAATTCCTTAAATTAAAATTCTTTGTTTGAAATAATTGAATTTAGTTGTCATTTGGAGAGAGTCACATTTTATACTTCCATATTTTTGCTTTCTGGTTATCATGCTACTACATTTAGAATGCAAATAGAGACGGAAACTATTTAAATCCCCCACCCAAAAAAGCAGATTTAATTTCACTATAACTATCCATCATTGTTCTTGTATCATATTCAATTTTGTTAAAATTATCATGCACAGCACCAGGGCACACAAGAATCATGTGGTGCAATCACGTATATGCAGCTGCCCTCCCCTCAGTTCCTTCTCTACTAGGAAACTCAGCCTGTAGGAAAAAAGGTTTCTGAAGTAGAGGGGAGGAAGGGATGGTAGTGGAGCACCCACAGGGACACTCATCTCAAACAATGTCAGTTACTGCTAAAGATGAGTAACCTCCTCCTCTATGAAAAACATCCCTGTGGGTGCTCCACAGCAGGTGGCTACAAAGCAATATGTCGTAAGGAGGCAGGGTCTTCAGATCTGGCATGTAAGCTATAGACAACACTGCTTTAACACCACTTGTTAAAGAAAGAGGTCCATGAGAAAGTACATAGTGCTTTGCAAAATTTGATCAGAAGGCCCTGCGGCTGCAGCACATGTCCTCTAGAGGGGTCTTGCAGAGGCAAGCTCTAGATGTGGCCACAGCCCTGGTGGAATGGGCTCGGATGAAAGCAAGTGGAATTAGTTGATTGTGCTTCTAGCAGAAGGCTATGCATTCAGAACTCCAGAGATCGTCTTCTGGAGGATTTTTTTTTTTGGGTAGGAAGACGAACTTAGATGAGCAACGAAGAAAAGAACAATGAGAACAGGTGAAAACAAACTTCTTAACTACACAGAAGAACGCTGAGCAAAGTACACCGCCGAGCTTTATCTTAAGCTGGGGACAGTAAGAAGGAACTGAGGGGAGGGTGGCCGCATGCGCGGCCCCCCAGACGCTGCTTTGAAGAGCCCAGTCTCCGGTGGTTGGACGCACCAACACCTGCTGTGGAGCACCCACAAGGATGTCTCTAGAGGAAGAAACAAGTTTTCCCTGTAATCTCTTCTGCTAAATAGCCAAAAATATTTTTTTTAGAAGGAAACCAACTTTTAGAGGCACATTTTGATGCCTTTAATAAACTGGACTTTCTTAAGAAAGTTCTGATTTGGAATTTAGGGTTGATTTAAAACAATAGAGAAACTGAGAATGCCAGTTCAGGCCAGCAATAAAACATTATGTGGAAGTCTTAAGGATTCTACAAAAGGTGCTTAAAAAACCCCCACAACCTATCTGAAAATTGTACCAAAAGCTGAAGTAATCATATCCCTGGCTTTTTTAAAGGACTTGAGAGGGAGAACTTTTATGAATTTTTGTATTTTATTAATAAACATCAATCCTTCCATCTGAGTCTCTGAAGTAGTTTGTATTAAAGTCAAGTGCTTTGACTACAACTTTTGTCATGCTTGCCTGCCTTACTGTTATTAACCTGGCATAGTCTTCTGATCACAGAAAAGTTACTTACTTTGAAACAAAGATGTGTTTCCCCAGTGTTCTCAAAGGAGAGTACATAGCCTCTCTGATATTGCTAAAACAACTTACCTCTACTTATAGAAAAACTTCTTTGCATTTTGAATTTATCTTTAGGTCAATATTTCCCAAACTTTCGGAAGCCATTTCAAGCCTTCTATAAGGCCCACTCAGAATTTCCGTCTTCATAATACATACAACACTTTCTCTCATCTTACATACAGGCAGTCCCCGGGTTACGTACAAGATAGGGACTGTAGGTTTGTTCTTAAGTTGAATCTGTACGTAAGTCGGAACTGGCATCAGCCACTGCTGAAACTGATCAGTTTCAACTGCGGCTGAATCTGGATGCCAGTTCTGACTTGCATACAGATTCAACTTAAGAAACTCTGCCTCGGGCTTCCTGTAGTCAGCCGCTGGTCAGTTTCAGCAGCAGCTGACTTGGGGACGCCTAGGGCAGAGCAGCTGGGGTGCTGCTGGATTGCTCCAGTAGCGCGGCTCCTCGGCGCTACTGGAGCAACCCAGCAGCACCCCAGCTGCTCTGCCCCAGGTGTCCCCAAGTCAGCCGCTGCTGAAACTGAGCAGCAGCGGCTGAATCAGGACGCCTGGGGCAGAGCAGCTGGGGTGCTGCCGGGTTGGTTCGGAGCGGCGCTGCGGGACCAACCCAGCAGCCCCCAGCTGCTCTACCCCAGGGGTAGGCAAGAAAAGCCTGGTCTGCTGGGGGCGGTGGGGAGGGGCACTAGCTGCACACTCCCCCCCCCCCCCCCCCCCAGCAGACCAGGGGGACAGGAGCAAAGCCGCGGAGCACGCCTGCAGCGGGCGTGCTCCAAGGCTTTGCTCCCCGTCTCCCTGCAGACCAGGGAGATGGGGAGCAAAGCCGCTGAGCACAGCCGCAGCGGGACAGCCTGGGCGCGCTTGGGCTGTCCCCCTGCGGGCGTGCTCAGCGGCTTTGCTCCTGTCCCCCTGGTCTGCTGGGGGGGGGGGGGCAGAAAAGCCACTAGACCCCCCCCCCCCAGCAGACCAGGGACACCCGAGCAAAGCCGCCGCCTGGGTGGCTTTGCTCGTTTGCCCCGGAGCAAAGCCGCCCAGGCAGCGGGACTCCCGCCGCCTGGGCTTTTTGCTCCTGTCCCCCTGGTCTGCTGGGGGGGTCCAGCAAAGTCGCTGGACCCCCCCCCCAGCAGACCAGGGACACCCGAGCAAAGCCGCCGCCTAGGCGGCTTTGCTACCGGGCAAACGAGCCCGTTCGAGGAGAAAAGCCCCGTTCGTAAGTGCGGATCCGACATAAGTCGGGGACTGCCTGTACTTGTACAACTAGTAAAACTAGGCATTTAATCTTTAGCATTTGAGTTAACACCCATTGAAAGAGGTCAATTCAAACTTTGGAGATATTATTCCAAGTTTTCTGAAAATGCAGATATCAATTATGGTTGAGTCACATTTTGAAGTTTTTCATCATAAGAGTTAGAAACTCTAAATCAGGGATAGGCCATAGGCAGGCCAGATCTGGCCCCCGGATTGTATTACACATTGATCCAGCCTCTTTCTATTTATATCCTGCTGCCTGTGCCACCAAATTTCCAGGCAGTGGCTAAGGCAGTAGGATCTCATTTAAATGTCTCATGACTACCAGTCGCAGTGCTAAGCTGGCAGAAGCCACAGTCATGAGCCTTTTAAATAGCTACAGAAACCCCAGGCACCTGCCAGGAGATGTGGGGTTGGGAGCCCTTTAAATTGTTACTATTTAAAGGGCTCAGACCTACCAGCCCTGCCACTATTGCATTGCCTGAAAGCCACCCAGGGTTGCTGCAGCTATTTAAAGAGCTCCTGGTGGCAGTGCTAATCCAGCAGGGACCAGAGCTGCAGCTGCGAGCCCTTTAAATATCCACAGCAACCCCCGGCAGTTGCTAGGCAATGCGGCAGCAGCGGGGCCAGGTGCCACAAGGCCTTTGCTGTGTTTTTATTTCAAAACCCCAGCCCAGATAACTCCGGGGGAGGCTAGTCCCCAGCCCTGCTCCATCCAGGGGTAATGTTGGCCCATGACCAGTACCAAAATTCATTAAGTGGCCCACCTCTGCTCTAAATGAAATCTTACACATCTCAGTTCTTCAGAGTCTGCCCCATATTTTAGAAAACATTGTATTAGGAAAAAAGGGGGCTGAGGTTTTAAAACCTTTTAAGCTATAGCTCAGCAAGGACTAAAAAGAAAAACGTGTCATTGGAGAGGGGATTTTTATTATTTAAACAAGGTAAGGAATGAGACTCCAATTCTTTACCATTGGGATTTGTTGTTTCTTTTGTTCAGTCTGTTGGTCTCAGCTTTAAATACATTAAAGTCATATTTAAATCTTTAGACATATTAACACTTAATTAGTCAGTTAAAAAAGGAGAAAAATGTATTAATTCCTAAGATGCTTTGAAGGATCTCAATAGCTCGGTCTGTATTCTGTTAAACCAAAATTGTCTGTATTACAGAATTATGAGGTATATACTCAGGGAGCTTTGTTTGATATTTCTAAGGTAAGTTTCACCAAACGTTGGCTGAGCACGAGTTTCTATTTTGTTTCAAGTTGAGGTACTGCAATTAAAAAAAAACAGCTCAAAATGAAATAGATATTCTCCAAATATTAGCTTTCGATTTAAACTGTAGTTGCATATAGGCAGGGCTCGACAAGCCATGGTGAGATCTACTCGCCAGCCCATCGCACAGCACCAGTGAACAGGGCGAATGGAGCAACCGGCTGAAATTACTCGCCACAGGTGAGTAGAAATAGCAATTTGTCAAGCCCTGTGTATAGATACAGTCTTGCTGTACTATTGGAAAGGGGAAAGAACATGGTTCAAACAATCAGAAAAAGGATATCCATCAGCTAGTCTCTGCATTAAAGCATGGCTCCCACTACATTATGTTTGAGAACCACTGATTTAAATTACTCATATTGCTTTTGAACATAAGCATTTCCCCCCACAACATTGACATCCTCCCTGTAGAACAGACACCCAATACTAACCTCTGTAGCATAGATTTTGAAGAGTAACCATGCAATGTGCCAAGTAATCAGAAGAAATATGCCACATAACCAGGTATGGTAGAGCAAGGATAGATCCAGAAGACCAGTAAGTGTGTCAAGAGGATGAAGTTTGCTGACAGTAAAAAAAATATATATATGTACATCAAACGCAGTTACCTGGACAAACATTTTATCAAAAACCCATTTAATTGTTTTAATTTGTCAGCACTGACGGTTCTGTAAGATCCAAAACTCTTTCGTTAACTAAGAGTGATGTTAAGCTCCCAACATTTGTCATCTTAAAGAATAGTTATTAGAAAAGATACTACAAAGACTGGGAAAATAAAATATGTACAGAAAACATGTGACGTGAGGGAAAAACCATACTCCCCTCATATTCTAAAAGACAGTCATTTGTACTACTTACCTATCTGCATGAAGGTCCGTTGTTGCACTTATCCATGCTCTTGGGATGTAACCTAAATAGTAGTAGATAGAATCACTTGTAAAACAGATGTCAAACTTTGAAATATATATAAAAAGGCTACTAAGAACTTTCATAAACAGAATGAAGGAAGATTACACACAGACAAATGAAGACTGACAGCATGTGTGTAATGGAAAAAAGTGATATTTTTCAGACTGACTACCAAAAAAAATATGGATGGGGGGGGGGGGGGGGGGCTGATTGAAGCCCCTGATTATGAACCAGATTATGTGAATTCTCCTCCTACGTCTATTAGCAGCTTCTCATGCAAGTTACTTACTTTGTTTCACCCATCTGCAAAATGGGGCTAACGCACATTTATGAATATGAATGTCAGTATACCATTTTGGAATCCTGAGTGGAAAGTGATCTAGAATACTCTGTATTTCTAAAGTACCTTCACCATCTTATACAATATAAATATAGTAAGTGGAAGAGGAATACTTCAATATCCTTTAGGCTTAAAATACAAAACTGCCATGAATGTGTGGCTAAGCCAGCAACCCATTCACCTATCATAATGGTGAAAAATACTTATTTTATTTATCTAATAAAAAAACCTATGCACACTGGGCAAGTTATTTGTAGGATAGAAAAATATTAAAAGGTTAAAGAATTCTTAATACATAGGTAGAGAAGAAAAAAATTGTCAGAACTCTTACCAAAAAAATAATATGCAACACAGACATTTCTAACCAAGTATAGTGATTCCACACAACTATGTTTAACCAGTGCAGGCAAAGATCTTCTGAAACGTAAGTATTTGTATTGCTAAAAAAAAAGAAAAAGAAAAAAAAAGAAAGATTAATTGAAGCATTCTGCATTCAGAAGAAATCAAGTGTGAAAGTTCTTAAATGCAGTCAACCTGAAGTCTAGTCAATTCTAAGATTAATTAGAAGTAATTTTGTTACCCCTACTCCTGAGTTCACCACCTGTAGTTTCTGCAACGGAAAACAGTAAGAAAAATGTACAATTTTTTTCCTCCTGTTGCTGTAGGAGGGAAAAAAAATCACTAGTGGAGAAAATTCACCACACACAAGAAACAAGGAAATTGATTATAACACAGTTTACTGTCATATGTAGAAAGAAAGTTGCAGACAGAGGAAAGTATGTTTCTCTATTCTCTTAATTAGACTTTAAAAAGTGTTCTATAATAATAAAAATCACACTGCTGCCGGAATTTTTAAGTTTGATAATCATTCAAAATCATGCAACATAGGCAGATACTTAAACCTTGTGTACAGTTAGACTTTTTTCAAAGGAAATATGTAAGGGTGTATCTACACAGCACCCTTAACATCAAAATAAGCTAAGCAATTTGCATAGCGCAAATTGCATAGCTTATTTTGAGTTATTTCAAAACATCCCTTACCCCTCATGCAATGAGGTTTACAGGGATGTCCGAATAGCAAGCCTGGTATATTTCGATACAACAGGTTTGCTCTTAAGATGTGGAATAGCTATTTTGGGATACCAGAGGTATCTGGTATCCTGAAATAGCTCCATAGTGTAGGCATAATCTAATAAAATATATGCAAGAAAATAGATATACCTTCTCCTTTCGATGAACAGTGTTAAAAAAGCAAGGCGAGTCGCCAATATGAAACTCTTACCATCCAAAACTGTATCAGGTTTTATTTTAGAAAGCATGTGTAAATTTATTGAAGTCATTGTGGATAGTTATCTGAAAACATCCATTCAATATGCAGCATCAGCAGTCAAAAAAGTGAACAGACTATTGGGAATCATTAAGAAAGGGATAGATTCTGAAACAGAAAATATCGTATTGCCTCTATAGAAATCCAAATAGCATATTATGTCTAAATAAATCTACACCCATACTTTGAATACTCCATGTAGATGTTGTAACCCTCTCTTAAAAAAGATGTATTAGAATTGGGAAAGTTTGGAAAAAGAACCACCAAAATGATTAAGGATGACTTTCATATGAGACGAGACTACTAAGACTTGGACTTTTCAGCTTGAAAAAGATCAGACTAATGGGGATATGATTGAAGTCTATACAATCATGAGTGATATATAGAAAGTAGATAAGGAAGTGCTATTTACTTCTCATACCTCAAGAGCTAGGGGTCACAAATGAAATTAATAGGCAACAGGTTTAACAAACAAACAGAAAGGAAGTCAACCTGTGGTACTCCTTGCTAAAGGATACTGTGAAGGTCAAAACTATAACAGTTCTAAAAACTAACTAGATAAATTCATGGAGAATAGCTCTATCAATACCTATTAGCCAAAATGGGCAAAGAGGGTATCCCTACCCTCTGCCAGAATCTGGGAATGAACAACAGAAATAGATCACTTGAGAGTGAACAAGATAGTTAATCATGTCTGGGACACTTGGCACTAGTCACTGTTGGGAGACAGGATATTGGCCTAGGTGGACCTTTGGTCTGACCCAATATGGCCATTCAAGTGTTCATATATGCCAGTTTTAAACTAAATTAAAAATGTGTCCACTGGTTTAATTAAATCTGTTTAAAGACACCATCAGCTAGACCAGTATATCTCAGTGTTTAGACCAGGCCTTGGTCCAGTGCTACTCCTGGATTCTGACGTAATAGCAGTAGAAAGAGTGTCTCCTCAGGTATCCTCCAAACGCACTCAGTAGCTTCCAATAGTACAGAGTACAGCAGACCCAAACCATTATACGTATGTAACAGTAGTGATTGATGTTGGCTTTTTTTCTTCTGAGCATGGGTCAAGCTGTTATAATTTATGTTTTAAATGGTCTAGTAGCTTGTACACTGAAAGCTTGTTTACCTCCACGTTATAAGGCGTAAAATACACTCGGCTACTCCTGCTGTGAATTCCTGCAGTTAAACTCAATGACATTCTAACATCTTGAATGCACTACCCACAGCAGTCTACCTATGCAGAGTTTGCCACACTTCAGGTCTGTGTAAATTTTACTTGGTTGTAACACATGAACCATTAAGGGATCTTTGGTTTATTTTAACATCAGGCTTTATGGGATCAGGGGAGGGACCTTTGCTAGGATTAAAGGTGATAGCTTTGTTTGTAAATTTTATATTTGGTTTTATAAAGGAGCACAAGTGCATGGCCACTAATACCCACATACATTTTGCAACTGAAAGTAGGACCCCTCTCCCCGCAAAGTTTACCCTTTTCATTTGAGCTGATTAGACAAACATTTATCTTTAGCCTCTTACCTGTATGATTGGAAATGGTAAGTAGTTCATATTGTTAACAAGGTACAAGAGACTGTAACTGTAGCCCATGAAAGCTCCAGAGAGCAGGAGGAAGAGGTGATACTCATTTAGGCACATGTGTTGAACAGCACCATCTAGGCTAAAATAAAGAAGTGGTTTATTTATAATACAGTAAGTTACTATTTTAGATTCTTTTAGTTTCTAACTTTAGTTAAACAGAGCTTTGATTTTATTCATCTGATTAGTGTAAATGAAAAAAATATTCGTAAGTATTAGCGAGGCGTGTATACCACTATAAGTTTTATTGGAGCTGTTTGTCCTATTACTTGTTCTTGCTATTTATATATCATGGGTGAGATGACCAAGATCTGTCAAAGATGGTATTTAGAACAGAAGAGAGGTTGTTAGGTCATTTAACAGCTGACGGGTCATTTCACTTTTTCAGTGCTGAACCTTCGGCAAGAAAGATTAGGTTAGATCAGGACTAAGACTCATGAGCAACAAGTAGCTCTTTATGTGCATCTCCTGCAGCTCTAGCGCATGATACTAAAACACTGATTAACCTAAGTTATTAACCCATCAGGATGTTTCAATACGTTATTAACCAATTGTAGTAAATACTTCATTTTGCTATAGAACTGTTATCTATATAATTTATATTAACTACTATTTCCCCATTATACGGTTTAAATATGAATATATGGTATTATACAAAATGAAACCATGAATTCACAGTGCATTTGTGTGGGGAATGTTGATTGATAATTTGGTATCTGGACAACTGAGCTCCAATTACAACTGTGCTAGATATCAGGAAAAACTTTCTAACTAAATGTAGATAAGCATTGGAACAGAATACAAAAGGAGGTTGTGGAGTTTCCTCCCTGAAGGTTTTTAAAAACTGGTTAGAAAAGCCACACAGAAAATGTCTAGGTTCAACCTCTTGGACCAACCTCAGCATAGGGGCCTCACTACAAGATCATAGTCGCTTCCAGTCCTATATTTCTATAGTCCATTTCCATTAATAGTCTGAACTTAGATGTTTGGGGCTTCTGGACAAACTTTTTTTTAAGAAATCCACACAGTAATGTTTGTAAATTTGTCATTCTTCACTGAAGTACTCTTCTCCTCCCAATACTCAGACTAAAGCAAGTTTAAGAACAGACATACAATTGTTCATCTTCTGCTAGAAGCTAAAGGCTTATCTTCCTCTAGGAAGAATCCATCAGTGAACTCATTTTAAGTACAAACTTGCGCAATACCTTGTTCCATTAACAACAAAAAAGGTCACCTTTCTGAAGCTGTGCAGGGTACAGCAAGGAACTGGAACTTTCCTTTAGTCATAACTGCAGCACACCACGCCACCAGCATTCCCATTATAGCATGAACAGCTGAATGGATAACTTGCCGTGGGTGAATAATCTTTCCTAACAGTGCTAATCGAGAGCAAGGAATAGAAGGCACAACTGCAAATAAAAAAAAACCCACAGAGAATTATCGTCTATGGCTAAATAAGACTCACAGAGCTTGTATTCAATTTGCATGATTCCTCTGACACCAGATAACATTTTGGTTAGAATTAGGGATATGAATGGTTAAGGGATTAACAGGTAAGCATCACCCTTAATGGATGATGCTTACTGGTTACGGTTAACTGTTTGGGGCTGGAGCAGGGACCTGTCACAGCCCTGTCAGAGCATGCCCCACCAGCGGTGAAGAGGTCACCCCCCACCCATTCAACTGGTTAACTGGATAAACTTAATGTTTTGCTGGTTAACTATTTAGACAGGATTTTACATTCCTAGTTACAATCAACCATAAGCTGATAGAAATAGATAATGTAACTCAGCAGAAGAGAAGAGTTACAGACATACGAAGTAGCATGAAGATAATAGACCCCTTTACCACCCTAAAGTGCAGTCACATTAGTGGGGCAGAGCAAGATAACAGGTAACTACTAAGGATGTAATAGTGTAACCAATTAAATGATTAATCGATAAGCAGGTGCTTATTAATTCTACTGCCATGGTAACCAACCCATCAATGGTGATTGACTGGTTGATCAGGAGGGCCTGACCAGTCGATTGCAAGGCGTTCAGGGCTCCCTCTTTTCTCTCCACCCCCAAGAAGCCCAACTACCTACCTCCAGCGACAATGGAGGTAGCACCAGCTTCCTGTGGGGTGGATAAGAGTCTCACAGCTGCTCGCCACTTCCAGGGTTTTAGGAAGTGCACTGGCTGCTCCCCCACCCACAAACAGCCGGTATGGTACCAGACCAGGTCTGTGGCATGATGGGGACTTCCTGCACGCGGGGGTGGTGTGTGTGTGGGGGGTGGTATTAGTCCCCAGAAAAGGGTGCGCGCATGGACTTCCTTCCCTCCTCTACGGGGGACAGGCGGAGGAGTCGAGTGCTGAGGACTCCTTGTTCCCTGCCCCCACCAACATGCTGTCCTCTGCTGCAGCACCATGTTTCCTGCTTCAGCACCCACTGGCAGCCTACCACCTGCCCAATCAACCTGCCACCTGCTGCAGCACCCTGTCCCATGCTTCAGCCCACACTGGCACCATGTCCCCTTCCCCCAATGGAATCCATCCCCAGTACCATGTCCCCTGCTCCCACCAGCACAGTTGTGGCCACATTAGTGAGCCTTGGGGGGTTTTGGAGGAGGGGTTTGTTTGTTTGTTTTTTTGCAAATTTCTCTTGTGTAGCCCTGACCTACTTTTCTGTGGGTCAGTGATCCCTGATTCAAAACAGGTTCTCCGCCCTTCTTATAAATAAAGACAGTGCTGAAACTTTTTGTGTTTGAAATATTTTATTTAAAAATGAAGCCTGGCCCAAAAAAAACCAATTGGGGCCAAGCCCCCCTCATCTGGCCACAGCATCGTAACACTCCTGCACCCAGCCCCCAGTCTCCAAACCTGAGCCTATCATACACTGGAACCACCTGTCCTGAGCCTCTCACATCCCCAAACTCCCGCACCCCCACATCCTCAGTCTTCTGCCTCTACACTTCTGCACCACTGCAAATCTGTAGCCTGAGCCCATCATACTCCCAACCTCCCTGCCAATTACATGATTAAAGGTGGCAGAAGTACCTACCCAGGTGGTAGAAGTGGATGAGGCTTTTTTTAAACAACTAACAAAATCATCCAAAGCCCACGATTTGGTGGTGATGGGGAACTTCAACTATCCAGATATATGTTGGGGAAATAATACTGAGGGGCACAGATTATCCAATAAGTTCTTGGACTGCATTGGAGACAACTTTTTATTTCAGAAGGTTGAAAAAGCTACTGGGGTGAAGCTGTTCTAGATTTGATCCTAACAAATAGGGAGGAACTGGTTGAGAATTTGAAAGTGAAAGGCAGCTTGGATGAAAGTGATCATGAAATCATAGAGTTCACAATTCTAAGGAAGGATAGAAGGGAGAACAGCAAAATAGAGACAGTGGATTTCAGGAAGGCGGATTTTGGTAAGCTCAGAGAACTGATAGGTAAGTTCCCATGGGAATCGAGACTGAGGGGAAAAACAACTGAGGAGAGTTGGCAGTTTTTCAAAGGGACGTTGTTAAGGGCCCAAAAGCAAGCTATTCCGATGTGTCGGAAAGATAGAAAATATGGCAAAAGACCACATTGGCTTAACCACGAGATCTTGCATGATCTAAAAATAAAAAAGGAGTCATATAAAAAATGGGAAGTAGGACAAATTACAAAGGATGAATATAGGCAAACAGCACAGGAATGCAGGGGCAAGATTAGAAAGGCAAAGGCACAGACTGAGCTTAAACTAGCTACGGGAATAAAGGGAAACAAGACGACTTTTTATGAATACATTAGAAGCAAGAGGAAGACCAAGGAGAGGGTAGGCCCACTGGTCAGTGAGGAGAGAGAAACAGTAACAGGAAACTTGGAAATGGCAGAGATGCTCAATGACTTCTTTGTTTCGGTCTTCACCGAGAAGTCTGTAGGAATGCCTAACAGTGAATGCTAATGGGAAGGAGGTAGTTTTAGAAGGTAAAATAAAAAAAGAACAAGTTAAAAGTCACCTAGAAAAGTTAGATGCCTGCAAGTCACCAGGGCCTGATGAAATGCATTCTAGAATACTCAAGGAGCTGATAGAGGAGGTATCTGAGCCTCTAGCTATCATCTTTGGAAAACCATGGGATACTAGAGATATTCCTGAAGTCTGGAAAATATAGTGCCCATCTATAAAAAGGGAAATAAAAACAACCCAGGCAACTATAGACCAGTTAGTTTGACTTCTGTGCCAGGGAAGATAATGGAGCAAGTAATTAAAGAAATCATCTGTAAACACTTGGAAAGTGGCACGGTGATAGGGAACAGCCAGCATGGATTTGTAAAGAACAAATCATGTCAAACCTATCTGATAGCTTTCTTTAATAGGATAATGAGTCTTGTGTATAAGGGAGAAGCGGTGGATGTGGTACACCTAGACTTTAGTAAGGCGTTTGATACCGTCTCACATGATATTCTTATCAATAAACTAGGTAAATACAACTTACATGGGGCTGCTATAAGGTGGGTGCATAACTGGCTGGATAACCGTACTCAGAGAGTAGTTATTAATGGTTCACAATCCTGCTGGAAAGGCATAACAAGTGGGGTTCCGCAGGGGTCTGGTTTGGGACTGGCTCTCTTCAATATCTTCATCAATGATTTAGATATTGGTATAGAAAGTACGCTTATTAAGTTTGCAGATACCACCTAGCTGGGAGGGGTTGCAACTAATCTGGAGGATAGGGCCATAATTCAAAATGACCTGGACAAATTGGAGAAATGGTCTGAGGTAAGTAGGATGAAGTTTAATAAAGACAAATGCAAAGTGCTCCACCTAGGAAGGAACAATCAGTTTCATACATACAGAATGGGAAATGACTGTCTGAGAAGGAGTATGGCAGAAAGGAATCTAGGGGTCATAGTGGACCACAAGCTGAATATGAGCCAGCAGTGTGCTGCTGTTGCAAAGAAAGCAAACATGATTCTGGGATGCATTAACAGGTGTGTTGTGAGCAAGACACGAGAAGTCATTCTTCCGCTCTACTCTGTGCTGGTTAGGCCTCAGTTGGAGTATTGTGTTCAGATCTGGGTGCCGCATTTCAAGAAAGATGTAGAGAAATTGGAGAGGGTCCAGAGAAGAGCAACAAGAAGGATTAAAGGTCTAGAAAAAGCGACGAGGAGTCCTGTGGCACCTTATAGACTAACTGAAGTGTAGGAGCATAAGCTTTCGTGGGCAAAGACCCACTTCGTCAGATGCATGTACATGCATGTGCATGCATCTGACGAAGTGGGTCTTTGCCCACGAAAGCTTATGCTCCTACACTTCAGTTAGTCTATAAGGTGCCACAGGACTCCTCGTCGCTTTTGCAGATTCAGACTAACACGGCTACCCCTCTGATACTTAAAGGTCTAGAGAATATGAGGGAAGGCTGAAAGAATTGGGTTTGTTTAGTTTAGAAAAGAGAATATTGAGGGGGGGCATGATAGCAGGTTTCAGGTATCTAAAAGGGTGTCATAAGGAGGAGGGAGAAAACTTGTTCATCTTGGCCTCTGGAACAAGAAGCAATGGGCTTAAACTGCAGCAAGGGAGGTTTAGGTTGAACATTAGCTGCTCTGGTCCTGATTCAGCCGCTGCTGGTCAGTTTCAGCAGCGGCTGAATCAGGACGCCTGGGGCAGAGCAGATGGGGTGCTGCTGGGTTGGTCCAGTAGTGCCGAGGAGCGGCGCTACTGGAGCAACCCAGCAGCACCCCAGCTGCTCTGCCCCAGGCGTCCTGATTTAGCCGCTGCTGAAACTGACCAGTGCTGACTACAGGAAGCCCAAGGCAGAGTTGCTCTGCCCCGGGCTTCCTGGAATCAGCTGCTGATCAGTTTCAGCAGCAGCTGACTTGGGGACGCTTGGGGTTCTTAAGTTGATTCTGTATGTAAGTCAGAATTGGCGGTCAGTTTCAGCAGCGGCTGAATCTGGACACCAGTTCCGACTTACATACAGATTCAACTTAAGTACAAACCTACAGTCCCTATCTTGTACGTAACCTGGGGACTGCCTGTACATGGAAATATACAGGGCTGGAACAAGCTTGTATGGAAGTTTAAATTGGATGAGAAACCTGTCCAGGGGACACTGCTCTGCTACTACATTCACCACTGGTGATTCAGCTCAAATGCAAGTGGATTTGTTGAGGCTATATAAATAGAGTTTTTTTAATTCAGTGTTTCTGACAAGAGCAAAGTTAATGTGACTATTACTAAGCCCCTTTTACACTGCAGCTACCCTTATGTTCACAACTAAACTAAGCTTTAAGGCAGGGCTACTCAACATGCAGCCTGCGGCTCATTTGTTTGTGGCCCACAGTGCCGTTTAGGTTTACCTAGGGCTCAAGACACGGCCCACGGATGGAAGCCAAAACAAAAAAGTAGTCAATATAATGGTCTTCTGTTAATATGCATTTTAGTAGTTAAATTCCTGGACTGTTACTGCTCATTAAAAGTGCTGTCATATGGGTGGAAATCAGGTAAATATTGCATTTTATGAATATCAGCGGAACTGACTTAAATGGGGCCTGCCTATTGTGTAGTCTTGCCTTAATCTTTGTATTCATGCCCATCAGTGTGAAATAAGTTATTTACATATATTTGCATATATGAAACCACATTTAAGTTGCAGCCCTTGGCATGTGCTGTATCATTGTGGCCCCCGGAGCTTCCAAAGTCGAGTAGCCCTGCTTTAAAGCATTCCACTTTAAATCAATATATACAACAATGTATAAAGCCAATACATAAACCAAGGGTGGGAAACCTCATGCCCAGGGGCTGGATTCGGCCCCCGAGGCTCAGCATTAGGGAGCCCACACTGGTTCTCCAGTCCCTCTGCCTGCCACCCACCCACCCACCGAGCTGGAGCACACAAAATCTACTAGCTTGGGCCTGCCTACGCTCTGGTGTGCAAGGGTAATCTGGGGAGTGTCTTCCTCCTACTCAGTCAGGGGTTTCTCACTTGTGTGCAGTCCCCCAACCCAAAAAAGGTTCTCCGCTCTGACAAACAATTCCATCAAAACAGTCGTCTCATATAGCTCAACGTCAAATATCGTGCTGATAGCAACTTTCATAACCTACCTGCATAAAATTCAACATTGAAGATGCTTATTATCAGTATCACCACAGACAAAAGCAGCATACAAAAAATGGCATAGGAAGTATACCAGTCATTGAATGAATCTAAAATGAAAGAGAATGGGTTGTTCATAAAGTACAAAAGTACAGTATAAAGCTACAGTACTGACTAGGTTTAATATTATGCATCTAGTTACATAATACAACCAGCTATTTTTTAATGTGTAGCTGCACAATGGTTCTGGATAAACAATCATACATCAGCGGAGCAAGTCTTGTATCTTAGTATTTTCGAAAATGAAAAATCCAATTACTAACATTTACTTGGCCTTGCTTAGGTCTTTAAGAAGAGTTTCAGGGAAGGGAACTGAGGAGAAGGGGGGCAGGGAGGGTGAAGTCCCCTCCCCCCTCCAACCCAAGATTTGTACCAGTGCTAATTGCTTTTCTGCTTTCTGTCCCTGCAAGGGGGATGGGAGAATGCAAAGTGCAGAGGATTCATGAGCAGTGCACTTCACAGGCAGAATGAGGAATTAGGGATGTAAGCGACTATTCGACTACCCAATAAGCATATAACCTATCAGAAAGAGGCAGTAAAAGGGGCAGAAGCCAGTGCTGGGTGGAACCAGCTTAAAAGCCTGTTCCAGCCCAGCACCATTTTGGGAGAATCAAAAGAGGCAAAAGCATAGTGGGAGACCACCGTGAACTGGGAATTAGCTCATTCCCAGCTCATGCCTGGTCCCAGAGGCTGCATCTTGCTTTTAGACATGCACCCAGTTCACACCCAGTTCCCTCCCCTGCGCTACGCCTCTGCCTTTTAAAATGTATTAAGAGCCTAGTGGCTCTTAATACATTTAAAAGTCAGAGCCACAGAAGGGTTAGTTTCCAAGCCAGGAGCTAACACCACTGTGGCTCTGCAGTTTCCCCCCTTATCAAGTAATCGAATAATCGATGGAAATTCCAATGACTACCCAATTAGCTGATTGCCTTCAATTTAACATCCCTATGAGCAGGGCTTGCCGAACCGCAGTGAGCCCTGCTCGCCAACTGCGCTGTCTGGCAATCTGCACATGCGCAGATTGCCCGAACTCAGCTCTTCCGGGTTGCAATCTACTCGCCACAGGCGAGTAGGTTGCATTATTTGTCAAGCCCTGCCTATGAGGAATGCAATGAACTGCACTTTCCCCTCGCTCCCTGAAAGAGAATGCCCTGTATAAAAATTAAGTCTGGTCTACCCTACAGAGTTAGGTCAACCTAAACCACCTTGCATAAACCTAGTTGCATACATGCTTACACTTTAATCTGTCTTCCACCGCCATGAGTGCTGACCCTAGTAACACCACCCACAAAACGGTGTTGAGCCACAGTCAACGTACCAAGGTCGACATACCATCAGCATACACACTGCTTTGCCTGTCATTCCTAACAAACTCCAGCAGCCATTCCACTAAACCCAACAGATTACTCCAGCTATAATTGTGAACTCCACTGCCAAGGGATCAGACTGAAAGCTCACTTATCCCTCCCTTTTAAAACCCCTGAGAATTTCTGAAATGCCTTTTCCTGACTGTCCAGTTTGGCGAACACACCTCTGTCTACTCTCAGTTGTTGTGCACAACTACTCAGCTAATCAGGACACCTACACGCTCCAGACGAGTTCTGACCAGGAGTAGATAAAATCCCTGGTCACATGACAAAATAGGATGTGCAGGCTTATTGGTTAATCTTGTTGACTTCATGCACTCCTCCCCTTGCTGCCTCTGTATTAGAGGCAGTGGGGGAGGGAGGAGAGCAGGAGTCTGTGCCCTTGAGAAGCTTGCTAAAACCCAGCTCCCCACAAGCACTGGATCTACTTCCCCACCCCACACTTCTGCCTCTGATACGAGACAGCAGCAACGAGAGTGAGGGGGGCAGGCGGGAGCTAATACACTCAGCGAGCCAACTTTCAAACAGGCTCCCCAGGTGTGCCGGCTCTGCGGACCCATCTGCCCTGCCCCTTGCTGCCTCCCACAGTGGTAGCAAGGTCTGGGGGGAGAGGCAGGAGCCAGTGCTGGGGGATCCAACTTGCCACCAATCTGAGGCAGCAGAACAGGGGTATGGGTGGCAGGGGAGACTGCCACAAAGTAGCCTCTTGTCTGCGGGAGGCTGAGCTCCCCATAGACAGAGGCTGCTCACGCATCCCACGGAACAGCCTTTGTCCGCGGGGACCTCAGAACCCCCTCAGATAGGGGCTGCTGCTGTCCCATGCCACTGTATCACAGGCAGCAATGTGGGGTGGCAGGCGGGAGCTGGTCTGCACAGGAAACCAGTTTTTAGAGTGGCTCCCCTCACTGACCGGCTCCTGCCTGCCACCCCACACTACTGCCTCTGATAGAAAGGCAGTACAGGCAGTCCCCGGGTTACGTACAAAATAGGGACTGTAGGTTTGTTCTTAAGTTGAATCTGTATGTAAGTCGGAACTGGCGTCCAGATTCAGCCACTGCTGAAACTGACCGCCAATTCTGACTTACATACAGAATCAACTTAAGAACCCCAAGCGTCCCCAAGTCAGCTGCTGCTGAAACTGATCAGCAGCTGATTCCAGGAAGCCCGGGGCAGAGCAACTCTGCCTCAGGCTTCCTGTAGTCAGCGCTGGTCAGTTTCAGCAGCGGCTAAATCAGGACGCCTGGGGCAGAGCAGCTGGGGTGCTGCTGCGTTGCTCCAGTAGCGCCGCTCCTCGGCACTACTGACCAACCCAGCAGCACCCCATCTGCTCTGCCCCAGGCATCCTGATTCAGCCGCTGCTGAAACTGACCAGCAGCGGCTGAATCAGGACCAGAGCAGCTGGGGTGCTGCTGGGTTGGTCCAGTAGCGCCCAGAGCGGCGCTGCGGGACCAACCGGCAGCGCCCCAGCTGCTCTGCCACAGGCATCCGGAGAAAAGCCTAGTCTGCTGGGGGGGAGGGGGTGCGTACTAGCTGCACCCCCCCCCACCCCAGCAGACTAGGAAGACACGGGCGGCGGACCGAGACGCACCGCGGTCCGCTGCCTGGGTCCTCCGCGGCTTTGCTCCCTGTCTCCCTGGTCTGCTGGAGACCAGCAGACCAGGGAGACAGGGAGCAAAGCATCTGAGGACGCCGGCAGCGGGACAGCCGCGGGGTGTCTGGGCTGTCCCGCTGCCGGCTTCCCCCGCGGCTTTGCAAAGCCTCGGGGAAGCTGGCAGGGGAGCAGCCGAGGCGCGCCTGGGCTGCCTCGCTGCCCGAGCCCCCCCGTGGCTTTGCTCCGTGTCTTCCTGGTCTGCAGACCAGGGAGACGCGGAGAAAGCCCCCGAGTACACGGGCGGCAGGACCGCGAGATCCCGCAGTCCGTGTACTCCGGGGCAGCCCCGTTCGTAACTGCGGATCCAACATAAGTCGGATCCGCGTAAGTCGGGGACTGCCTGTAGTGTGAGGTGGCAGGAAGCTCCCCAGAAGTGGGGCTAGGGCTGCACTGGCTGCCAGCCCCACCTCTGGAGAAAATCCAATAGTCATGTAACTGCTAAAATTGTATGCAGTTACACGACTATTCAATTACACGCTAACATTCATACTTTGAACCAGTTGCTAAAACATCAACATGTACAAGCAGATTGTCCAGGGGATATAGAAGAAGGGTACAACTGGAACAGCAGTGCTTCACAGAAGCCAAGGAAATGGGACAGGCATATCAGGCCAGGGAGGCTAACAACTGATCCATTGTGGAGCTATCGCTTTCAGAAGCAGCAGCATAGGGAAGGGGGGAAAAGAGGGGAGGAAGGGTACACACTGGCTCTCTCCTGTCTCCCCATGGAGCTGACTCCGTGGGAGGCAGGAGAGGGCAGGAGGCAGAGTGTACTGTCCCATCTGTCCCCCCGTGGCGCTGCTGCCTCTGTGGGAGGCAGGAGCATAGGGAAGGGGGTGGCAGCTCTGTGGGAGGCAGAAGCACGGGGAACTGATTTCCTGAGTTTACCGTCTGCCCTTCCCACCTTCCGTGCTGCTGCCTCTATCAGAGGCAGCAGCACAGGGAGGCAGATGGCTCCCTGGGAACTGGTGCTCATGGGGAGACAGCTTTTAAGCTGGCTTCCTCCCCTGCGCCGTGAGCATTGACTCCCGCCTGCCCCCACCCTGTGCACTGATACCTCTGAGGGAGGCAGCGGGGGAGGAGCAGGCAGCTCCACTCATCAGCCCCTACTTGCCCCCCCCGACACACGCACTGCTTCTGATAGAGGCAGCAGTGTAGAGGGCAGGTGGCTCCATGCAAGCTGAGCCGATAGTTTTCAAACTGGCTCCTTGCATCTATCTTCCCACATGTACTGGCTCTCAACTACTCTCCGAACGCCGCCTCTCTGTCATGGGCAGCAGCATGGGAAGGGCAGGTAGCTCTGTGGGAGCCAGCACATTCCCCGCGGACACTGGCTCAGAACCAAGCAGAAATAGTATGCTTAAAGTTAAATATTTTACAGGTAGGGAAGAACACCTACTTGAAATCCATTGTATAGGATGCAACAAGTCAATGCTGCTAATACTTATGAAGGCTGCCGTACACAGAGGTAGCAGTAGTACCGACCAGGCAACACTAGCAGCCACTCTCCAACCCAAAACCTAAGACAGCAAAGGAAAAAAAGGATTAATAGTATAGTAAAAACCATAAAAACTATTGCTGTAAACTAAGCCCAACTATCACATAACCCAATTAATCAGAAAGATCAGACATCTGTGCAATGTTGTTAACACCAAACATTCAAAAAACCATGCATCTGATCCCAACAAAATTCATGAGATTTTAGAGATACTATATTTGGGATTTTTTAGTTCATTTCTGGTTTCTGAACTTTTCGGTGACAATCACATTGGCTGTCTACACTGGCGCGATCTCGCACAAAAGCGGCTGCTCTTGCACAAAAACTTGCTGCGTGTCTACACTGGCCGTGTGTTCTTGCGCAAGTAAACTGATGTTCTAATGTATAAAATCAGGGCTTCTTGCGCAAGAACTCTGACGCTCCCGCTCAGGAAAAAGCCCTTTGGCACAAGAGCTTTTCCGGAAGAGGTCAGTGTAGATAGGCAACATGAATTTCTTGCGCAAGAAAGCCCTATGGTTAAAATGGCCATCAGAGCTTTCTTGCGCAAGAGAGCGTCCACACTGGCATGGATGCTCTTGCACAAAAGCACATGCAGAAGAACTCTTCCGCAAAGGAGTTTTTGCGTGAGAACGCTTCAGTGTAGACATAGCCATTGTGTTTTTAAGCTTTTCTCTGCAACCATAAGAGTTAGACACACACAGGTTTAGTTTGGTTTTTTAAAATGAAAACTGATGATTGATCTAAATTAGAGATATAAAAGAGTAGTTGAGTCGACTACTCACTCCACCTCCTTTGCTGCCTCTGTATCAGAAGCAGTAAGGGGAGGGAAGCGGGCATCAGCTTAAAAGTCAGTCTCCTCCAGCAGCATCTCCACGATGCTGCCTCTACCAGATGCAGCAGTGCTGGGAGGGAGAGGGGGGCAGCAGATGCTGCCTCTACCAAATGAAGCAGACTCTACACATGGCAGTCCCAGGTTAGCCACAGGCAGAGGCTGCTCTGGCAGCAGCCCCTGGCTGCATGGGGTCCCAGTGGGCAACTGGGACACCCCCCCCCCCCCCCCGAAGACAGGGGCTACTTCTGCTGAGCAGCCCCTGGCCACAGGGAGTCCCAGTTCCCTACTGGGATCCCCTGCAGACAGGGGCTGCTGGACTTAGCAAAAGCTGGGACTAAGCAATCCTGGCTCAGTCCCAGCTTGCAACCGGTCCGGGAACTATCCCCGCTGCACCTCTGCAGTTGAAATACAGTAGGAGCCAGGTTGTCTGTGTGCCCGGCTCCAACTACACTTAAACTGCAGAGCTGCAGTGGGGGTTAGCTCCTAGACCCAGTGCAAGCTGGGACCGAGGAAGTCTTACCTCATCAGCTAATCATGTAGTTGATTAACATTTTAATTGACTACATAATTAGCGGATTACCTGCCTCTTAACATCCTTAATCCATATCTAAAACTGAAGTCAATTTAGCTACATAACTCAAGGCTGTGAAAAAAAGTTTGCAGTCCACGCAGCATAGTCACAAACAACTAACCCCCACTGCAAGATGTCACTCGAACAGCAGCAGGCTTTTTCCCTGGACCTAGGTCAGGGCTGGGCAAAACATGGCCCAGGGGCCAGATTCAGCTTGCCAAGCCACCAGCTCCGGCCCACGGATCGCCCTGCACACAGGGGGAGGCTTTTGCCATCTCCCCTCCCCAGTCCTGTGCTCAGTGGCTGGAAACAGCCAGACAATAGGACAGAGATTGGCCTGGATTTGCGGGGGGAGGGGGGGGGACTCCCACGCACGCGCGTCCGGCAGCGCAGAGCGAGGCGCCAGCCCACGCGCGGGACCGGCCAGGCCACGCGGCTCCCGCACAACGCTCCCCGCCCCTCCCTCCCTCCCCCCCCCACCCGGAGGCGGTTGCGTCGACAGTTGGCCGCGGCCCTCACCTGCCTGAGCAGCACGCGCTGCTCGTCACCCCCCGCCCTCATCGCTCCTGCAGCGCGAGCCCGGCCGCTGCTGCCGCCGCCATTCAAAGCCGCCACTGCTCAGGGCCCCGTTTCCTCCTCCGGGGCTGCCCTTCTCGTTGCCTGCTGGGAGCCACCCGTCAGGCGCTCCCGGGGGCAGCTTCCGCATGGGACCTCGTGGCCGGAAGTGACGACAAGCAGGAGGGGGAAAGTTGAAACGAGAGCTCCTGGGATCGGGCAAGTACGACCGGCCCTGCGCAGTAGCGGCACTACACCTCCCGGCATGCAGCGCGCGGAGAGCACACCCGCTGCGGACTGAGAGGGGCGGTCGGGCCCAGTCCCACGGTGCTACCACGTTCCCGCCCACACACGTCACCGCCCTGCGAGCGCCTTCCCCGGGCGGCCAGGAGCTGCCGCGTCAGTGCGGTAGACGGGAGAGAAGGCGCCGTTGTGAAGAGCCGCTGGATCCGTCTGTGGTTTAAAAACCGTATTACGTCACCGCCCCCGCCCCTGCATTTAGTGGGAGTCGGCGGGTGGGCTCGTGCCCCGGCCGGAAACCCCCCCCCCCCCCCGCGCTGCACACATTGGGGGAGAGTTTAAACGCAGAGCAGCAGCGGGGGTAGCTGCTGGGACCTGGCCGAGCCGGGAGGGAGCCGGCCTGCCAGCTCTTAAAATCCTTCAGCTGCAGCGACACAGGGAACGCTGCGTTGTGCCTGCAGGGACTCGTGATACTATTTACGTTTGCTGTTAGGCTGCGTCTACGCTGGCAGCTTCTTGCGCAAAAAGGCTGTGTCTAGACTGGCCAGTTTTTCCATTAAATCAGCCGCTTTTCCGGAAAAACTTGCCAGCTGTCTACACTGGCCGCTTGAATTTCTGCAAGCGCACTGACTTCCTACTGTAAGAAATCAGTGCTTTTTGCGGAAATACAATTCTGCTCCCATTCAGGCAAAAGTCCCTTTTGCACAAAATTTTTGCGCAAAAGGGCCAGTGTAGACAGCTCAGATTTGTTTTCTGCAAAAAAGCCCCGATCACCATTTTCACGATCGGGGCTTTTTTTTGCAGAAAAGCACATCTAGATTGGCATGGACACTTTTCCACAAAAAGTGCTTTTGCGGAAAAGCATCCGTCCCAATCTAGACACTCTGTTCCGAAAATGCTTTTAACAGAAAACTTTTCCGTTAAAAGCATTTCTGGAAAATCATGCCAATCTAGACGCAGCTTTCTGTTTTGGGGTAGAGTTCTTGCGCAATAAGTCTTCCACAAGAGTGCATCCACACTGGCGTGTGCTTTTGCACAAGAGTGTCTATGGCAGTGTGGATGCTCTCTTGCGCAAGAAAGCTCTGATGGCTATTTTAGCCATAGAGGTTTCTTGCGCAAGAAATTCATGTTGCCAGTCTACATTGCCCTCTTGCGCAAGAGGGCTTATTCCTCGTGGGGAGAGGAATAACTCTTCCGGAAGAACCCCTGTTTTCCGCCACTGTACTGTAAAGTTACTTGCGCAAGAACAGGCATGCGGTGTATACACCTGGCAGCTGTTCTTGTGCAAGAAGCCAACAGTGTAGACGTAGCGTCTTTAAGGTGCAGCATAACCGTTCATTTTTCTGTTCAAGTGTGCAACAAGCGTAATAAAAGAGAAAAGAGCACTTAAAACCAGTGCCCCATATGTTGCAACAAACAGCTAACCACAGATTAGGGCAAAGCATCTGTTAAAGAGAAAAATCTGAACAATTCTTCACCTATTGTTTTTGAGTGATTGTGTGAAAACCCATATTTTCTTCTGTACTAATAGTTAATTCCAGTGTACATGAGGAAAGCTACTGTTATTCTATCAGTAGCTTACACTTAAAATACTGCAGATTTAAATCCAACAACATTTAGGATTGTGAGGGTATTCATTTGCTAATTAGAAGATGAATTATTTAGACAAATTGTGTAATTCACACGTTACAAGCTAGAACAATACTTAGCACTTTGCCAGCTTTAATATTAAACTTCCCTCAAAACAACTGTACCACTTTAGAAACGGGGAAAACCAAAGATAAACAGAGACATCCTTGTGATGTGTATCTATAGGACTAAGCACTCCTCCTTTGTCAATAGCCACATTGACAGTAGATGATGTTAGAACACAAAGGTTCTTAACTCCTTAATTGATCTTTAGTCAGTTAACCTATACTGCTGCTCACAAAACAAACTACCCTAGATACAGGATTATTACATTTTAAATAACCTCTCAAGTTTGTTATAGGCAGAGCTGGTAGTATCATCTATAGTCAAGGCTGCCTATTGCTACCCATTTATGGGTGCTGTCAATTGTTTATAATAGAGTTGAATGAATACTGGATTTTTCAGTGTGGTAACAGAACTGAAAACATTTTCAATATGAAACTGAAGGGTTTTTTCTTTTCTCCTCATTCACATCAACTGAAAGTTTTATTCAGTTTGACTTAATTGACATATTTACCCAACTTCCATCCTCCCCTTTTAATTAAGCTAAAACTAGTTGCTGAGTTCACTGTTTGATTGGAAACAAGCTACATTTTCTGAAAAAATATAAACTCAAATGTATAACTTTGACAGATTGTTCAGATGCAAATTTCTTATGCTGTCTCTGCACTTCTCCTTCACTTTTTTTTTTAAAACATTTCTGTGTCTTGGAGCCCCTTCTTGAAATTTGTCTGGGAAGTCATGTTGTACCAGGAATGTGTTTTTGTTTGTTGCAATCTCTGTGAAAGTGCTCAAATTTGGCTAATTTATAGGTCTTCAAAAATCTACCTGAATTACGTGATGCTCCCTGTCCCCCACTCTACCAGCCTCTCATTTCTCCTCATCATCCATCGCAAGTCGAGTGGCACGGCTTCGGCCCCGCCAATGGCTCTCCTCCTTTTAGGAGTTGGCGTCATCCACCTCTCCTTTGATGCCCTGCCCTGGGCTTTTCTCCCCTCTCCTCTAGTCCTTCCTCCCTCTTTTAAATCACCCGCCCCTGTCTCCCCTCCTGCCTTCAGTTCCACGCAGCCCTGCCCCATCACACACTGTTAGCTCCCGGTGGGCCACATCAACCCTCCTCCCCCCGGCTGGGGGGAAGAGTTTCCTCTTTCTCCTCCCTTTCCCTGCCCTTCACCCCGCCCCCTTTCGGCATGCCGTAGCTCATCTGTACCGTGCATCAAGCGGTGCGGGCTTCCGGCAATCCAGCCCCCTCCTCACCCCCTTCTTGCTTGCTGCGGGGCACCTGCCCAGCCCAGCGCCTGTGATGGGAGGCTGCCCGTGCAGCGCCTGAGCACTGGGGGCAGGGCCAGCATATAGGCCCCCATGCCATGAACAAGGCAGCGGGCGGGGTGGCGATGTCCCATCCCAATAACCAGTTGCTAAATTCACTGAATGAGGCAGGGGTCCTGTGGAAAACAGAATCCACAGTCGCATACTATTAGTGCATATATGCAAGTGGCTCAAATAAAAGTTCCACAGGAAACCTTACATCTGGCATTAAATGTCTGATATTTTAAAATAACATTTTAAGATTTCATAAGTATTTTTTAAAGTGAGATTTATAATTAATTCAGCAAAATTCTCTCCTCCATCTTGCTTTGTAGTTATTTTTGTCTGACAAGACCAATCTAAAATGTGTGTATCCAGTGCTTTTTTTGTAAGAAAAAAAAGGTGCCAGTACTCTGGGGCAAACCTGCTGTGCAAAAAAACAACAACCTGCGCTGGGGACCACAGTGCCACACTGGGAGCAGAAGAAAAAACAAAAAACACGCCCTACATCCCCAGCAGGCTTCCATTGGGAACCAAGCAGCCCGAGGAAAACAGGTGCCAGTACATGCGGGGGAATTCCCATTTCCTTTCTCTGGGCTGGGAAAATAGGTGACGGTATGCCGTTCCGGGCAGCACCGTCACAAAAAGAGCACTGCATGTATCCCAACAGACTGACAGAAGTGAAACTGTACAAGCTTTTTAGGAGGAAAAAGGAAAAAACAAAAAACAAACGAGCATTAACAAACATCATTCACCTCTGAAAGAATTAAAATTCAAAACCACCCTCTGGAACATTTTATTCTGAGACATACACTGCAATGAGTGCAAGGTATGCAGAAATTAAGAACAGAAAGAAAAAAACCCTGTATAAGAAATAAGATCAGCAGTAATACACATTTAACTAGTGTTCTGATGAGCATGTAGTTGTCCATAAGTCATGTAAATGCATAGGCTGTTCCTTCTTTTTTCCATTTTTGAAATATCCATTTTCTTCAGTGAAAAAATATCTAAAATAAAATTATTGTACAGATGGGGAATACAGGCATTTAAATCTGAAAAACAGAGAAGTAGCACCTATCAATATGAAAATGCTTAACAGGTAAAAGATTAAAGAGTATATGTGCATCTGCATCTAAAAAGAGTTCTATTGTATCATTCTATTCATCACTTAGGAGAAAACTGCCTTTTGGAGGAATGTAAAATCTTCAGTTTATTCATTATCCATAATCGTGGTAAGGTAGGTTGTGCCTGCAGCCAGTTAATCTCAGCAAAGGCCAATGAGAAAAGTCTAAGAACAAGTGGTGATCCAATAAGTAATAATAATACTGTACTTATTTGCTTCACACTCACCCATCTGCACTTGGTCTTTAGCATTTCCTGGACCAGCACCCATGCCTTCTACCCATATTCTGAATCCAAATGTAGTTTTGCTTGCTAGTATCCCTGGCTATCAAGAAACAAGAATTCACACCATCCCACATGTGGAATTCAGTCCATATTGCTCTCTTAGATACTGAGAGAAATATGTTCAAAGAGCATCTAGAATATCTAGACCTTTTATACAGGAGCTGATGCTTTTAAAACTATCATGTAAAAGTTAGAGAACTGTCTAAATCTATCTTCTGACTTGAATGTTAATGAAACACAGGGATGATTTATTAACCCTATATATATATATATACAGGCAGTCCCTGGGTTACACGGATCCGACTTACATCGGATCCCTACTTACAAACGGGGTGAGGCAACCCCACACTAGCTGCTTCCCCCCAGCAGACCAGGGGGACGCGAAGCTAGCGCCCCTCCCAGCAGACCAGGGAGACTCGGAGCGGCTTTTCTCAGCAGACACCTCAGCTTGAGAATAAAGGACTGAGGGAAGTGAGGTGTGGGAGAATAAAACTGAGCTCTGGAGAAATGTTTGGCTAGAGTTTCCCCTACAATATGTACCAGTTCCGACTTGCATACAAATTCAACTTAAGAACAAACCTACAGTCCCTATCTTGTACGTAACCCGGGGACTGCCTCTCTCTCTCTATATATATTTATTTATTTATTTATTTAAAGATTTTGGTGTGTACAGTATGTATTTACTTTTAGTTACCTCTGTCTCCTCAGCACATACAGTTTTAAGTGGCGGAAAAAGTCTTACCAAAGACATATTTATTACATCGATTTATTTTGTAATATTTTGGTAGTATTCATTTACTGAGGATAAACATCACAAAAAGGTAAAAACTCTTCCTTGGATGCTTTTAATAGCCATAATACACATTAAGAAGGAACATTATTGAATACTGAGTTGCACACTTAGATTTCTAACAAGATACACAGACTCTTTTCAACTTACTTGTAGTAACTCAAGTTCAGCAAATATGGCTCCAGACATTTGTGTTCCTAATACTGGCAAGATTTCTTGAAAAGGTGACTGAAAAAATCAATTCTTACTACGACTGTTGATCAATTGCAGTTAACTCACATGATGAATTTTTTGAGTTAATCATGATTAATCACAGTTTTAATCACATTGTTAAATTTCAATTGGTATTCTATTTATTTAATATTGTGAATGTTTTTCTACATTTTCAAATATATTGATTTCAATTACAACACCGAATATTAAGTGTTCAGCGTTCTCTTTATATTATGATGAATATTTGCACTGTAAAAATGATAAATAGGAATAGTATTTCAATTCACCTCATTAAAGTACCATAACTCAATCTCTTTATTGTAAAAGTGCAAGTTACATATGTAGAATTTTTTATACATAACTACCCTCAAAAACAATGCAAAATTATAGAGCCTACAAGTCCACTCAGTCCTACTTCTTGTTCAGCCAATTGCTAAGACAAACAAGTTTGTTTATGTTTACGGGAGATAATGCTGCTGGCTTCTTATTTACATCACTTGAAAGCGAAAACAAAACTTTAACATGAATTTTTGTAGCCAGCATTGCAAGCTATATACGTGTCAGATATGCTAAACATTTGTATTCCCTTTCATGCTTCAGCCACCATTCGAGATGACATGCTTCCACGCTGATGCTTGTTTAATTTTTTTTTTTTTAAATTACATTTGACTGAACTCCTTGGGGAACAATAGTATGTCTCTGGCTCTGTTTTACCTGCATTCTGCCATATATTTCATGTTACAGCTGTCTTGGATGATGACCCAGCACGTTTGGTTTAAAAATACTTTCACTGCCAATTTGACTAAACACAAGGAAGATGCCAAAGTTTAAGAATCTGTAGTGCCTTCCAAAATCTGAAAGGGAGGAGGCCTGGAGAATGCTTTCGTAAGTCTTAAAAGAGCAACACACTGATGTGGAAACAGAACCCAAACCACCAAAAATGAAAAGTCAACCTTCTGCTGGTGGTATATGATTCAGATGATCAAAGTGAACATATGTTGGTCCACACTACTTTAGACAGTTATCCAGCCGAAGTCATCATCAGCATGTACGCATGTCCTCTGGAAAGGTGGCTGAGACATGAAGGGACATGTAAATCTTTAGCACATCTGGTATATAAATATCTTGTGCCATGCAAACACGTGTTCTCACTTTCAGGTGACATTGTAAACAAGATGTGGACAGCATTATTACCTGCAAACACAAACGTGTTTGAGTGACTGGTTGAACAAAAATACTACAGTGGACTTGTATGTTCTCAAGTTTCACATTTTTTTGCTTTTGAGTGCAGTTATGTAACAAAATATAAATCTATATTTGTAAGTTCGACTTTAATCATAAAGAGATTGCACTACAGTACGTGTATGGAGGTGAACAGAAAAATACTATTTTTTATTTTTTACAGTACAAACATTTGTAATAAAAATATGAAGTGAGCACTGTACTCTGTTCTGTATTTTAATCAAAATCAATGTCTGAAAATACATTTAGTTACATATTTTTCATTTTTTGTATTCTATTAACTCTGATTAATCATGCAATTAATCAAGATTAATTTTAATTAACATTTGTAATCTCTTGACAGCTGTAATTCTTACCTTATTTACTGAGTCTTTGTTGTTATTGTTCCATTTTGAGCAGCTACAGTAGGTGTAAGAACATCAAGGTCAGGAGCATCAAAAAAGTATGCCTACATTATTAGACGGGAGTAAGAATGAGTTAGAAACAAGGCCACTTCTCTCTATGCCTTGACATGTTCCTTTTCACAAGTTATAATTATTCAGGATACAGTTTTAGCATTTAGGCAAATTTTTGCTCTTTGAAAAGTCACAAAGTTGTTAATTCAAAGGGTTTCTGTAGATGACGCTTAATAAAAAGGTACAGAATCACACTTAAAAACTAGGATTAAGATATTATTTAGAATGAAACAAGTTGTATGTCAATTTATTAAATTATTACTTTACAGTTGGAGAAGAAAACAAAAATACCCACAATACAGAGACCCTGCTGAACTTCCACTGGATACTGCTGGTGAAATCCTGGCCCCTCTGAAGTCGATGGCAGAACTCCTATTGACTTCATCGGAGCCAGGATTATGAACTCCATGCAGTATAATTTGCATTGGCCTTCCAAAATAAATAGAGAACAACGGGTTTAACAGACTTTCTTGGGTTCAAACCTGTAGTACAAAGAATGTAGCTATTAAACATGAGACTTGGATGATGCCTCTCTAGCTTTTGTATAAAAGTGGGCTGAGAGAGCCCAAAAAATAGATTATGTTCTCTACATTACACTTTGCACTAGATTTTCCTCTTCTTCTACTGGAGCTAGTTTATAGCAGATTTGTATCTTACCCATAATCAGAACTCACAAAGAATGTTCAAAACAGTATACACTGAACATACATTCATCTTTTTTAAATGAATCTTTAGCTTACCTGGATAAGATGTTAATTGCATATGATATAGGTTAATGATTTAAAATGTTGCTGTCATAAATGTAAGGTATACTTCAGACTGCTATCTAGGAACAATTTATATATATATAAACCCATCATTGCTACTTTTTATTGTAGGAACTCTAGGAGAGAGGGCTACATAAATCTGTGCGCTGTGTTTGAATATTCATGCCTATCATATGTATTGAGATTTCTTCAAGACAGTTTCCTTATATTTATCTTTTGCAATTATCAAGAGATCTGCTTAAACAAAAAGCTCTACAAACCCCCTTAATGTTAATACAATGCTGCTACTGTACAGGATTGATTTAAAGAAAAAAAAAGATATTAAAAAAAACATTAACATACCAAACAACCAATAGCAAGCAGGGCGTGAAGAAACACTACGGTCACCACAGTAGCCAGTGCAATCCTACGGTTATCATCTCTAACAGCAGGCCAAAATGTCATTACTAAAACAGAGCCCGAAAGGCAGAGCGCGAACATTAGCAAGATCCAGCGTACAATTTTTTGTGGAATAATCCACAAAATCTGTTTTAAAAAAGAGAGAGAGAAAAGGCCTTATTAAATATCAAGATACATGTATTTAATTCACTGTTTCTGGCACTGCTGCTCTATATATCACATCCTTTCCTCAGGACTCTTAGCACACACTATTCACGCTTCATTTGGCACCAAAACATAAAACGGTTTCTATCACTTGAGCTAAGAGGAGACTCTCCATTAGCTGCATCAACAACACGGTTTACTAGCTGGAACCAAAGAAATAATTGTACTAAATAAAGCTTACAACGAGAGCACTTTTAAAAGAGTTTCCCTGGTTTGAAAGAATTTACCAGTCCCTGAGATATTCTCTAAAATGAAGAATTCTACTTTAAGTGGTAAAATCTGTTGAACTAGTGACATTTTTTCAGGAGACCAACTGTCCTGTAGTCTGCATCCACTAGAGAAAAAAAAAATCACCCAGATGAGCAGGTTTAATATTCCTGCTAACAGAAATAAATGGTATAAATATGCAATAAAGTCTGTCATATAGTTTAACAAGTTAGGGTACTCATGGCTCTTTAGTTAAGAGGACATACATATGAATGTCATGTACTTTCCAGCTAACCTTTTCATTTGGAAGGTAAAAACAAATACCAGCCAATGCAACCATGCAGGTTTCTCAGTCAGACAACCATATTTAATAAAAACTTTTTAGAAGTTTCATAATACATCTGTAGGCCATACTTACTGCTGTTGGAATATAAATGAAGAGTGAGTAGCCGTAGACGCACACTATCTCAAGAAACGAGTAGGAGACTATGTTCATAACTTTGCTATTTCTCCACATAAGGAATCCCCAGAGAGCCAGAGGAACCAGCCAAGCATAAGCGTAGATGGCTGTTGCAGCTATGGACACTATAAAGAGACGGGAAAGAGGTTTAGTATTACTAAACCCCCATCTCTAATTTAATCTTTTTCTTAAAACTGAAGAGCTAACGTAACAAAAAAATAGTAGGGACAACCACAGTTACTTTATGGAATAATGGCAACTTTTGCATTTATGTCCTTTTTAAGCCTACCACTAATACTTAAGATTATAGGAAGAAAGTTATTTTTCTGCTTTCAGTGGTTTTTACTTTGATTATATAAAAATGAAATCAATTTCAGTATTTTCTGTGGGTACTCAATCTGTCATTTGCATGGGGAAGAATGGAAAGAAAAACTCACTTAAAATACAAAAACGTGACTAAGGACCACAAAACTGGTAGGGGGAACTCAAAAGATTAGTTTCTGATACTACTTTTAACTAATTTATTATAAATTAACAGTGCTCCTTTAAATAGGTCATACATTTCCAATAAATATTCCTTCATGGATATTGCATTCTCTTCCATAATATAAATTAGAGCCAAGGGGAAGGCAATTACTTTCCCACTCTTTAGATTCAATAGAGCAATAAATGCTAATTAAGCTTCCTTTACTGGTTTTGTATCCCATCATGAAGTAGGAACTTCAAATCCTTAGGTAAGCAGACTAAGTGATTATCACTGTATGATCTGCTGAAATTCTGTTTAACTGCTTATATGAATATGGTCTCCCGAGAGATATCTACATACAGTAAAACTCCATTGGCCCGGCATCCAATGCTCCAGCACTCCTGATGGCCCGGCACCATGAGGAACCCGAAAGTGCTGGGGCAGCCGGACAATTGGAGCTGCTCTGCGCCCGGTTTCCCTGATTCAGCTGCTGCTGAAACTGACCAACAGCTGAATAGGGGAAGCTGGGGGCAGAGCAGCTGGTGTGCTGCCGGGTTGGTCCTGTAGCGTTGCCCCTAGGGGCTGCGGGACCAACCCGGCAGCACCCCAGCTGCTCTGTCCCAGGCATCCCCAAGAGCAGCTGGAGTGCTGCTAGGTTCGTCCCGCAGCCGCTAGGGGCAGCACCCCAGTTCTCTGCTGCAGGTGTCCCCAATTCAGCCGCTGCTGAAACTGACCAGCAGCGGCTGAATCGGGGACGCCTGGGGCAGAGCCGGACTATCAGAAGGGGGGGCCATGAGGGGTCTGGGATGGCATCCCCCACACTCCACCCTAGACCCCTCATAGCCCCCCCCTTCTGATAGTCTGGCATATTTGATAATCCGGCATCCCCTGGGTCCTAACGGTGCTGGATTATCGGAAGTTTACTGTACCTGCAACTTGAATGGATTATTTTTGCATCTCCCGAAGTGGAAAGAGACAGTTATCAAAACATTATGATAAAGCAAAGCTTGGACTTTTACATACAGTTTTATTGGTTAAAAAAGTTATGAGACAAGGAAAAAGGAAAATGAGAACTACTTACACACCTTTTCTGAACTCAGGCACATACTGGTATGAAGATTTACCCAGATGGATGAAGAAATTTGAAAGATTACCACTAATAGCAATGGCAAAGACTAATGTTGCACATATCCAAAAGGGACCTTAAATGGAAACAAATCAATTTAAACAAGATCTATCTATTACACCTCCACCCATGTATTAATTTTGAACAACAGGACGAACTTCAAGAATTTAGCTATTAAAAAATATTAATGTTACAATTGGTACACACCATAAAGATCTGGATTACTGCGGATATATAGTCTTACAAAGTTTCTCCCTGGTATTGGGAAAACTGAGCCTTTTATTCTGTCTAGGACCTAGGAAAAAATATAAATGTTATTGAAAACAAAATGCACTATGAAATAATTATAAATCATCTATAAATATTAGTCCACCATTAAAACTATTAAATCAGTATAATTCCCTTTGTATGAAGTAAGATATTAATATTAAAAACTAATACAAACCTGGTATGTATCCACATCAAAGAAAGTCTGGTAATATTCAAATGTCCAGAAGGGGGCACTTTTCTTCTGTCCTGCAAGTAACTTTAAGATTGGAAAGATAATTCAATAGCAATTATTACAATCAACCAATTTACTTTAAAGCCTAGTAATATTTACATAATCGTTAGAATAGCTGGAAGTAAAAGAATTATTTCATGCTTTCTCTGGTGTTTGTTAATGGCAGAAGATATTTTCCATTGGGGATGCATATTCTAGATATGAAAATTTATTATGATTCCTACTACCTTTTTTGGTCAGGAGGTTTACAAATAACATAACTTCCATTAATTCATTAGTGTCTTGTTCAACTAGCTTTACAAGTGTTAATACCGCCACTCACTCCCAATACTGTATTGCTATCAACTCACTTGAAGTCAACATCTCAGCTTCTTATAATACAGTGGCTTTCAACCTTTCCAGACTACTGTACCTCCTTCAGGAGTTTGATTTCCCTTGCATACCTTCACGTTTGACCTCATTAAAAAAAAAAGCGCTACCCACTTACAAAATCAGACATAAAAAGAAAAGCATCACTGCACAGTATTAAGGAAAAATTGCTTACTTTCTCTTTTTACCATGTAATTATAAGATACATTTATATTCAAAATGCTATTATATTTATTTTTCAGTGTATAGTATAAACAACACATTGTATGAAATTTTATTTTGTACTGATTTGCTAGTGTTCGTATGAAGCCTGTTGTAATACTAGGCAAATATATAGATAAGCTGATGTACCCAATGTGTACCCCTATTATAAATAGGTTTAAATGGGAATTAAAATATGCACTTCCATCAGTACTGGCAGGGCCAGCATGGAAGTTTCCTCCTATCACATTATTGGATGCTAAGGATCACTGTCGCCCCATGTGGGGTAGGGGGGAGAGTTTGCTCCAAAAGTCTGTACAAAGGGGGGGTCATGTGAGCCGTTGAATGAAAGCTTTTGTTCTACTGATTCTGTATGTGCTACTCATGTACCTGTATAATATCTGTATGTGGAGTTATAAATACATACTCTGTGCTGATGCTGGAAAATGCTCTGTCTGAGGCAGAGCTATGTGCCAGGAATGTTCGTTCAATGGCCATGCTAATTAGTGGGGCTTCATGGACAATAGATCTCTAAGTGCCAGAGACACACCTGAACGAATGTGTCTGGCTACCTGCAAACCAGCCAGGGCATAATGGCTGCAAACATGTGAAACAAGGATAGATCCCTGACCAAGTGACCTGCTACAGCTTGGAAGAGACCACGAATGGATATATAAGTGCAATGTGGCATCCTCCAGGTGGTCTTCAGTTTAGCTCTTGATCCCAGATGCAGCCTTGCAGGGAACAATGAACCAGAAAGAAACGTGGACCTATCCTGACATAGGATGTACACCAGAGACTTTTAAGATAGTCGTTTATAACATCTCTGCTAAGAGCCTGCATCGAGAACTGGGTGATTCGATCCATGTAATGTATTATCCTTTAACAATCTTACTCTCATGCTTTTCTCTCTTTTAATAATAAACTTTTAGATTTTATATTCTAAAGCTGTGGTCCCCAACCCGGTGCCCGCGGGCGCCATGGCGCCCGCCGGGCTCTTTACATGCGCCCGCGGAGCAATCTGGGCTGGCAGGTGCCAGCCCCGGGCGCATGGCCGGTCCCGGCCCCGGGGGCGCCGCACGTGCCCTTGCCGGCTCCGGCTCCGGCCTTGGCCCCGCCCCCGGGGGCACCGCGCGTGCCCTTGCCGGCTCCGGTGCCGGCCTTGGCCCCGCCCCCGGGGGCACCACGCGTGCCCCGGCCTGGGCCCCGTGGCACTTACGGGGGAGGGAGGGCGCGCCAGCCCCGGGCGCGCGGCACTTGCTGGGGGGGGGCCCCGGCCCCAGCCCCGGGCACGTGGCTATGGGGGGGGCCTCGGCCCCGGGCGCGTGGCTATGGGGGGGGCCGCTGGCGCCCGCCAACCTGAAAAGGTTGGGGACCACTGTTCTAAAGGATTGGCTCAATGTGATCTTGTGGATAAGTTCCAGAGGGTAAATTGACCTGGGAACTGTGTCTGGTTTCTTGAGACTGGAAGAACCCATTCGGGGTAGGTGAGATTGGGTTCTAAAACCCCTCACCTGTGTGTTAGGCCTGGGGCTGATTGGGGCATAGGAAGAGCTGGGGTGTGGGAGGGATTTTGCTCATGGCTGGTCAGATTGGCAGCTGAAGCGCTCAGTGTGACTGGTTTGTGGCCTATTTAGGAAGGTCTCCAGTCTGGGGCTCTAAGGAGCCCCGCGTTTGAGCGATTCGCCCTGAGCGGATGCCCTCAGACGTGCCCAGACCCGTCCCATCCCATCACACCTTCTTACTGATAAAAGTGTTGTAATGGATATTTAGATACATCATGTTGATGGAGGCATTATAAATGTGCAATTGTTACCTCAGTTTTGTCTGAGTCTGTTCCCAATAACTCATCATCCTCCTCTCTCCCAGAGTCTTGCAGAAGGCCATACTGATTCTTGGCATTTTCACTAGCCTCATCAATACTTATTGTAGTGGCATCTGGTTTTCCTGCCAGCAAATTAGCTGCATCATCAAATTCTGAAAATAAACACATTGCAACTGATGATTTTCAGGTTTAAAAAAATAATAGTTGGCATTCATTACTCAAAAAGCTTCTTTTTAAGACGGATACATCATCAATCGCTACAGAGTTTTGTCAACACAAGTTACGCCAACAATCCAAAACTGCTATAATTACATCACATGTGCATGTTCACACAGTACTCATTTTGTTAGTGGAGCACATTTCCATTTGCTGTTCTGGCATTAAGAAAGCATTGTTCTGTGAGCAGCTCTTTCATTGTGCTACTTGCCACCTTCTACAGGTAGGATGTGGGTAGAGCTAGAGTGCATCACAATGCATTGTGGGTGTGGGCTCAACATCCCATGATGCAGTTTTTTCTATCCCATCATTCCATGGACATCTGTTTGCATTTTATGCCAATTTTTCTCCAGCTCCTGCAATGCTATTAGGGAATTCATCATCTGCATTTGATCCTCCATCACTCATCTGCTTCTGGGCCATTAAAATTTGCTCATGGCTCTTCTTCCTGTCCTGCTTATCTTACAATTTTCATTTGCAGTCTCTCTCCATGCTCTGTGTTCTTGTTTTTCAGTGACTGAGGATTGGAGTCCCCTCTCAAAACATGTCATCCTTGCTCCTCCCTGTAGCTTCCTTATCTGGTGGAGGTGCTCCGTGGGTGTATATGCGGTACCCCTGAAGACCACGTCTGCAGAAGCACAAGAAAATCAGCCGGAACAGGATTTTTAGTGAACCCACCCCATCAAATCATGATAGTAAAATATGAATGTTTCACACATCTCTGCAAACATCTGCCTGGGAGGAAGGGGGAAGGGTGCTGAAGATGGGGGAAAAGGGTCTAGGTGTGTTTTTAAGAGGAATGCTGCAAATTAATAGGGACAAAATTGTAAATTCTGCCACCATTTTCTACAGGCAGGGTCACAGGAGAGAGATATCAGCATCAGAGGGCAAGCAAGGATGCATCTCCTGCATGCATGAGGCTTCAGACCAAGTCCCTATGCTGTCTGCCAGTGTACCACTTTGGTCCCTGCACAAAAGATTCCTGATTGGTGAAGGAAAGTTTCCTACAATGGGAGAAGGATTAAAGCAGCTCTGCCAAGGAACTTTCAGCAGAGAATCAACAAGTACCTCTAAGAAAGTTTCCCTGAGAGCTCTCTGGAGGATTCTTATAAAAACTTGGTGTGCATTAGCACTGTGTTTTGCCCACTGCATAGTTGCACTGGGGAAAGTGAACTACGCACAGACACAGCTAGTTGTGTACATTTCTATTCCTTTCCCCACTTCTAGCATATAACAAAACAAAGGATAGCTGTAACCAGGCCTGCCAATGGAGAGGAGGAGGAGGAACAGGACAAAATTGCCCTGGGGCTCAGTGATTCTAAGGGACTTGGGGTTCTCGCCACTGCTGCTGATACAGTAGCAGCATTGGCAGCTGGAGCCCCAAACCCCTTTGATTCGTGGGGCTCTGGGGGGTTGGGGGGAGATGGGTGGCACCGTGGTCTGGGCAGTGCTGAGGACTGGCTGCCCCAGCCCTACCTCTTCCACCTGAGGCCCAGGGGCGGCCCGTGCCTATAGGCAAACTAGGCAGCCGCCTAGGGCGCCAAGTTGCATGGGATGCCAAATTCCAAACCATGCCCCTTCAATTTCCCACGCCTTCCCTGCAGCCAGGAGGGGGGTAAGTCCTGGGAGAGGCAGCATGCGGGAGGGATTTCCCCTGTGCTGCAGAGGGCAGGCCCCAGGGAAGGAGAAACGCGGGGGTGAGGTCGGAGGAATGCAGGGGTTTCCCCTTCCCCACAGGGGGGGTGTCACCCCGAGAAAGGCGCATGCCAGCTTCTTTCTGGGTGAGTGGGATCTTGGAAGGAGGCGGGTGCAGGGGAATCTCTCCCCCAACTGACACCCTGATCCCTCTTCCCAGCCCCCGAACTCCATCCCCAGGCCCCCAGGCCCCCAGCCCCCGAACTGCATCCCCAGCCACCGAACTCCAACCCCAGCCCCTCGGTCACCAGACACAGAACTCCATCCCCAGCCCCCCTCTCCCCAGCACAGAACCAAAACCTTCAGTCAATATCTGCCCTTGGGGTTGGGGGGGGGGGGCGGGCGGGCGCCGATTGCATGGTTCACCTAGGGTGCCAGTTGCTGGCAGCTAGTCTAGGACCGCCCCTGCTGAAGCCCCATCCCTTTTGGGGGTGCAGAGCCAGGCCCCTCCCACACCTTGCCCTGGTGTCCACAGTAGCTGTCAATCCCACTGGCTGTACCTCATAACTGAGTAGCATCACTTCAAAAATGATCACTTACCACAATTCCCCTCTCCTGCATCATGTGTGCCAGCGACATAGTGCTGGCACTGGCTCGAACCCTCCTGAGTCAAAAAGAGGTCCTGGCTCACCATGGTACAGGAAGACCCTGTCACTTGTCCCATCTTGTACTCCTACTCAAATTCCTCAACCACCACTTTGTCCTTAGGGTTAAGTCCACAGTCTAGTCTTCAGCTCCCCAAGCGCAAAGTATGCACAGGGCTCTTGGTAGTGCAGTAGGGCTGCCACTGGGGATGGAGCTCAGGTCATCATAGAAGCATCAGGTCTTTGGTGCAGCATCTAAACAATGGCTTGACTCTCTGCTGATATTCCTGCCTCAGCTCCTTTATCTTTGCATGACACAAATCCATGTCCTATTCGTAGCCTTTATCCAATATACCACGGGAATGAAACCATAGCAAAATTCCTATGGCTGGAGCAGAGCTGGCACTACACAGGCTCCTCTCCCAATGGACCAACAACTCTGATGTGATGTGGGAGAGTATTTGCTGCATGGAGACGCTATGGTCAGCTAGGAACATGCAAAGTGAGCTGTCCATGCCAGTAAACAGGCGGTGGGATTTCAAAAGTTCCAAAAGCTTTAAAAGGGGAGGGATTGATGCTTGTGTGCCTGGAGGCAGGGCAAGAGAGTTCATACTGCTGACAACACCAGTAAGGATGGGCACTGAGAGACACCCCCTAGAAGCCATTAACAGTAACATAACCAGGGACAGGGGCTATGCTGACACTTTGTCAATGTAACATTGCTGAAGAAGCTCTACATCTCTCGTTGAGGTGATTGTTAGCAAAGCCAGCGGGTATTCCAGTGGGTGGAAGGAGCACTGTAGCATGTACACCTATGCGGTTTTGTCATTAAAAGATGACTGTTGTCAACAAAACTCTGTAGTGTAGACAAGGCCTTAGAGTCCATGTTACTAGTGCAGTGTGAATTGCTTCCTAAAGCCTGAACTGGCTTAATTAAGCTGAGTGTTCTTTCAGTTAATGGAGCGCTGTACCTCCTCTCCATCTAGTCTGCCTTCTATATGCTAACTAAATATCACAGTCTTAGATCCCTATTCTTCAGTCAGATTCACTGGACAGACCTTTATATCCACAAGCAGTCAAATGGAGCTGTGCACTGCTGCACGCACCCACCCATGCAGAACAGATTGATGATTAGACAGCCTTAGCCCTTAAAGTTACGGTCTGAGGGATTGAGGATATCTAATTCAGAAATAATTTTACTTTTAAAAACAAGTTGGACACCATGCCCATTTCAGTGTCTGATCCTATGAGAAAATGTTCCCACCTCTGCACCCACAGGGCCAATTCTGCTCAGCCTCAGCTTCAAATATGCAGTATAACCAGTGCTTTCAGTCAAGTTAAAGATCACATTTAGTCACTTAAGTGCTTTAAATGCACATATATAAATATGCAAGACGGGGATGTTACATTTAGTTTAATCAAGTAGTCGATGGAAATTCCATCAACTAGTCAATAAGCGGGGGAGCTGCAGTGGGTTTAGCTCCCAGACCGTAACCCCACTGTGCTTCTGCTTTTTAAATGTATTAAGAGCCAACAGGCTCTTAATACATTTAAGCAGCAGATGTGCAGCGTCTGGGACTGGGCAGGAGCCAGGAATCAGCTTTTAAACTGGCTCCTCCCAGCACCGGCTCCTGCTCCCCACCCCTGGCTGCTTCTAATAGAGGTAGCAAGGGATGGGAGAAGCAACTTGTCGAGACACTAGTTGACTATCTGATAAGCTCATGCTTATCAGATAGTCGACTAGTTGCTTACATCCCTAATGCAAGACTGAAACAGTTAAAGACATTATTTGTGTAAGCTTGTGTTACTGAAACTCACATTCTCAGGGAACCAAAGCAAAGGATACAACCACTTAAAAAGACTCAATTACGGTCATTTATTTTCTTTAACATGAACATTTTGGCCCAATTAATAAGTGTAATTTGACAATTTACCTTGAAATTTTAAATCATCCACAGTCGCCATTCATTCACTAGGTTCTAGAATGAGTATTCAGAACTTTGAAATATCTTGAACAGCAGATCAAAAGTTAAAACATCTAAAATGAAAAAAAAAATCAGAAAATATTTTAAAAATGCAGTTTCTCTCTCAATACATCATTATACACAAGCATATGAGATGTACAACTACAGTTCTGATGTTTGTGGTAATTAAGATCTCATATCACAGAGTAAAGGCTCATCCATAACATTCTATCCTAATACCACTTTGGCTAGTTAAATTTTTCTTTTCCTTTTATTGTAATTAATATTAATATAATAGCCTTTATTTCTCATCCTAGCCTGCTCTACAATGATCCTACACAGTTAAGTCAGTTTTACTTCATTAAAAAGTGTACCATGTGCACTTTTTCTGGAGTGAAACTCCATGTGCATGATAGGCACCAGTGTTCCCTGTAAGATGCCCATTGGGGTAGCTACCCAGGGGAGATTCAGGTGTCAACCAGCTGATTAGCAGAGTGCCCACAACCGCCAGCATGTGTTTCTACTGGTGGTGCACATCTGCACATGCCTTGGTGTACATAATAGGGATGTGAAAGTGTAATTGTGTACAGGGTTAACCGATGAGTCTTGGCTCATCAGTTGACCCTCACAGTTACATGCAGACTCCCAATACGGGCAGGCAGCTGGCTTAAAAGTTGGGTCATCATACGCACCGGCACTCAGGGAGCTGCCTGCCCCCACTCTTCACCCATGCTGATGCCTCTGTATCAGAGACAGCAGCACATGTGAGCAGGGGGCAGGCAGAAGCAGCCTCCCTCACCCTGCACGTAACCGCTGAAATGTTCAGCAGTTACATGTTTACTTAAGCGGCGAGGAATCCTGTGGCACCTTATAGACTAACTGAAGTGTAGGAGCATAAGCTTTCGTGGGCAAAGACCCACTTCATCAGATACATGTGTTTACTTAAACGTAATTAAACCTTCCTAGTACGTAAAAAAATAATAATCCACACATGGGTGGAAAAAAATAATGGAACAATGGTGGGCACTTATACATCAGCTACCACACAGGAGTTTTACAGGGGGAAATTTGTTTCTGGAGTATTTAAGAAGATCATTAAGCAGAACATATAGAAACCATTCAACAGGTTGCGGGGGACACTAATGGGGCCGTTTCTACCCTTTCTAAGGAGTCCCTGCATTTTCAGACTTGCCCAAAGCCACGAGCAGCAGCAGCCAGCACTGCCCAGACTGACAGGCAATGCCCTGTTTGGCACGTGTCAGATTCTATTGTTCATTCCCTTGATTTTTTTTGGGGGGGGGGGGGCGGTTTGTCAAGGATCTGAGGTGAAAGGGAGCGGGTGCGACTTGGTGCGCAGCAGCGGCGGGAGCTGCACCCAAAGCCGGCAGGGAGCTATTGGAAGAGCTGGCAGGGACCCGGCTTGCAATAGGCCAGCACCTGTGAGAAACGGTAAGTTACTTTCAAGGATCCCTGAACATCTCTGGGGGCGGGGGGAGGGAGGCACAGGGCTGGGGGGCAGGGGGGTCCCTCCTAGGGCTGGGGGGCAGGGGGGGTCCCTCCCGGGGGGGTCCCTCCCTCCTCCCCCCGCGCGCGCTTGGGGGGCTAGAGAAGGTCTGGAAAAGGCACGAGCCCCCCCCACCGCGCCCTGCCCCGCACACAGCAGCGGGGCCCCAGCCCAGGGCTCTCACCTGGCGGGACGGGGCTGCCGGTGGGGGAGGGGCAGCTGCGCGTTGAGGAAGGAGCCGAGGCCAACAGGACAGAATTGTGTTGCCGGAAGCAACCCAAAAAAAAAAAAAAAAACGCCGCTCCATTCGCCCCGCCCTCCTTAAAGAGACAGGAGCCTTGTCGGCAAAGCCAGCCAATCAGAAACTCAGGTATTATCTCCTTCCCCTCCCCCCCATAGGTAGAGCCATATTGGCGACGCCAGCCAATCAGACGCTCAACTGCTCTCTCTCTCTCTCTCTCTCTCTCGCGCGCGCGCGCGCGCGCGCGCTCTCTCTTAAAGAGGCAACGCATGGGGACCAGCAGGAGCAGGTTCATCCCATGTACAACCCGGCTCAGATAGCAGTATGCCGGCTTGCACCATTCCTCCCCCTCCCCCCCCCGGGAAAAGGCGTGCTTGTATCGTGCATATACACAAGCAACGTCTGACAATGTGCTGGGCAGCTGTGTGTCACACACACACACACACACACACACACACCAACCGAATCTTTATATACACGTAAAAATCCCACTCAGACATTCTGCAGATGCTTCTGCGCACCTCAGAGAACAACTATTTTAACAATTGGGAGTATTTCTTGTATCGTTCTGCTTGCAAACAAATAAAAGGAAGTTCTTCGCACAGCACACAATCAACCTGTGGAACTCCTTGCCTGAGGAGGTTCATGGAATCACAGAACCATAGAGCTGGAAGAGACCTCAGAAGGCCATCAAGTCCAGCCCCCTGGTCTAGGCAGGACCAATCCCAGTTAAATCAACCCGGCCAGGGCCTCGTGAAGCCGAGACTTAAACACCTCTAGGGATGGAGATTCCACTACTTCCCTAGGTAACCCATTCCAGTGCTTCACCACCCTCCTAGTGAAATAGTTTTTCCTAATATCCAACCTGGAGCTCTTCCACCACAACTTGAGACCATTGCTCCTTGTTCTGCCATCTGTCACTACTGAGAACAGCCTTTCTCCATTCTCTTTGGAACCTCCCTTCAGGAAGTTGAAGGCTGCTATCAAATCCCCCCTCACTCTTCGCTTTTGCAGAGTAAACAGACCCAACTCCCTCAGCCTCTCCTCATAGGTCATATGCTCCAGCCCCCTAATCATTTTGGTTGCCCTCCACTGGACCCTCTCCAATGCGTCCACATCCTTTTTGTACTGGGGGGGCCCAGAACTGGACAGAATACTCCAGATGTGGCCTCATCAGAGCCGAATAAAGGGGAATAATGACATCTCTGGATCTGCTGGCAATGCTCCTCCTAATGCAACCTAATATTCCATTAGCCTTCTTGGCTACAAGGGCACACTGTTGACTCATATCCAGCTTCTCATTCACTGTAACCCCCAGGTTGTGAAGGCTAGGATTATACCAGAGTTTGATGTCCCTGTGTCTCCTCAGGTTTGTCCCATGGTGGTTGCATTTCACGGTCTTTTCTGGCTCTGGCTGTCATGTTCTATCAGTGCGGGCACTTATGCGCTGCATGAGTCTCTCCCAGGTGTTTAACTCAGGAGAAATGGCCATCAGAAATGGGCACTGAGTCTCCACATGAATCGCATCTTTTAAAGCTGGGAGAACCTAGCACGTTAAAGAAAAAAAGCTGCGGCGGAGGCACTTCTCTCTCTTTTTTTTTTTAAACTAATGTTGAAAACTACCATTAACTGACTAACCTATGAGGAAAAGTCTAACTATAGAAATGTTGTTTTTCCTGTCAGGAAGAAGAGCACTGCTCTGACTCTGTCTTCAGTGAGGATGGTAGAAAAGCAACTGACAGGGCTCACACCACGTGCAGACTTGACAAACGGCAGGGACTCTGGGTGTGCAGGTGCAGCGTGAGGGGCACTGCTCACCAAAAATCTCCAATCAGCTGCATGAGGATGCACCGAGACCTGAGTGGAGTACCCACAGGGACACTACTCAATGAAGAATTTGTACTTAATTTTAAGCACAAGTGGTCCCAGTGACATCAATTAATAAAATAAAGCAAGTCCTTTTTTTCCAGGAATAGGTCCCAAATTATTATTATGTTAATGCTGCCAGAAAAGTATCTAGTATGTAGTCAGTCTTCTCATTTGTAATACATGCAATACATTTTGGTAATAAGTCTTAGATGTGCATTAATAAAATTAATAGTAGTAAAACATTCTTTGCTGTAATTAACATCCTGATTTATTTTCAAGATACGCAGTATAGTGGACCATATTTTAGTCTCAGTCACATCCCATGCACTGAAGTGAGTGGAACTGTGAGAGAGTAGAATTTGGCCAAACATGTGATTGACTATTCTTTAACCTCATTTCCCCTCCTCCTTTACCTTTGCTCCAGCTCCATTACACTGTTTTCTTTGGAAGCAGTCTGTCTGCGTCTGACACAATGTTCAAAGTTAGGGTAATTTTACAAAAAACCTTGATTCTTTTGTATGTATCTCTGTGTGTTGCTGTTGGTAAAATGCTGATGATATTATTCCCAGAAACGATGAAAAGACATATTCTAAAACGAGGACAAAAGAGCAGCATAAACAAGAATCCAAAGTTCAGCTACGAGAACTGGGGCCCAACTTTCTTCAGCTTTAAATATTTACTCTTTGTTTTGAAAGTGAAGTGGAAAAGGTTAGAAGATGAAGCATTTGAAGGACATAATGCTCCCAACACCCCGGTAGCAGACTTCAGCAATGAAATACATCATATCTTGGACTTCATGCAAGGTCAGTAAAATAATCCAAATAGGTTGGGTCCTCATGATTAGAGTAGAAAATAAAATAGAGTATTCAGACTGACTGAGACATGTTATTTGGAGATTAGGGAGCTAAGTTACAGCTAAGTTGCCAATTACAGATTCTGCAAACCAGTTTAGATTAAGAGCAACTAGCTGCAGAGGGATTTAAGTAGAAAAGAATAGATCACATTCTAAGGGTACATCTAAACAGCAGTGTTATTTCAGAATAATTGATGTTATTCCAAAATTATGTAGTTCACGTCTACACTACAAACAGTTATTTCGACAATGTCAAAATAATGTTGAGCTGGAGGACTTCCTACTCTGATTCCTGTAACCCTCATTTTATGAGGAGTAAGGGAAGTCAGAGGAAGAGTGCTCTTCCTCGGACTTAATGCTCTGTAAACAGCATCAAAAGCCAGAATAAGCTATTTTTACTTAAGCTATGCAATTGATGTAGCTGAAGTTGAGTAGCTTATTTCGGCTTTAGCTCTGCTGTGTTGAAATGTCCTAACAGTGGAGTTTCTCAATCATGTACATGCATTGGTGGTTTTAGAGAAAAATCTTTGTCTTTGAAACTGCACAATTGTATGCAGTTTTCCAATGCATACAGGTATTACATTTGTTACTTATTGTCATGGATTGGGAGGGAGCATCTGTCTACTGAAAACCAATATAATAAATTATCATGGTGAAATAGGCAAATATAACCAGAACTATTTACTTAATACATTTTGTATACTGTTACACACAAGTGGAGAAAGCCCATGCATATTAACCAGACTGAAGTGCAGAAAAGATGTTTGTTAGTTTCCAAATGAACAAAAATAATGCTGACAGAGAAAAACTGTTTTGTACTTTGTCTTCCACTTTGATGTTTGCAGCATACATTATTAATCATTAAGTTGCATTCTCTAGTTCCATGTATATTAACCAGGGCTTTAAAAAACCCCAAACAATCAATTTCAAAATTGATACAGCATAGGAGGAAGATATGTACAGTGTATTCAGAGATTAATCCAAGATTAGGCCATTTTGAAGTGGGAGAATGATAGCATCACATTTTGAAATTAAGCACAGCCAATGTTATTAAGTCATTAGGAACACTCTTTAAATCAAGGTCCTGCAAACACAAGAAAGTATTCCTGTAAATATTTGTGCAGAGGTTTTTTGTTAGGTCCATGCATAAGCATTTGGGGAATCAGGCCCTTAGCAGGACAGGAAATATTTACTTCCATGGCTTGAACAGACTTTGTTTAATAAATAGTAATAATGAATACTTAGAATTCTGCCTGGGCAAGAGGATTGCTGAATCACATTGAAATCATGAAAGCCTAGGATGCATGATTAAAAATACAGCCAAAGTTTTCAGATCTAGCTGTCTTATAACTAGGCTCCTCCTATAACAAAATGTAGGCACATAAATAAAAAAGAACTTATGTTCAGAATTTGTAACTTCCCCAACACCAACTGGAGCTGTGGGAATTTAATATTTAGGTGCCTAAAAATGGATTTGAAAGTCTAAATTTAGGCATTCAGGTTTGAAAATTTGGGTCTTTGAAAATCTGGGTCTTTATTCTTTAAGGAACATGCAGAATATTTTAAAGTACCTTCATACTAATTTGCTTTGCAGTAGCGTTTAGAGATCTCAGTTGAGATAGAGGGGCTATTATTTTGGTTGCTACACATTTACTAAATTAGAGTTCCTCCACCCGCAAGAGGCTTACAGTCTAAGGCAGGAGTGGGCAAAAGGGCCTCCGCGGGCCAGATCCAACCCACTAAGTGGGTTGATCCAGCCCACAGAGACCCTGCTGCTCCCCCTCCCCCAGATCAATTAGGGCCTGGGAGCAGGGAGAAGTGCGTGAAGTTTCCTCTGCCCTGCAAGGAGTGCAGGGCAGGAGGAGACTTTGTGTGCTCCCCCGCCCCCAAGGCCTGATTGACCTGGGGGCAGAAGGGGGAGCATGTGAAGTCTCCTCCCACCACCAGGGGCATGGTCACCTAGGGGGAACCTCTGGGGGGAGGGGCCAAAGACTTCACATGCTCCCTCACCTCCAGACCAGTCATGATCTGTGGGTGGGGAAGCAGGGAAGTATCCACTTGAGGCCCTGCCCCTTCCATTGTGGCCTGGGGTCACTTCAAAAATTTGTGAAATGGCCCCTGGTAAAAAATGATTGCCGACCCCGGTCTAAGGCTTGGATCCTGCAATGAACTCCATGTGAGCAGATGCCTGCGCCTGTATGGAGCCCCATTTACTTCACTGAGACTATGCATGGACACAGGAGTCTGAGTGTTTTCATAAAACTTATTGTAGGATTGGGACCTGAATAAATCAGATAGGGCTCCAGTAAGAAAAGGAGAGCAATGTTGGGGTTATTTTTCATACTGAGACTGAGGTACAGAGAAATTAATGGCCTGATTTACAGAAGAGCTCAATACCTTTGAAAAATCAGGTGATCAGTCACTCATCCAAGATAATGCAGGAAGGGTGTAACAAGGCTAAGAACAGAGCCCAAATTTTTGCCCAGGCCTTAACTCTAACCCTGTCCTTTTTCTCATCATCTGTTTAACATGATACTTTAAAAATTATTTCACGTCTGTTGCAGACAACAGGCCTTTAGTCCTGAATTTTGGAAGCTGCACCTGACCTTCATTTCTTTTCAAATTCGATGAGTTCAACAAACTTGTTGAAGATTTTAACTCCATAGCGGATTTCCTTATAATCTATATTGAAGAAGCTCATGCAAAAGGTACAGTACAGACAGCAAAACATTTAAATGTGTGATGATGCAACAGATATGGATCTTTCTGTTTGAATCATGGTTGGGGCAGGACCCAACAGCTCTGGGACTAACATCTGGTTTATGTTTTATATTTGGCTAGATGGCCTGCTGCGCTGAGTGAGTATGCCCATTCCAATATGCTTATTTGCAGACTAAGACAAGGGCCCCAGTCCAGAAAAGATTTACATGTGCTCAACATTACACATGAGAATTTTCATATCTTCAACTGAAATACTTACATGTAACGTTTAAACATGGACCATTCAAAATTGCCTTATTCTCTTCTTTTTCTTTAAAGCATCTGGCACTGGCCACTGTAGGATTCCTTTCCAACACTTTGCAGTTAATTTTGGATTTAGCTATCTTGAATAATTTTGTATCATCTGGAAATTTTGTCACCTGACTGTTCATCCCTTTTTCTAGAATATTTGTGAATATGTTGAACAACACTCGTCCCAGTAGAGATCTTTGAGGGACCTCACACTTGTGAAAAAATGATAATTTATTCCTACCCCTCGTTTCCTGGATTTTAACCAGTTATTGATCCATCAGAGGCTCTTCCCTCTTATCTCATGACTGCTTACTTTGCTTAAGAGCCTTTGGAGTGTGACCTTGTTGAAGGCTTTCTGAAAGTCTAGGTAAATTATATCCACTGGCTCACCCGTGTCAACATACTTATTGACTCTCCCAAAGAATTCTAGTAGATTGGTGAGGCATGATTTCCCTTTAAAAAAATCCATGTTTCCTTATTTCCAATGTAGCATGTTTACTTGTGTGATAATTCTGTCCTTTACTATTATTTCAGCCAATTTGCTTGGTATTGAAGTTAGCCTTAATGGCCTGTAATTGCCAGCATCACAGCTGGAACCTTTTAATAATCAGCATCACATTAGCTACTCTCTAATCATCTGGCATAGTTGCTGATTTAAGAAATATGTTACATACCACAATGAGTAATTCTGCAATTTCATATTTGCATTCCTTCAGAACTCTTGGGTGAATACCATCTGGTCCTGGCAACTTTTCACTGTTTAATGAATTGTGTTATTTGGTTGCTCTTCAAATTCCTTCTTGGGCTGTCTAATTTGTTTGTATAGTTAACATGCCAAAGTTTATGTTCTTTTCTATTATATTCAATAGGATTTAACTTCTAACTTTTAAAGGTGGCCTTTTTGCCTTTAAAATTACTTCTTTTACTCTATTATTTAGACATGCTAGCATTTTTGGTCCTCTGATTTTTCTGCTCCAGCTCGGCTGCTTTTGTCCCCTTTTGGAGCTGCTGGCAGCCCCATGTGGGGATCCAGTGGTGTCAGTTACTGGTTATGTTACCAGTGCTTTTTTTTTTTGTGGCACTACGCACTGGTACACTCCGCACTTTCCTGTGGCACAGCCCCCAGACAGCTCTGGGAGCACTCACACTGTGCCAGACAGAAGCCCACTTGGGACACGTGGCAATTAAAGGAGTCCTGACCTCCTAAATTACTCCCAGCACTTTTTTTTTTTTTTGGCTCAACAAATGTTCCCCGGTGTTTTTTGCTCAACAAATTTTTATCAATTTTTTTTAAACACTCTGGCAACCCTAGTACCAGCACTTTTTTTTTAAACAAAAAAAGCACTGTCTGTTACCTAATAAGCATCACTTGTTAAGGTTAATCTGTTACCCATTAACATACCTAACCTGAGCCTTGTCTAGACTAGGATGTCAGCACGTTAGTTTTTAGAAGTCCAGCATAGACAAGGAACACTGCCTTTAACATCTATGAAAGGAAGAACTTTAGGCTTTAATTTGAGCTGTTTAGCATATATTAATTAGAATATGTATTGCTTTGTCCACACTACAATTTTAGCTAACACCACACCATTTATCCATCCATGTGTCACCTTTCAATGTCTATTAAATAGATGTGGAACAGCTGAAAATGATTTAGTCTCTAGTTTTTAAATAAGCTTGCGTCTGCTACACATTTTACATTTAAAATATTTCAATAGTATTTGTACCATATGAATTTAAAAAAATAAAACAGTATGCATGTGCCAGAAATTGTTTGTATATTGATGAGAGACACACCATCAATTTTTAAAATCAGTTTAAAATTCTAAGTAACATACCACATTTCCAGAAATCTGAAATCTGTTTCTAGAGGACCAGAAAGAGCAATAACAATCAGGAGTCCTATGGCACCTTAAAGACTAATGAATTTCAGCTTTTGTGGGCTGCAGCTCGTTTCGTTGGAGCTTATGTCCCAATGCATTTGTTAGTCTTTAAGATGCCACGGGACTCCTCGTTTTTGCTGAATCAGACTAACACAACTGCCCCTCTGAAACTTGTCATCTATATGTCTCAAGCTGGGTGCCAAAAAATTGAAACCTCCCAAAATGATGTGGCTAGTTATGAAAAATAGGGTTAAGTTACTTACTGCAAAGTGAATGGCAGAACAGTCTGCCATTCCCATTCTAGTCTCCTTTACAAAGGCCTTGATACACTGCTTTCCTGGAAGTTTAAATGGCTTGCAATTTTTTTGGATATGCATGTCATTAACATAGCTATTGAAATTATATGGTATATAGATTGGTGTGAATAATATTACAGCACAGGGCTGCTAGCAATTTCTATTGGAGTTTCTCCAATACTTCCCATTATAAACTATTTTCTAGTTGCTCATAACTTTGTGAAACTTTTGTCCATTTGAGCTGAAATTTTCCATGCAAGGTATCTGTCTCAAGCTGGTGGTGTTTTTTTTTTAAATTTAATAAAAACAGTTCATCTGTTTGCAAGAACAAGGCTAGGGGAAAAAATACATTTTGTTCATATTAAAAAAAACTAATATTTTCTTTGTACAGATTTAGTACCCCACTTTGGAGCAGGTACTTGCAATTAGGCAACAGGTAGCTTTTGTGTCAGGAATATGCCTTTTTCCATCTCTGTGAAAAATCCCTCCAAATTTGATCATGTTACAAACGTTTTAAGCATATAATCATGATTTGCATATGCTTTTAGAGACTTCCTAGATTTTCAGCAGTTTCATTTCTGAAGATCTGTTCTAAGTGGGCATGTTCCAACCTGGGGCTGCTCAAGACTTTTCCTGCACATGCAGCTCTAAGCCGCTGAGAGCCATGGTGGGTTTGGGCACATAAAGAGCATGGGATGGGTCTCCTTTGCTGTCAATGGTATATGATTATGTGATTGAAAATTATGTCATAATGCACATGCTTAAGCCTTCGGAATTAAGGTTGCACAGGCAATCCTAATTCTGGCATTTTTTAACTTCCCAGTGCTTGACTTTGCAACCTTAATATAGTTCTTTTAATGCAATTGTTGGTGAGTGCACACACACAATTATATATATATATATATATAAAATCACTTTCCTCTCTCTTCTCTTTTAAAGATGGATGGGCTTTTAAAAATAACATTGTTATTAAAAATCACCAAAGCCTTCAAGAACGAAAAAAGGCTGCACAATTTCTTTTGAAAAAGAATCCTTTATGTCCAGTGGTTTTAGATACAATGGAAAACCTAAGTGGTTCAAAATATGCAGCTCTGCCAGAAAGACTTTATGTGGTACAAGGAGGAAAAGTTGTCTATAAGGTAATGAACTCTGAGCACATTACAGTATAGTTTTAACTTGTTAAAATAAGCATGTATTATCCACCACATACTAGATAGGTATATGATTAACATTTTTCACTGTGTTCCATTTCCAACAACTTTAAAATTAATTATACCCACATTGTTCATTAAATTATTAGCACCAAAAAGCCTTGGCATTTATGTATAGTTTTGATTACCTGGCTCTGCCTCAGTATTTATGCAGTTTTTCGTAATGAGACAAAGTGAAAGCATATTGAGCACAGGACTGGAAGCAAAGAAACTCTACATTCTAACTCCAGCTATTTCTCCAACGTGTTGGTTGACCTTAACCTCTGCATAAAAGTCTACCAACTGTGAGGACAATAATAATCAACTAGACTAAAAGAGTGTTTTGAAGTTTGAGTTATTTTTTTGTATAGCATTGAGACATAGTGCTAATTATTATCTGATAGCCAGAGACCATGCCTGTTAAAAGAGTCTACATCTGTTTTATTTAGATTAACTTTCAAGTTTCAGCATTAAACTTTCCAGCAGTTAAAACTGTATTTTACTTTGTAATTTACTATACAGATATATATCTAAAAGTTTGTACATGACATAGGCCAGATTCTTTACTGTTCTGTTTCTGCTTGGTGCACAAGAAAGGGTAGCCATTAGGCAATCACTTAATGCTCCATGATTATTTAGCTGGCTCTGGTGCAGGCTGTTCTAAGCTATGCACAGGTGGCAATGGGTGGGTCCCAAGAGTTCATCTACTACCTGAGCAGACTTACAGTGCATCACACTGAGACCACTCCTCCTCCTGCAGCAGGGTCTTTGGTGGGTGGGGCAGGAAATGGCTATGCCAGCTATGCACCACTGGAGACTCCTCTATACAGGGAATATATCTGAACAATTCTGTATTTATTCACTTTACAGGGTGGAGAGGGACCTTGGAATTATCATCCACAGGACATACGTGCAATCTTGGAAAATCTAAAATAGGTGAACAAATCAGAAACCCCCAAGGATAAAGTGGTCTATCTGGAAAGTGATCAAGGAATAACTTGCTCTGTCCTTTTAAAAAAATATATATTTTATTGCTGTTTATTTTTAAAATGATATAAATCAGGTTAAAAAAAATACACACTCACCCAAGAGAAAATGGGTGGACAAGTATATAGCATGAGTTACCCTATTCAAGAAGCAGACATCAATATGATTCAACACCATCTGAAACTGATGGAAAAGCTCTCTAGGGCCTGGTCTACACTAACACCCCTTCCATTAATCTAATCTACATGATTTCAGTGATGCAAATAACATAACTGAAGTCGACATACACCCCGTGGCATTTTCCATGCACTAAAGTTGGTGGGAGCTGCTCTCTTGTCAACTCTGGCTACTCTTATCCTGGTAGAATACTGGAGTCAAAGGGGGAGTGCTTGAAGATTGATTTAACACGTCTAAACAGATGTGAAAAATCAATGGCCTGTGTCTAAATTGCTGCAGTGTCAATCTACCTCATACTGGAAACAAGCCTTAAGCCCAGATATGGGGTCACAGAGGTACCCATCAACTACAGGTCACTACATTGGAAATAAAAGTAAATCCAAACAGACACGGGTGGCCGGCATGCTAAGTGGGGGAAGGCATTGTCTTCTCAAACCACCAGCCTGGCCCTGCGCACACTTTGTCCCCAGAATGCCTACTGTAGGTGTTCTAGGGGCAGAGTTTGCTGCCCCCAGCACCCCTCCTCCCTGTGCTCTGTGGCTGGAGAGGCTGAGGCCACGCACCACCCACCCTCCCCATGCTCCAGGGCTGGGGAGGATGGAGCTAAACACCGCCCGCCCACCTCTCCTCCCTGTGGTGGTGGAAGCCACGCATGCGCGGCATGCTGCCTCATCTCCCTGTGATGGGAGGGGACAGGGAGGCAGCATGGCTTCCTTGGGAGGCAGGGCCTCAGCAGAAGGGCTGAGAGCTTGCCTCCCCGAACCCTACCTTCACCCTGCCCTGCTCCTTCTGAAATAGAAGTAGAAATAAAAAATAAAAGTGCAAAGATCAAAAGTGTTTTTATAGATTCATTGCTACCCTGTTCATACACCTTTGGACCAAAATTTTTCATATAGTGAAATTGCTAGCCTCTAAAAATCATGGCTATTTCTCTAAATGTGTAATGGCTTTCATGTGCTCATCCTTAATAGTATAGGTAGCATCTGATATAAAACATATTATATATCACAGAAATAAACTGTGTCTATATTCCTTATGCTTTGAGTAGCTCAGGATTTCTTGTAATTACTGTGAAATAGTGAGTGGAAAGAAAAAAATATTTTATTCCACTGGAAGCACCTATCATTTGGTGCCCAGTCCCTCAGTTCTGATGAAGGTAAAATTCCCATGAGATTAATGGGAGCTTTTTTGCCTGTTTAAAGACTACAAGATTAATCTCTTAGGACATGTCTACATTATGCAGAAGATTAACACTGCCACAGTCAATCTTCTAGGGTTCGAATTAGCGGGTCTAATGAAGGCCTGCTAATTTGAACTGAGAGGGTGCTCCCATCAGCACCGGTAGTCCTGCTCCTCACGAGGAACAAGGGAAGCCAATGGGAGTGTTTGCTTCTGCTGACCTCCCGCTGTGTGGACAGTGTAAAAACACGATTTGAAATACATTGAGTCCAGCTACATACTTATATAGTTGCGTCGACCTTCCCCTTTAGTGTAGACCAGGCCTTTGAGATTTGAAACCTATCCTTATCAGCAAAACTTTACCATTAATGCATCTTGGTACCAGTGGTTTTAGATCCTGTTCAATACTAGAGATAGCAATGGTACAATGTTTTATAACTAGTCACACCAAATTTTGAAACTGAAATCTAAAAGAAATATTAGTAGTTGAAAGCTATTCAAATGGCTTGGATGAATGATGGAATAATTCAAAACAAATTATTGCATACCGATCCTTGTTTTTTTAAAAAGAGACGGTTTTTCTAAATATTCACTTGCACACACTATAGCAGGTTTGTGAATGAAATAATTGTATTAATGTACATCATCATTGGTTCTATTAATATTTGTTTATGACAGTCATAGCGTAAAGCACATGCAGCTGTGACCTGATTTGAGAACATATTTATAGAGGCAATGAGCTGAATAGGAGCAATTAAAATATATCAAACCATCTCAAGTGGCTTCAGCTTGGTATTTAAATATTTTAAGAGAAGAGAAGTTATCATCACCCTATGTATCATCACCCTCTTCTTACATAGGGTTTTCAGCTGATCACAAGTTCCACAAACCAATGAATTTTGGAAGAACTTATTTTAGGGGAATGGCTTCAAGTTTGAATATTTCACACTTTTATTTATTCTGTGAGGAAAATCTAGTTGAGAGAATGTGTCCATTAGTCTGTCTGTTCAAGAACTCTTCCCAAATGGTAAGAGCTAGGAGCAACAAATTTGGAATACAGCTTCCTCTTATAACTTAAAGCAAGGCAAGGGTTTGGTTGTGCCAAGAAAATGGGATGTGCCTGGAATGGGATTGCTTCTCAGAAAACCATACAGAAAAGAGACAAAATCGCCAGGCAGGTGAAAGGAGCTGGCTGGGGGCAGCCCGCCCCCTTATCTGGGACTGTCACCCATCCCCAGGTGCCCATTAAAGAGAATTGGGTGGGGGCTGAAGCTTCCCCCCTGATTCGTACAGGAACATTTCTTCCTGTTCCCCTCTGCCAGGAAGGGAGGGGAAAGTGTACTGCTTGCTGCATTCTTAGAAATGAATCTTAAATAGCCTTTTAATCTCAACGTATTGCAGTTCATAAATGGAATCAATTATACTTGAATGTTAGTGATTAAGGAAAAGCAGTTCTTCAACATTTTTACTCTACTTTGGAAAACTACACAAGTATTACCACCACTAATAAGGATAGAGATTAACAAGATGATTAAAGAATACAAACAATTTTAGTAATGTTCTAATTTATATATACAATTAAACTGGCTTTTTAAATGTCCCTATGGGACATAAAAAATTGTGATGCATTATACTATTCAAATATGCTATTTTTAAAGTATGAACTAAAATGTACATTAATATTTTCAGCACTATAGGCTATGTCTTCACTAGGAGTTTTCTTGGCAAAAAATATGCTAACTCATTTGCATGAGTCACAATCTTATTTGCATATTTTCTGCCAATCAATTTTTGCGCTGGGGTTTTTGCGCAAAAACAAGCAGTGTGGACATTTTCTTTTTGTGCAAAAACCCTTTCCCGCAAAATCCTTATGCCCCAAAAAAGGAGGTTTACCGATCTTGCAGGAAAAGGGGTTTTTGCACAAAAAGAAAACATCCACACTGCTTGTTTTTGTGCAAAAACCCCAGTGCAAAACCGGATTGCGAGAAAATATGCAAATGAGATCACACCTCATGCAAATGAGTCCCTCATTAGCATATTTTTTGCCAAGAAAACTCCTACCGTAGACGTAGCCATAGAGTGCTTTATATCGTCAAAGTTCTGTACAAAAGACTAATCAATTACACTGGTACTAGGATGTTAGATATCAGATAACTGAATACTGGGTAACTGCTAAGATTTCATGCAGTTACATGAACTATTCGATAGTCCCTGGGGGCGGGGCCTGCAGCCAGTGCGCTCCAGCCCCACTCCCGGGGAGCCCCCTGCTACCTCGTGCTGGCAGCAGCATGGGATGGCAGGAGGAGGCAGTCCGCAAGGGGAACCAGTTTAAAAAACAGTTCTCCGCATAGACCGGCTGCCTGCTGCCCCGCACTGCTATCTCTGATACAGAGGCAGTAGTGCGGGATGGCAGCAGCCTCAGTCTGCGGGGGAACCGAGCTCCCCATGAACAGAGGCTGCTCCGTGGGATGTGGAGCATTCTCTGTCCACGAGTAGCTCAGACCCTCTCCCCCCCACCCCTGTGTGGACAGAGATTGCTTCATAGCAACCCTCACTCTTCCCTTCCCCCCAACGCTGTTGCCTCTGATGGAGGCAGCAGCGCAGGGGGAGGAGGTGGCACCGCGGAGTCAGTGCTGGGGGGAACCAGGTTTTAAGTCAGCTCCCCCTTCCTCTCCCACTGCCTCTGGAGGAGGTAGCAAAATGGGGGCAGGTGGGTGCAGAGCCAGCATGCATCTGCAGCCTGCTTAAAAACTGGCTCCCTGTGCATATTGGCTCCAGCCTACCCCCGTCACCCTCCACACTGCTGCTTCTCTATCAAAGGCAGCAGTGCGGAGATGGAGGGAAGGAGCAGGTGGATCCAGTGCTCATGGGGAGCCTGCTTAAAGCCAGCTCCTCATGGGCACCAACTCCCACTCCCCACCCCTTGCTGTCTCTGAGAGGAGGAGAGTTCATGTAGTCAACAAGATTAATCGATAAGCCTAAGCTTATTGGTTAATTGTGTAGTCATCTACACGATGACATTCCTAATTGGTACTGCATTACACATTACACTGCTGGGACGGGGGGAAAACATACTAGATCCAGATTTTAAAAATCCATGTAAATATAATGTTTTATTAATATACATATGTTTTATACTACAAATATCATTGCAAAGTAGTTTTGAGGCAATTCTTTAAATTTGTTCTTAAATATTATCTACTAATCCTTCTGCCATCACTGTGTGCACTGAAACAAAATGATCAAAGGCAGATTTGATGATGAATCGCAAGTAGGTAGCTTGGAATTCAGGAAGCTGTAGAAGAGACAAAGCACTTATTTTCATTATTGTAATAAGATAAATGTTCAACAGGCTTCTGTAAAGAAGTTTAACATTTAATATATAGCAGAGGGATCAAGACATTTCTACATGTCAGTTTACAGAACTTCCTTTGATTAGAGGAATCCAAAATAGCCCTTCTGTTTCCCTTAAAGCACTGGAACTCACAAAGCTTTCAAGACAACAGCTGGGCCAAGAGAGATTACTGTACTTCTTCAGATGGATAGTAAGCAAAATTAGGAGATCTGGCTATACAGATATTTATACCATAACATAACATATAAGCACATATCCAAGACGTAGGGATGTATTTAAACTCTAAAATAATATGTAAAAGTTGGGTTGACTGAAGGCATTTGTAACTAGTCTATCCACCACTATTACATGTGTCACTAATACTATATGTTGAATATACTCACAGAAAATTCTTCTGTTTGAAGTGCCCCTTCTGTGTATTGTAAATCTAGAAAATAAATTTTATAGCAAACAATGAGTTTACATTTCTACAATTCTGTGATAAATTTCCACTGGACTTGAAGGTTCCTGGAAGTTAAGGATTGTAAGTCTACACTGTATGCAAAAATATTTAACAAGATGATTAAAGAATAAAAACAATGTTAGTAATGTTCTAATTTAAATATATAAACAATTAAACTGGCTTTTTAAGTGCCCCTATGGGGCATAAAAACTGTGATGCATTTTACTACTCAAATATGCTTTTAATTTTTGAGTATAAAATAAAATGTATGAGTAGTACTTTCAGCACTTATATAGAGCTTTCTATTTTCAAAGTTCCATACAAAAATAATCCTCACAATTGTCATTTATGGAATTGAGGCAATACAAATAAATACAGAAATAACAAATACCCCTATTTTATAGCTGGGACAACAGAGAGAGAGAGGTTAAGTGGCCAACTTCAGGTCACAAGAGTGATAACACTGAGATTGGAATGAAGCTATTCCTTTTTGAATAGGACATAAAGAGCCAAACTTAGCTCAAGATCCAACTTATGCTACGTCTACACTGCAGGCTTCTTGCGCAAGAAGCTTTTTGCAGAAGAGATCTTCCGCAAAAACTTCTTGCACAAGAGTGCATCCACATTACAAAAGTGCATCGCAAATGCAAAAGAGAGAATCCAGACTGCATGTATGCTCTCTCGCAAAAAAGCTCTGAATGCCATTAACAGAATGACCACCAGGGAACCGTGCTTCTTTCGATAGACTGTTTTTGCACAAAAAAATCCTGTTTCCTGTCCGCACACACCTGTAGTGTAGACATAGCCATAGTTATTCACAGTTCTTCATAACATCCTCAGTACACTAAATATAGTTCAAATATACAGGCATCAACACTTAATCTTATCACACGATCAAATGCTTTCCATTTTTCTTACATGTAGTCACAGTTTAAACAGATCATCATCATAATTTCAGTATTTTAGTATCATTTTTGGACTTGCTAAAGCTCTGATCTAGCAAATATCTACACACATTTAATTTTAGAGCTCATGCTAAAGTTAAAAAATGCATAAGACAAGGGTTTCTAAACAACGATTGGTTAAATGTCAAAAACTATATGACTCAAATTCTGTAAAAACATGAATTTTAAACTTTTTACTGCTCTAGTTTTCATTATGCCACCATCCTCACTTGATGCCAAAGGAGACAATACAAAGCCCAATCCTGTAAACATTTATATACAAAGTAACTTTATTGCATGTGAGCAGTCTCACTGAAATCAATGGGACCACTCACATAAGGAAGGTTACTCATATACATCAGGGATTGCAGGATTAAGCCCAGCGTGTAAAAATTAATGCAACTTTTACAACAGTGTTTCTTGATAGTTTAAATCAGGGGTCTCCAAACTACGGCCCGCGGGCCGGATGCGGCCCGCAAGGCCCTCTCATCCGGCCCGTGGAGACCTTTTTGTCTGGCCCCGCCTTCTTCCGCGTGCCGGCGAGATTATCCCTGAGCTTGAGTCCGAGCATTGGTGTCAGCGGGAGAAACGGATTCGCAGGCGGCTGCGCGAGGCCCCAGCGCGCACACGGGACAGCAGGTAGCCTAGGTCAGGGACGGCTCCGTGTGCCGCTTGGCCGGGCAGGCGAAAAAGGGGGGTCTCGAAGGCGGGCTCCGGATCAGACCCGGCAGCAGAGGATCGCGGGAGGCTGGACGGAGGGGAGGAAACCCGACGGTGGTTTCTCAGGGGCTAGGAGTGAGGGGCTACTTCTCCGGGGGCGGGGCTGAGGAGCTGTGCCCATTGCAGGAGGCGGTCTGGTTGCTGTGGCACAGCCTCTGGGTGACGCTGTGCCGTGCCTAGCGCGCTGCCCTGGTCCCTGCAGTGCGCCCTGAAGAAACATCCCTCTCCCTTCGACGTCTGGTCTCTCTCATCCACAACCCAGAGCAGCACCGCCCTGCCGGGTATCAGTCTGTGGGAGCGTTGGGCACTGCTTTCCAACTTCCTTTACCAAGTGATAACGTGTCTGCTTTCAAACCAGCTTTTCCCATTAAAATGCATGCCCCTTGTTCCATGGGGCTATGTTACAAATTGTCACCTCATTCCCTGCATGATAGGAGAGCGATCACATCTCTTCAAGTGTGAGTGTCTTAGGCTGAACATATTGCCAGGATTATGTTGCTTACAATTTTCATCACATTGCGCAGGTGGAAATGAGTTCTCAGCAGTTTCCCCGTTCTGGAGCCCCTCCTGCAGGACTAGGACAAGCACCACCCCCAATTTCAAACAGTGATTTCTAAAGCCAGAAATGTCTGCTATTTTGGCATCCAGGAAACAATTTCACCATTCACACTAATACAGGTGTTCATGTGTAGTGTATCAATGTGTTATTAAATAATAACTGAATAAAATAATATTAAATAAATAATTAAAAACAACATCCATGTTTTGATTGTTTTTTATTTGGACCTCAAGTGTGTAGTCGGCCCCCGAACTGCTGTTTGATAGTTAATGCGGCCCTCGGGCTGAAAAGTTTGGAGACCCCTGGTTTAAATAATGAACTTTCAAATACAAACTTAAATTTACAAAACTCGGGGTTGAGACAAAAGGGGTATCAATCTATACTCCTATCCTCAAATACCTACTGAACACAAAACAGTACTCAATTTAACATTATTCTAATATAAGTTGTTGTGTTCTGGAAAATATTTTGACTCTTAACAAAGAAGTTCTATGTTACATTGTTTCAAGTCATACTTTTTTTTTTTTACATATAATTTTCATGTGGATTTCTAGCATGTCACTTTGGTAACATTAACAGAATATTAATTTTTATGGATGATGTCAATAGTAATAAAAACAGTGAATCACAATCATTTCCAGTATACCAAACAAATCTTATAAACTAAAATAAACAACTTTTATAAAATTGTTATAAACTTTATTCTTCTTAAGGTGTGGAGATATTAAGACAATGAATGAACAAATACATAAAGGCCAACATCATTTCCACCCAATCAGAGGGGTTCCATATTTGGTTACTTACCTTTTTCAACACATTCTTCAAAATCTACTGGATCTTTAGATAAACTTTTCTCAATCCTTAAACTCCGTACTAAAATATATTTAAAAAGAAATCAGCATAGAATGAGCACTGAAATTTACCTACTTTCATATTACTGATTTACTAATTATTAACAGTACTTAACATCATGCATCAACTTTTCATCTTAAAAGAATTTTACCAACATTGGCTAGTTAAGTTTCATGGTATCCTGTTGGGAAGGTAGGTGATCTCATCATCATCCTCATTTTACAAGTGGGGAAATGGAAGACTATTTAAGTGATTTCCCCAAGATTAGCTAAAGCTTGAGTTCCTAGCTCCTGAGCTCACAATATTTCTCTTACTCTTTTATATCTTTTTTCACATTATTATAAAAATTTGACAAAACACACTTAAACCTCTTTAATCTGGTAACCCTGGGAAACAGGGTGTGAGGGGGTGGAACACTCACCTGCTGCCCCACTCCCAGGGACACACATGGCTCTGCACTCTCTGCCGCTCCCAGACACCCCGCCCCACACACACGGCCATTTTGGGAGTGGCTGAGAAAAGTCTCAGGGGACGCAGCACTGCATGCTGCCGTTCCCCAAACTGGAGTGGAGCGGAGGGGGAGCAGCTGCATGCAAAGCTGCTTCTTTCTCTGTACTACAGGTGTTCCTGGATTAGGGACATCCAGAGTACGGAGGTTTAAATGTATAAACAAAGGAGATAGAAGTTTATACTACGAAATTAAAAAGCAACACATTCTAGGGGTGTAAAATCCCATTTAATCAGTTAACCAGTTAAATGTTATGTTTAACTAGTTAATCACTTACATGGGGCAGAAGCGATCTCTCTCTCTCTCCCCCACCCCCCCACCCCCATGTTGTACTGTAGTGAGCTGCTCTGACCAGGCCAGGTCCGCTGTAGGAAGCAGCCCTCCATCCACGACTGGTGGGGGACTGCTCCAGCCCAGCCAGGCCACTGGTTAATGAGTAACCAGTGAGCATCACTGGATAAGGGTGATGTTTACTGGTTAACCACTGACATCCCTAATACATTCAAAATAGATAAAGAGAAAATACTTTTTGGATTAAACATATAATTAATTTACAGAATTATTTGAAGCAAATTATTTATTATCATCATTAACAAGTCCTGACGTAAGTGGGGAAGTAGGATACTGGGAAGAAACACAAGAGGAAATGTACAACAGAGGAGGACCCCTGATTCATACTGAGGCTACGTCTACCTCTGGTATCCCAAAATAGCTATTCTGCGTCTTTAAGTGCACCTGTTAATTCAAAATATATTTCAAAATAACAGGCGCGCTATTCCAGTATCCCTATAACCCTCATTCCACAAAGGTTAAGGGTTTTGTCTAAATAATGCTTTATTTTGAAATAATCTCAAAAAAAGCTACGCATTTTGCATAGCACAAATTGAGTAGCTTATTTCGAGGTGAGGGAGCTGTGCAGATGCACCCTGAGAGAGTAGGTCAATCAGCTAGTTAGCATAGATGTTTGTACATGAATATAAGAGGCCTGGGAAACAAGTAGGAAGAACTGGAAGTCCTGGCATAGTCAAAGAACTATGATTTGATTGGAAATAATGAAGACTTGGTGGGATGACTCACATGATTGGAGCACTGTCATGGAAGGGCATAAACTGTTCAGGAAGGACAGGTGGGGAAGAAGTTGCACTGTATGTAAGAGAGAGGTATGGCTGCTCAGAGCTCCAGTAAAACATGGGAAAAAAGTCTGTTGAGGTTTTTTTTGGTTAAGTTTAGAGGCAGGAGCAACAAGGGTGATGTCATGGTGGGTGTCTGTCATAGACCACGGGATCAGGTAGATGAGGTAGACAAGACTTTCTTCAGACAACTAACAGAAGCTTCCAGATCACAGGCCTTGCTTCAGATAGGGGACTTCAATCACCCTGACATCTGCTGGGAGACCAACAGAGCAGGACACAGACAATCCAGGAAGTTTTTGGAGACTGTTATGGATATCTTTCTGGTGCAAGTGCTAAAGGAACCAACCAGGGATCATGCTAAGCTTGACCTGATGCTCACAAACAGGGAGGAATTCGTAAGGGAATAGATATGGGTGGCAACCTGGGCAGCAGTGATCACGGAATGGTCAAGTTCAGGATCCTGACTAAAGGAAGAAAGGAGAGCAGCAAAATACAGACCCTGGACTTCAGAAAAGCAGATTTTGACTCCCTCAGGATTCTCAGGGACACTAACATAAGGGGGAAAGGAGTCCAGGACATCTGGCTGTATTTTAAAGAAGCCTTACTGAAGGCACAAGAACACACCATCCCAACGTGCAGTAAGAAAAGTAAATATGGTAGGCAACCAGCTTGGCTTAACAGTGAAACCTTTGGTGAGCTTAACACAAAAAGGAAGCTTACAAGAAGTGGAAACTTGGACAGATGACTAGGGAAGAGTACAAATACATTGCCTGAACATGCAGAGAAGTAATCAGGAAGGCCAAAGCACAGCTGGAATTGCAGCTAGCAAGAGATGTGAAAGGTAATATAAAAGATTTCTATAGGCATGTTAGCAATTATAAAGTGGTAAGGGAAAGTGTGAGACCCTTAGGCTACGTCTACACTGGCATGATTTTCCAAAAATGCTTTTAACAGAAAAGTTTTCCGTTAAAAGCATTTTTGGAAAAGCACATCTAGATTGGCAGGATGCTTTTCCGCAAAAGCACTTTTTGCGGAAAAGCATCCGTGGCCACTCTAGATGCATTTTTCCGCAAAAAAGCCCCGATCGCCATTTTTGAGATCGGGGCTTTTTTGCGGAAAACACTACTGTGCTGTCTACATTGGCCCTTTTGTGCAAAAGTCTTTCGGAAAAAGACTTTTGCCGGAATGGGAGCAGCACAGTATTTCCACAAGAACACTGATGATCTTACATGAGATCATCAGTGTTCTTGCGGAAATTCAAGCGGCCAGTGTAGACAGCTGGCAAGTTTTTCTGCAAAATCATTTGATTTTGCGGAAAAACTTGCCAGTCTAGACACAGCCTTACTGAATGGGGAGGTAACCTAGTGACAGATGATATGGAAAAAGCTGAAGTACTCAATGCTTTTTTTGCCTCTGTTTTCATAGACAAGATCAGTTCCCAGACTACTACATAGTTAGGGAATGAGGTGGGCAGTCCTCAGTACAGAAAGATCAAGTTATTAAGAACTTTTTAGAAAAGCTGAGCATACAGAAATCCATTGGGATGGATGCAATATATCCGAGGTTGCTGAGGGTGTTAGATGATGTAATTACAGAGCCCTTGGCCATTATCTTTGAAAACTTGTGATGAATGGGGGAGGTCCTGGATGACTGGAAAAAGGAAAACATAGCATCCATCTTTAAAAAAGGGCAGAAGGAAAATCCAGGGAACTACAGACCAGTCAGCCTCACCTCAGTCCCTGGAAAAATCCTGGTGAGGAATCCTCAAGGAATACATTTTGAAGCACTTGGAAGAGAGGAAAGTGATCAGAAATTGTCAACATGGATTTACCATGGGCAAGTCATGCCTGATCAACCTGACTGCCTTCTAAGACAAGGTAATTGGCTCTGTGAATATGGGGAAAGCAGTGGATGTGACATATCTTGATTTCAGCAAATTCATATGGTCTCACAGAGTATTCTTGCAAGCAATTTAAAGAAGTATGGATTGGATAAATGGACTATAAGGTGGATAGAAAGCTGGCTGGATCATCATGCTCAATGGGTAGTGATCAAAGGCTTGATATCTGGTTTATGGTCGGTCTCAAGCAGAGTGCCCCAAGGGTTGGTTTTGGGGTTGGTTTTGTTCAACATCTTTATTAATGACCAGGATGAGGGGATGGATTGCACCCCTAGGAAGTTCATAGACGACACTAAACTAGGTGTAGAGATAGATACACTGGAGGTTAGGGATAGGGTCAAGAGCGACCTAGACAAATTGGAGGACTGGGGCAAAAGAAATCTGATGAGGTTCAACAATAACAAGTGCAGAGTCCTGCACTTGAGATGGAAGAATCCCAACAGGCTGGGGACCTACTCGCTAAGCAGCATTTCTGATTAAAAGGATACCAGGATTACAGTGGATGAGAAGCTGGATATGAGTCAACAGTGTGCCCTTGTAGCCTAGAAAGCTAATGGCATATTGGCATACATCAGTAGGGCCACAGCCAACACATCTAGGGAAGTGATTATTCCCTTTTATTCAGCACTGTTGAGGCCACGTGTGGAGTAGTGTGTCCAATTCTGGGACCTCCATTACAGAAAGGATGTGGACACACTGAAGAGAGTCCAGTGGACAGTAACCAAAATGATTAGGGGCCTGGAGCACATGACTTACGAGGAGAAGCTGAGGGATTTGGGCTTATTTAGTCTACAGATGAGAAGAGTGAGGGGGGATT